>NC_050588.1:20453409-20763636 GCF_013368585.1 Megalops cyprinoides
GGCGTTACTCATGGCACATCGCTGAAATGCACATGATGAATCTTAAAGTGCTACCTAAGTCATAGATTTTTCCTGCCTTTTTCAGCATGCTGGTGTGGATGATTTCTGCATTGATTGAAACCTTATTAAATTGACACTGTTCTCCTAGAGCACTGAATTAAGTAAGTTTCAAGTTTCGAAAGTTTAAATATGTCATGCTGCATTATATACTAAATGAATAGTAATGTGTAAATAAATCATTTACATTTCAATGTGAAATGATTTCCATCAACAGACAAAACCCACCCCATTGTGTTGTTTCTGTATTATATAAACATTAGCATTTATATATTTATATAGCATATGTGAATGTATTAACTGCCTCACATCTTAGTTTTGAATGTGTGAAGTTTATAGACAATTTAAATATACATATATATTTAATCATCAATATTGTTATTGTTATTGTTAGTCAGTGTTTATTCAGTTTTGTTGAGTCTTTATGATTTTTTTTCTCAAATCATTTTCATCATCCAAGATGCACATTGTTTTATTGAGATGCTTTATAAAGAGCTTGTGGCATCAACATTTTATTTTAATGCATTTTATATGTGAAATGTGTAGTATAGAAATATCACACATAATGCATCACCTTTATTAACTGCTTAGAAGTCTATATATGTGCATCATTTACAATTTACAACATGGTTCAGTTCTGTCACTTATAACCTCATACATTGTTTGTGTGTGTGTGTGTGTGTAATATGTGTATGTGAAATTAAGTGCAATAAAACCATCTGATCTTACCACATAGCCAAGAGACTCACAGTAAAACATGCCTGTGTATTTAGACTGTTCCTGTTTGCATACGGACAGCTTTTCCATTTGTCCCGTCAAATAGTTATGTAATTTAATTCTGCTGCCATGAATTGAATGTGAGCATTGATGTATATCAGTATTTTATGTGTCTGTAGATGTCTGTTTTCCTCTATAAAGGTCATTATATTGTCATGTTTCAGAATGCAAAATCAGGTAAAACCGATCGAGGGAGGAGTCAGCATTAGGGAGCCTTACAGATTCATATCCTCTCCTATTCAGCATGTTTTTCTGTCTTCTGCTGCATTATCAGAAGAGCATCAGTTGTTTCTTTCTTCTCTTTCACTAAAGGGTGTAGTCAACATTCTGGTTTGAAGATGTGTACTGGTCACTGGTATTAGCAGTAGTTTAGTGGGTCAGTCTCCATCGAGGAGGTGTATGTCATTAATTAAAAAAAAAAAAAAACCAATACATTACTTTTATGGGCACATCTCCCTCAATGATTTTTTTGTTGTCAATGTCCTTCAAAGAATCTAAGGGTTTTTCTGCTTAAAAAGAACTTGAAGTTGTTTATTGGTGTGATATTGCTTGATGAAAATGTTTTTTAGGAAAAATTTTTAAGGAAGTGGCTACCATGGTTTATGTGGTCCAAGTAACATTTTTCAGGTGTCATTATTGATCCTCTTTTCCATGTCCACTTTTTTATGTCCTCTTGAGAGTTAGTTAAGTTTTGCACTTGGTCCATTAACTAAAAAAACAACCAGTAATGTAAAAAAAGTGTTAGAAAATAATTCTAACTTGAGGGCATTATGTGTCTTGATTGTACAGAGTAGTGTCATGTATATAGCACCCATTCTGAATAATATCTGATGGCACAGGAGTTAGAGATGCAAAATAATTGTGCATTCAGTTGAAAGTGAATGTCACGGTGGTACATGTGTATTTTTTTCTTGATGAGCAACCAGTGGAGGGTAACAGTGAGGCATATATGGGTGTGGAGATGGGGGGAGCTATCAGTACAGTGGAATGGCTAGAGGCAACTAGTTAAACTAGTTCAACTAGGCAACTAGTCCACTTCCCCTGTCTTCCACATGTACATGACTGACCCTGATCATAGGGGCAAATCCCAAAGCAGTGAGACTCAACAAGGCCAAGGTTCTACATATCCCAGGACAGACCTCTGCCTTCCAGGACCTGACAGTTACCCAGGAAACCTCCATGGTGTCAGCCTACCAGACTGCTTCGGAATGACACTCAACAGTGAACCGACCTTCACCGAGCTCTTTGCAGTGGCCAGTGCAGCCAGAAGATACTATCAGTACAATACATTCTCAGCCCAGTATCTGGCCTTGACTCTCGCCCTCTCCCTCTCCAACATGGACTACTACAACTCATTCATTGCTGGCCTCCCAGCATCCGTGAACAGACTCCAGCAGCTGATCCAGAATGCAGCTGCAAGGCTAGATTATGATGTCCCCAAATTTTCCCATGTCTAACACATGATCTCTTTCCACTGGTTATTAGCAGCAGCTTGGGTCTGTTTTAAAACACTAGTTGAAGGGAAGGGGCGCCCCCTAACCTCCACCCATCATCAGACCCTACACACCAGCCAGGCCATTTTGCTCTGTGACTTCTTGATGGCTGCATGACCCTTTGTAGGTGTATGTCCTAGTCACGTCTTCTGTGTGTTGTGGCGCCACCATTGTGGAACACGCTTCCCATAACACCCAGGATAGCAGGGCTACTAGCTGTCCACCATCACAGACTGAAGACCCACCTCTTCAGAGCACTCTTCAAGCTCCTCTATCCAAGCATGAACTCTTCTTTTTGTGTAGTTTTACAGTACATTGAAATTTTTCTGCAGCTGATGTTGTAGCTTTTCTATGAGGTCTGCAGATTCTTATTTGAGGATATCTTGCATTGCACTGTGTGCACCAACGCATGTATGCGCTGGTTAGCTTAGCACTGTCTTTTTGGTCTGACACTTGTTTGAACATGGTCAATGATGTCCTGTACAGTCTTTCATACCACTTTATTAGAATGTGCTTTGTACCCCTGCTCCATAAATCACTCTGGATGAGAGCCTATTCTAAATGACCAAATTTGATTGTAAATGCAGTGGAGGTGAAAACAAGCATCTCTGTAGAAATGAGAGGATGGAGAACAGTGATAGGCCTTGAGTGTGGTGCAGTTTGGGTTTGAGTCAGCAGCAACAGCAGCCAAATACCAACCTCCTCCCCCTCCCACCATCCAGGGTTTGAGACAGTGTGGGCAGTGTGCAGTATGTGTGTCTATATGTGTGTGAATGTGTGCATGTGTGTGTGTGCATCCGTGTGTGTGTGTGTGTGTGTGTGTGTGTGTGCACGTGTGTGTATACACATTTCTGCAACAGCAATGTGGAGAAGTAGCAGCAAAATGGTCTGGACTCTGAAACCTGAGGTTTGCGCTTCGAAAACTTTGCACTGTATCTGACCATCAGTAAATCGTGTTGCTGAAACTGATGAGGCACACATTTATCGGCGTCGAAAGTCACTGCATGTTCTATGAAGACGTCTCCCTGTTAGCATAATAAATGGGTTCACACGAGCGAGTTGGGTGGATTTCTGAGCACAGGCTAGTGAGGAGCAGGCATGCGGGCGAGTGGGCGAAAGGGCGGGAGAACAGGGACTGGGCTGGTACTGCACTGCTGCAGAGACGAAAGTTTCCTCCTTGCCAGCAATTACTCACTTCCTCGGACCCATGTGCTGTTAGTCTCGGGTGAGTTCTAACAAACACACACACCCACACACACACACACACACACACACACACACACACAATCACAGGCATGCTAATGTTCACACACATACATGTACATACACAGACACAGTACCACACTCACTCTCTCTTATCCAGGGCACTGGGTCCAATGTGATCGTCAATCTGCATCTCTAGACTTAAAAACCACAGATAAGAGTTGTTTTTTTTTTCATAGTGACATTTTGTTACTCATTTCTCAACTCCCTGCTGACCTTCTGTAAGCGATATTGCGGCTGTGGGGGTGTACGGGTGGACAACAGTCTTCATGTTGTTCAGAGGTCCTGCAATAAGGTCGGTGGAAGAGAGCAAAGGTAGTGAGCGTCTGTGAGCGGTTTTATTTCTGCTTTTGTTACTTTTATGAGTAACACTGTAACGCCTGCTGCCTTTTGTGGCTTAGCCAATCACAGAAACCTGATGCCTTACAGTCTATTTATGGATTTAGTTACCATATAGAGTCACACTGCATGAAATGAGCGAGCCACATTGCTAATAATTTAATGCAATGTAGAGCAGAGCAGTCTCCTCACAAGAAGGAGCCAGGCTGATGATTCGGGGTATGTTTTGAACACAGGAAGCAAGAGCTATCGAAGACGCCGGTCTAGCATTAGTGCTTCTTCTCAGTCTGCAATTTGTCATGGTATTAATTGCTACTGCTGCTTGGAAATGTCACGTCGTGAATTTCAGAGACGATTTGCTGGCTGTGAATCAGAGAATCAGTGGCTCTGAAGTGGTTTCTCTGGTTCAGTTGCTCTCCGAGATATACAGTGAGGAGAGCGCAGCGGAAGTCTGCAAGTCCGCTACAGAAGGTGACCACATCCACTAGGTTTCAAGGCAAAAGTATGATTGGTTCACACTAACAAGGACCAGGGTCTTAAGCTTGGCAAGTGAATCCTGTGTTTTGTCTGGAAGTTTGAGACATGGTTTTGAGAGCCTGGGTTCAATTCCCTCTTGGACTGCGTCAAACAGAGTTTACTCTAATGCACTATCAAGAAGCATGACAGGAGAGGCATGAAGTCAAAGGGCAGACATTCAATTAAAGGAATTAAAAGATTACGTATGAACTTAGCTCAAACTGTTGTTGATGTTATGATGCTGTTATCATTATTGCTGGTGTTGTTACGTAACTGTCATTATCATCATAAAAAATCATAATGCATTTGATTTCTTTCAAGCCTGCAGCTGGACTGAGGCAGAATTAAGATACAGAACATTAAAAGTTAAAATCAAACCTGTAACAAAATGAATGCATTGTTTGAAGCTGCTTATATCTGTATGGTTCAGACTCTCCCATTTGAGGAAGAACCCACCTGTCAGTCTTAGAGAGATTTTCCACAGAATTATGATAGTGGTGGTAAAAATACAAGTATCAGTGAATCATTGTGCAGTTTTACCTTTCCATGGAAGCTGCACCCTCTTTCCACTCTAAAATATCCAAGCAGCAACATTCCATATTTTGTCTTAAAGCCTTCTAACTATACAACTGCTAGCATGCCAGCGCTATCATCCCATATATTTCATAGAATTGGATTCTAAATTGCCCTGGAAGTCAAAAACAGGAATGCGCCAACATAGTTTATGATCACTGCAGATTTCATCAGTCTGCCCTATCAAGTCAGTGATGAATGCAGCCTGTCAAATCATGCACATAATGTAACCAGATTCACTGAACTTTATTTCACAGAAAAAAGAGAACTCATGTTTAAACTTGTTGAAAGATCACTTCCTTTTCAAACACGTCTGCAAATACATATACCTCAGCTTTTTCCAGTGCATTAGTCATAAACTTGGATATGTTTATGACGTGGTCCATTCAGTGCAAGGGGACAAGTGAATGATGACTGCCAAATGAAATGACAGGTCATATGAAATGTCATCGTAACCAAATGAATGTTATTATACAACTGAAGCATATCCAAGGTGTTGCCCTTATCATAACTGTTAACTTAACCTGAGGTTTACATCAACTGCTCTTTGTTAGGTACAATATATACTTTATATTCCACTCTGCAAATGCTGTTGCTTCCCTCAAAATTTGACAGTAGACGCTTGAGGTCTCCATAGCATCTAATTGTACCATACTTTCTCTTTGGCCACATTTTGAATGTATGGCCTTTTTATTCTTTTATTTTTAGTAAGGGCAGAATAAATTGGTATCATTAACTACAACTTCATACCATACGCTCTGCACAGTATGCACACAGCAATCTCTATTTAAAGAACACATTGTCTATACTCAACCAAATAACAATAATAATTGAATCTCTGCAGCATTATCATATATTGCTATGTTGTCAGTTATGTGTCCTTGTTGCATTTGAGGTAATTAAGAGGGGTAAGCCAATGCCATTCAAATTAAAAGAAAATATATGACACATGCAATGAACCCCTGGGATAGGACAGGCTGTATGTAAAAAGCTGTTAACATTTAAAAACTTTCTAAACTTAGATATTGAGAATCAGGCCTGACTGTACCTTCATGCAGTGAAATCTTTCCTAAAGTAATTTACTTGCTCAAGAGTACAAAAGCATAACTCCACTCAGGGCTTGAACTTGAGATCTTGTGGTTATCAGCACAGTACAATAACCCCACACTGCCTTTAAGATCTTGGGCAGTCTCCTTAACCATATGCTTTTGATTTGGAGCAGAATACACAAGCGAGCTGTGTGTGAGTCATTTCAGTGCCCTAAATGACTCAGGATTCGTGTGTTGATTCCAGCTTTGAGGCCAGTTGGTGGGTGTGAGACTGCAGAACTGATAAGAACATTTTGTCTGCAGAGAAGCAGCCTCTGAAATGATAGTGTCCGTCATCCACGTACTCACTTATGGAGTGACTCCTCTCAGGTAATGACAGTAGATTTTCATTGACATTCTGTCTCCCTGCAGGTGAGAGGTCAGCCAGAGAGAGACAACTTTTGACCCACTCTCAATGATGCTGTGCCAAAAAATACCCTTTGCTCCCTGCCATTACCTCTGTAAAGAGCCTCATGTGACCTAATCGCCGTCCCTCTGGGGGACTGCAGGCGTCTGATCGGATGACCAGATGAGTTCCTCTCCGGGCCAAAGCAAGGAATGCCTCCCGCCAAAAAAGAGGGAGTCCCGGCAGAGCTCTGTCGAGCAGTGTCCTACAGACACCTTCAAGCGGCCCGCTCCATATGGGGAAAGGACTGGGGGGAGACGAGGGGAGCAGCACAGGGAGTCAGGTGAGGAGGTGGTGTCAAATTCACGTTACAGCAAAGATTTGACCCCGCCCCTGACTCCGCCTCTGTCATCCTCAGCCCCGCCCGCGCCCCTGCCTGCACCTGTGCCCATGTTCACTCTCCCCTGGAGCATGCCCTACCCAGGCCTGACGGCAAGCCCCTTCCTCTCCGATCTGAGAAGGGATCATCGAAACCCAGCCACATGGAGAGGACAGGGTGGCAGAGGTGCAGATTTTGGGGATTCGTGCTGGACCAGCCCCCTGGAGATTCGACATGCCTCTGTGCCTGCCCCTTATAGGACACACTACCCCACAGACGTGTTTACCTGCCTCCCAGCCAGTCAGAGGGACTATAGTTCCCCTGTTGTTGCACACCCATCGCTTTTCTCTCAGCCTCTCCAGTACCCACGGGACTCCCCCTTCCACAACAGGGCAGGTCTCTTGGCAAAGAGGCCCAACGGATTTGATCGAACTGATGGCTGGTACCCACACTCTGCAAAGTCATCGGACAGTCGAGGTTATGGGCACCATGAGAAGCAGGAGCCCCCTTACGGCAATGGAAAAAAGGGTTGTCTGGGATACCAGTCATCCTTGATGCGGGCACTTTCTGAGGACGCCCTAGACACACCTTCAGCTTCACAGGGCAAGGACCCACGGGCCCTGCCCAAAACTCCTGCCCCCAGTGCCTCAGGAACAAGGGCCATTGCATACAATCTCCCAGGTCCCCCAGGCCAGGCACGCATGTATTACGCCTTGACGCATACCAGTGCCATTTCACAGCAGCGCCCTCTATTGGACCCACAGTTTAGCACTCCAGATCTGGCCTCTCTCCGGGATTCTGAGTTTTCTCGGCTGGTGGAGAGCAAAGACCCAGAGGCACTGAAGTCACTGCAGCAAGGCCCAAATGAAGATCTCCCTTCCAATGACTCCCAGAGATTCACCTCCCCCTCTCCAGGGGGATATCGCCAAAAAGCAGCAACACCGACCCGCCTCAACCACCCTGATCCCTCCCCACCTCCCCCCGGGATTCCCATGGTCCTGCCTCATTTCAGGAGAGGCTCACTGATCGATCTTGGTGGTGGTCGGCTGAAGAGGGTAGAGGAACTGCAGACGGAGGACTTCCTGCTCTGTCCCAACCCGGGCCCCGATGTCCACCTGAGCACCTGCACCATCCTGCTCATCTCTCCTTCCCCTGATTCTGCTTTCACCCACCTGCAGGTCCTGCTGCCTGACCACAGCACTCAGGTGGGTATACACACAAACACGTACATAAAAAACACACATTGAGCTACTCACAAGCACGTATCCATGCATATAATGCATATATACATACATTCATGCACACACACATGTATGCACAGTGTGTAAACACATCTCTGTGTGGCTGTTGTCTTTCTTCAGGAGTTACTTGAAGTCTTGGCTGAGTACCCATTCTTTGTCCGCAACCGAGGCTGGTCCTCGTGCTGCCCCCAGAGAACGGCCCAGGTGTACGGGCTCCACTGCCACCAGCTCCGTGTGGGTGACGTGTGCCTGGCACTCATACCCACACCCGCACGCTCATCCTCCTCCTCCCCTCCGCTGGCTCCCCGCACACCCGTTGTACAGGGGGGCAAAGGTTTTGGCCCCCAGTACATCCACACCAAGGTGGAAGAAGAAAAGCCGCCACCCCGTTCCCCCCCCACCCCACCCAAGGAGTTGCCACGGACACGAAAGAGGCGCTGGTCAGCCCCTGAGCTCCAAGGGGAAGACACGACGCCACAAGAGTTACCTCACAGCTCCAAACACAGGAGACAGCAGTAATCCCCAAAACAAACCCCCAGCACTCCTGTGAGCTCCGTGTTTCTCTCTCTTGCGGTTGTGGTTGGTCAGCTACAAATACAGGAGGCAGAAAACTTATCTTTAAACTGACAATGGTCCTGAAGTTGTACATTGTGATTGATGAGCCTGCCGTTTTAAATGAGGATCACCTGTCTGCAGCTGATTCCTTTTTATTTAATTGCATGAAGGCATTGTTTAATGCAATGGCATTCACTATGAGCTCTTCAGATTTATATTATTTTGATTAAAATAAAGATATTGGGTTACGTTTTAAAAAAAAAGAATGATTATGATTATGACAAAGATATAATCAGGGATCAGTTTTCAACTTAGAAACAATTGCTTTTTTTGTCATTATTAGGTGACGTGCACAAAGGCAGAGCAATGAAGTGAAATGATTTCAGCTGCTAATGGCTGGTCCTTATTTAAAGTGCCATTCTTGTTAATAGTGAAACACAGGTTCAGGAAAATTGTCAGTTGTGGCTCACCTATCGCCACAACTTCCTCTCACTCATACCTCTTGTATAGAGACCAGTGACCTCCTCATTTACACTCAAACTCGGAGAGGATATGGAAATGCAATGCGTTCTCAGGACTGTAGGCTGTCATGTGTCAAGTGCAAGACTGATATGAGAAAGGCAGGGGCATGCCAAGGAACCAGACGCTTAAGCAACTGCTGGCACCAGCCTGGCAGCGCCAAGGATCGGCAGGGATGACATTTAAATGTTTATTGCACAAAGAGGGAGAGACTGCAGGTGACATGTTCTTTGATATGTGTTTACTTTCTGTTTTTACTTTCATAAGCCTATTAGTAACGTCTCCAGCAGAATTTGTATCAGTATGAACTCTGGGAAAATTACACACACACACACACACACACACACACACACTCGTGAAATACACAACAGTAAATCAATTTAATGCAATCTTTCACTGTATTATAATCCCTCTACTCTTCTAAAGGACAAAATGTGAATGTATTCCTCTAGTCTTCAGGGTGTGGATCATGTGAAGTGTGTATCTGATAAAGCATTGCCCTCCAATTTGTTTTTAACATTTTTTCTGAAAAAGGAAAAAAAAACACTGGTCTCTTTGGAAAATGGTGCAGTAGCCAGTCAAGGTGCTAACAACATTTTGGAGCACAATGCTTCGTGAATACTAATGCGTCCAGTGCTTTATTTTGTAATATGATGTATGTTTGAATGCAGGGAAAATATTCAGATACGGGTATTCTTTATTTGACTCCTACATTATTTGAGAACGTCCACACAGTAGTAGTACACTCTTCAGGGGATAATAAGGTCACATAAAAGTCCCTGATTCAGAAGCAGTATTCACAGTAACAGTGAGACAGCTACACTCTCACCAAAAATCTTTAATTTGTTCTAGGTCCTTATTAAAACACATGAGATGACTGCACAGCATTTCAGAGGCAAGACTGGCAATCACACAAGACAGTGATCGTGTGATTGCTGATCCTGACTTTTTAGAACTTTTGATTGGCATAAAGATGCATGTCAGTCTGACAGCTGTTTTTAAGAAACCTGCAGAAATTAAAGTTTTTTGTTTTTTTTTTTGAAAAAGATCCCTGTCTCTTTTTCTTTGTCGCAGATAGACCCAATAGCCTCCTTTCATTTTGTTGTTTTGTTTTGTTTTTGACTGAGGAAATAATGTGATTTTTGTTTTTTCTTTGGAAATGTTATGAGGATAGAATTGTATATTTTTTGAAATCATTGATCTGTACAATGATGTTTGCCAGATGTCAAAAAATCTATAAAGATCTTTATAGGTTTGTAAGCATATAAGTGTATTTCTTTTTTATGGAACAATTCTAATATACAGAAGAATAAGAACACAGTATGTCTTTATAACGTCTGTGGTTAGCAAATGACTCGTGGCTAGCAACATAACAAAAATACTTTCTATAATGTGCAATGGCTTACAGCACTCATAATTTGTTTATTAATATTAAAAGCCTTATCTGAGCAACCAATGCCTGAAATGTAAAAATCCCATCTAATTTTCAAGGAGAGAAACATGACAGTATGGTAGTTGCAATACCATTGCTTCTCCACAGAGAGGCAGAAAAGGTTAGATGAAAAAGAATCAATGTACTGTCTCCCTTTGCCCAAAGTGCTGCCTTGAAAGCTGTAAGGATTTACAAGGCCTGCAGTTCTCTACACACCTTAGACTGGCCCAGGAAAAGCATACATAAACATGGGCTATCAAGGATGCCACGCTAAAGCTATCTGTTGAGACTGAAGTAAACACTGCATTAGATTATATAATTATAAGGTTCATTAAAAACAAAAGTGATTCCATCATTTCCTCTATAAGCAATTAAATACAGATTAAATACATCTTCATCAAAATAATAAATTACCAAGCAACAATTATTAAGGTGCAATGTTTAAATCCTATCTGTCACTCTTTCCAAAAATATTGATCACGTTAAATACATTTACATTTACAACACAAACTCACAGTATGGCGGAGGAACTGATCTCTGAGATTAATCCTCTTTCTGCTGGATGGCATCCCACTCCACACTTTCTCTCACCTGGCCTAAGTAATGCCCTGCAACCTGCAGAGCAATGTGGACTAGGGTGTCCCAATCAGCAAAATGTACTTTCATCCGAGTAAAAAGAACAAATCTGTCGCTGGATTTCAAGACTCAACTTGAACTAGTTGCAGTCTGCTATTTACCTAGTTATCAACTGCCATTTGTCAAGAAAAAACATTTTATACCAATCAAATGTAACATTTAAAGTATTTCACTGATGAAACTTAAAGCTACAGTCTCATGTTAGAGGTTTAGTTTCTTTAAACCTATCAAGCTGTTTTTTGCATCCCATGGTACTTCCTGCAAAGTGATTTAGCATTACCTCCCTACAATTCTTCAGTTTTCCAACAGCACTTGTCAGCATTGTGAAAGATCTGTCCTGGGGAGGACACAGAATATATGTAGTGTTAAACTGTCACTGTCAGATATTGTGTCTGATGTTTTTCAGCATTGTTCAAACTACACTACTCTGACATTATTTCCAAATGTCACCGCTTATGATGTTTCCATGGTTTCATGCAGAGTTGCCTACAAATTAATTTAACATAGTTTTTCTTGTTCCATCGTGAGGCACAGCACATGGAGTCAAAAAGAGAAGAAACATTTTCTGAGCTGCTTCTAATAGCTGCTAATCTTTCTGTATGTCTGACCGCCTGTCCATCTGTCATGTCCTCAACTCAGTAAGGACATATGGGGTTTTGGTGGCATCTGTCAAGCCAGGGCGCAGGGTGTTCTACGACTCATCTCTGGGTCTGGTCTTCAGCACTAGAACCTCTTGCATCACCAGCTCTTTCACAAACAGGGTCTCCACCTGCTGGGCATAACCGTGTTACTGCAAGAGTTCAGCAGTGATGAGAAATGCAAGGCTTCAAGAACCCCTGAGTACATCAAGCCACCATGAGCTACACAAACACTTTGCTCTCAACAACAAAACAATATTACTGGTTAAGACACGATGGCTCTACACATGTCTGGGATCATCACTCTCCCATACTTAGTAGGGAGAGTGATATGCAGGTTGGCATATGAGGTCATCTGCTGGTGACATATATAGGTCCGACAATTTAAACTTCAGTTTAAAATCCAATGAAGGCATACATGTAATAATAATAATAATAATAATAATAATAATAATGTGCTACCCTCAGTCAGTATAACTATGCACAAGAGTGAATGAGAGGAGTGAGTGACATCCATGTCCAGGGTACTCACGTGAGCAGTGATGAGCTTCTCGGCAAAAGTCTTGCCAGGTTCTGGGAACTCCTCCCCAAAGCACAGGTCAACCTCAAAGCGTGGCGCAGGCCCACCCCTCTCCAGATACTGCTGAAACTCTGAGTGGGGCAGAGGGTGGGGGAGAGGAATGGAGAGAGCCAATGGGAGGGACCATGTGAAAGAGGACACATAGACAGTGAGTGAGCAAGTGTTAAAGTGAATGAGTGACTGTGATTGATTGAGACTTAATGAATGAGCGTGAATGATTGAGAAAGTGAATTAATTCAGTAAACACTATTTTCTATTCGACTCACTTCTGACAATCCAGTGAAATGCTGCTATGCCTATTGTGACATTTTTAGATATATTTAAATGCTTTCACTTGACCTGCACTACAGGTTTTCGTTTCACAGACCCTGGTTAAAGACAGCCATGTCCAGCAGCTTGCAGGTCTTCTCTCTTTCCAGCTTGTTTGGCTGGTCCTGGTTCCGAGCCTGCGGCCCGCTCCAGTACACCCGGCCCTGGCAGAAGCGCTTGATGAAGACACCATCGGGGGCCGCCCATACCAGCACGCCCCTCTCCAGGTGGGGCAGCAGGTGGGTCAGGGCTCTGCCGATCTTGGGCGGCAAATGAGCCACCTGGGGCGGGGGGAAATGGATCTGCTCCACTGCGCAAGGCCCGTAGATTTTCTCATTCTCCGCCTGGACCGTTCCATGCAGGATCCGGCAACCCTCTGGGGTGCTGGTGGTGAAGTCCTGGACTAGCTGGCCCAGGTAATACAGACGCACCTGCAGCCGAAAATCTGTGCAAACACCAGGAGTGACACTATCTCCTTCACACTCTGACCCAGTGGTGCTGTGCTGTTGTGTCTTTGAATCAGGCACTTAACCTGTTCTCAGCTACAGAATCCTGATGTTTAAGTGATTTATGAAATGCCAAAGGTATTAAATTGTAAATATTGTTCACTGCCCTGGATAACAGCACTATCTGAGCACATACAGTCTGCCTCTGGGAACTCTTTTACAAGGTGGTGATTAATACAGTCTCATTCACTGAGCTAGGACTGTACAGTGTTTGTGGCAGTGTTGAACATACTGTGCACTGCACAGCTGTCAGAGTTTCAAGATACTGTGAGGGTCAGGCTACCTGTGATTTGGAAGGCAGCTGGGTAGGTGACTTGTACTATGGCAACAGGGGCTTCAAGACATGCCTCTCCCAATGTTGAGCGCGTGCAGTACTTCAAATTCTCACGCCCCTCTGTACAGAAGATAAAACATTTCATCAGTGAGTACCCCATACAGTCTCACATTACAAGTGTGCTAGGGTCATTTGACATGAAATGACATGCTACAATGAGCATATACAGTAGAACCACCAACGTCTGCAAATTACCAGTAGCAATCTGAGTACTCATACTGACTGAGCCGTTTGGAAGTCCCCAAACATTAGAAGTATCATCCGACTGAGTACTGACAATGAGCCCCGCCCAGTGGAGATAAGCAGGAGCTGCTGGTTCTACACCAGCTCTGCGGTAAAATACATGATTTGGACTCAAAAGAATCAGTGAGCATTGAATGTGTAATGTGAGAAAAGATATCTCAATCAAGAAGCTATGACTAAAGCCTAGAGAGTACACATTAGAATCTGAGTCACAAGCTGGTCCATGTATGGAGCATATAGTTGCATAAATGTATAACATTTAAGCAGTAAGTTGTTCTGGACAAGGATGCCTCCAGAGAACATGAGTAGTGTTTAATAATATCTGACATTTCACAAAAGGAAAGAAGTATAATTCACTCTTTTAACTAAAAATCTATTTTATTTTATTTTCAAGTTGTATAAGAGCACAGAGACACTGACCACAGTCTGTGGGTTCAGTCCAGATCTTCCTGCAGGCTGGACTGCACTGCTGGGCCTGGCTGTCTGTCTTCTCCCTCCGTTCCCCATCCACATTAATGTGGGAGCCAAACTGTGGGGACAAATGGCAAGCAATTCCCTTTATAACTATGTAATAATAGCAGATGAGCCAAATTGGCAGGCTGTGCTACCTGTTATACCCACTACATTGCTACCTGTCTCCCACAATCACCCCAGGTGTTACTCTTTGCCTTTGTGTGGCCTGATTATAAAGCCAGCCAGCAGTACCTGTGGAGGAGGGGTCTGGATATTTTCTGGGTGGCCTGGATGTTTGTGTGATGCACATGTCACTATGAGATTCTTCAGCTGAGCTACCTGTAAGACTAATTACATTTACATGCACTCAGTGTGCCATGTAATGGTTCTTACCCTGGTTATGCTCATATTCCAACTGAGCTGTTTGAAATATTGTTGTTACTAACATCATAATATAGATGGTGATCAGACAGTACGAACAAGCCATGTAAAGGATGGGTATGAATTTAGATACTATTTATGCAATGTGGGAGGAGGGACAGGAAGATGCTGGCTTTGTACGATGATGTGTTTCTCCTTAGCACTTTTGCAAAATGGCCTACCCCAAACAATTACATCCCCTTCATTCCAAAAGTGTACGTTTTTTTGTGGGTCATGACAGCAAGCAAGTAACTGAATTCTTCGCAAAACCCTGAACATGTGGCACTTCAGTTTACAGGAGGAACAATCCGAAAAAGGTGTTCACAAGGCTCAATATTCCGTTTACTATCCCAGGGATATCCCACGCATCATTTGAGTTTTTCATAGTCGGAATACTTACATATTTGGATTACCAGAATAAGGCATATACATGACTCATAATCAAAATACTTGAATATTCAGGTTATAATGTTAATGTGCATGTGAGCATAGTCACATTTCTGCTTTTTATTTTGATTATTGTTTCCTTTTGTCTGACAACTAATATATTTGTTTTTTGCCTTAACCCAAGAGTGGTAATTGAATGGCCATTGGATAAAACCACTTCCTAGTAGATATGTTCTTGTGCAATCACCCCCTGGCATAGTTGCCACTCCTGCCACTTTGTTATGGCATGTAACACTGACTTGTGATGCAGTCTGGGGTTAACAAGTCATACATAACTCAAGCAGTTAATTTTATAACCTTAATAAAGAGAAACCAATCAGACTTAGCTAGGCAAGTCAAAAGCACTGGAGAATTAATAAAAGTGTATGTGCAAAACTTAGGTAGTATTATGCAGCCCTCTCAGAGAGGCTGTTACCTTTTGGGCTGGACCTCCTGATGCCCCTGGCAGACTTCCCACAAAAATCACAGGACTGTCAGAGGAATCTGAGAGGGAGAGAGAGACAGGGGATGACAGAGTCAGGGGAGACGGACAGAGATGGGGTGAGCTTATGGGTAAACATTATTTTGATGGTACATTTAAATGAAGAGAGGAGTTAATGTATATAAATTATGCGGGCTGTTGTACCCTTCCCCCTGTCCTCCTCAGCCTGGATCCTGTACACTTTGTAGGGCTCAGAGATGTCCAGCTGGCTCCGTTCTGGCACCTCCTGGAAGTCAGTGCTCTTGTTCAGGGCACAGCGCAAACGGGTTTTCCACACAGAGGGGTCAGCCCTGTCCTTCCCCTCCTGATACTTCCCCTTGAACATGGCCCAGGCCTGAGACATACACACACAAACATAGAAATGTTAAAATAAAATGTCAAAAATATAATAAATAACATCATATGGGTTTCCGTTATCCGGTAATTACCGTTTTTTGCCTGGTAAAATTTATAAAAAAAAAAAAAGATAACTTAAAAACTTATATGTGTGTGTGTGTGTGTGTATATATGTATATATATAATATTGTATAGAAATAATAAATAGATAATAATATTTACAATCGTTGTTATCAGTAATGGTCATAACTATCAGTATTACTATTATTATTATTATTATAACAGCTTAATTGCAACTTAAGTACAAAATTTAAAGTAGTGAAACAAATTATTATTTATATTATTATACGTGTTATTAGTAATAATAACAATGATAATATGAATAGTGATAATACACTTATGAAATACATAAATTGAATACATTTTCAGATAATGGTGGGTGACCTCAGCCTTCTTATCGTGCTTTAAATAATTCAGTCTTTTCTAGTTGCATTATTGACGCAATTGTTAAGAATGCAATGGATACATTACAGTGCAAATCCTACATCACTTCCATTTATGAGTGTAGTTCCACTGAAAATAAGTAAATTATTTTTAATCCTCTTCAGGGTCTAATAAAAGGCATCACTTTAAGTCCAGCAAAAGCTTTTTCAACTTTTTCCCCCAGTGAATCGCCGTTAGTTTTGGATCATCACATTGCTGTCAAGCTTCGCTCATAGCTTCGTTTTACAGTACACCAAATAAATTCATTTAAATTATTACTAACAGTAATAATAATAGCAATCCCATACTGGGTTTAACCCAGGTTTAGACCTGTAAACTACTGAATTGTCTGACTCCTGGAACGGCTGTTCCCATTTCATTTACCAAGTAGAACCGGTTCCAGTAAAACGCGGTGACCTCTTAAACCCCCTCCCGAGTTCACTGCAATTGGCTTTACTGAGTTTACACCCTCTAGCCTAGAACAACCGCTACACGATTTTTTCTTTGTTTTATTTGGAAACAAATTTTGAAAACGAATTTTACAGAAAGATGCGCAAAACGTTAGATATATCGCTGCGATAATAATGTCATAATACATAGAAATGGTTATGCTTCTTATCGTTGTTTTATTGTAATTGTTATTATTAGTAATAGTAGAAGTAGTCAACACCTTATTACATGTTAGTATCTTTTTGTTAGCAATACATCTACCATTATATAATTAGTACTATCACTGTTTTCTAACCTTGAAGAGTGCAGCGTCTTCGTGTTGGTTATAATCTTGCTTCGCAGCATGTTTCCATGGAATCCGAAACATAGTTTTTTCCTGGTTTTCCCATGTTACTCCAGCATATTTTCCACTCTCTATTTGGGCAATCAACCACTCTTTTAGGCGCATGTTCTTGTAGTTGCCTTCCATCTCTAAAAGGGCTGTGAAAATGCGGACAGTAAGATGGTTCGATAAGAATCAAAAATAATAATAACTACAAGCTGGTTGATGACGTCCAATTTTCCTTCACTTGATAAAAGCTCCCATTTCACAAACAGATTTAAAATACTTGACTTGGGATGTAAGCACGTGTCGTACCAAATGTTTAAATATCTCAGAGACTGTGACTATTTAACGGTGAACTCCAATGGGATTTTGCAGGTGACACAGGCGATGTCTCATGCAACACTAGACGTTTAAAAAAGAAAGTAAAACTCAATGTGAGAAAAAAAGCTTTCGGTTTCCATTTTTTGAAAAAAGCCGCTCAGAGTTCTTAAGGTCTGCTTACACTGGAAAGTCGAGGCAATAAATTCTTGACTGCCCTGAGTTTTATGTAAGCCGAATAAGAGTCATTTTTAAGTTACAGAGCATGTCGATTGTTATTTTCAATATGCACTTAGTCAGGAGATATTTTGGAATTTAAAAAGTGGATATTGTCGAAATGCAGCATATAATGTTCTCTTGTGAGGTGACGTTTTCGCGGGAAGGAGGGGTATACCGTCACTTTCCTAGAATAACTAGAGGAATGTTTCAGTGAGTCATGGAGGGATTTCATCGATATGCCACTGTGGTAACATACATTTAATTTACCGACTGTCGACAAAAAAAACAGCAGCACACGGTTGTCTTTGCGGTCTCATCAGTTTCCTTTCCATCTCGCTTTAAGTTTCTATTTCTACATAATTACGTAATGATGTTTAATAGCCCTCGGAGAAACCGTGTAAATTGATCAGGCTATATATATATATATATATATCTATAATGTATCTATCTGAAGCAGACAGACAGGTTTGTATCATTCAGACTGAGGCATGTTGAGGTGGGTTTGAGCTATTGCAGAAGTGCTTCTTTATTTGTATAATGCGTTTATTTTTCCATTAACCAGTCTTTAGCTTTGCTCGCTTTTGTGTGCGAGGGTAACTCCCAGGGCTGGAGTACCTGTGCAGATAGAGGATGGACACACACACACACACAGTTTGTCTCTGTCACCCCCAGCTCTCCAAACCGCAGGAGGCAGGATCTGAAAGTGAAAGTATGTCATGTAATAGTGTTTCTAGACCTTTCTGTGACCTTTGCTTCTGATATGCACACACTTGATAACAGGACCCTGTTTACACTTGGTTTTAAAATGTGTCTTGGGCGATCGGATCACAAGTGGACAGCGCTAAATACAGGTGTAAACGACCAACAAGACGCATTGTGATCCGAACACTCAAACCACTTGCCGAGGTGGTCTGGGATGCATTTGACCACATATCTTTTGTAGTGTAAAGGCTAATGCGTTCTGATGTGTCCCCGACAAGGACGTAACAGGAAAATATGTCATCAATGCAGTTCACTGTTTGGGGTCTTGTGGCTATTACAGCAGCGGTGAAAACCACTGCTTTTCTAACATTCTTCCTTTTTTGTCTTGTCCTGTGCTCTTTTGCAAGTCGCAAATGACTTTGTCCTGCCAATCTCAACAGTTGGAATAGCCTGCACATGTATATTAGTTCTTGAAACATTTTTGTTTTCTTAGCTAGCCCGTGCTAAACAAATCTAGTGCTTTTCTGGCGACAGAGACTGATGTAATAACGTAATAACGAAATCTGAACACAAGTGGTCAGCTGGACACCTTGGAGACGCATGATAGACACAGATGTAAAAGGTGATGTGTCTCGGCTGTCCACTTGTGATCCAATCGCCCAAGACGCATTTTAGGCGATCCGTATCGTGCCAAAGTCCAGTTTGTTTGACTAGTGTGATCACTCTGTACTGTGCCCAGGCACGGTACGCTGAACTATGCCCGGGCCCGCTTGAAGAGGTGGGCTCACGCACGGTTCACTTGGACTCGGGCACGGTACACATCAGTGTGATCGCGAACCGTGCCCGAGCACAGAACACGAACATGATGTCAATGATGCGACTGTCCCATTTCACCAAGTGTAAACAGGGCCTAGGATTCACATTATGAAGCAGTTCTGGCAGGAAACACTTGAATTGAGGACATTAGAAAGAGGTGTTACACTGACCACTCCACCAGGGAACTACAGTCACATGAAAAAGACAGCGACCCCTAATTAAACTCTACATCATGTAGTCAAAATGCTGAGAGGCTGCAAACTCATGTTAACAACATCAACATTCTGCTGACATTGCTACACTACCTACAGAAGGCCTGAGTAAAATGCTTTGCATGCATTCCTGTGCAGATATGCTCCTTGTGTTTTCTTGTATGTAACCAATCACCTTCTCACTCTCATTTAACTTGTGTAGTGCAGTGTGGGCTATTAAAATTCAATCAGTGCTAACTCAAATAAATGTTTGCATGTATGGCTATTCTCCACTTTTTTGAGCACATGTGTAAATTATCCTTTTGAGCACCCTTTCTGGCTGCCTGTTAATGCCATACATTAGACGGGGATTTCAAACTAGATAAGGTAATGGAATAGCAAAAAATACCCTGACCATGCAGTTACACAACAGGATGAAAAGCATTCTGGGGAGATTGACCCATGTGTCTTCAATGACTGAATAATGAGTTGCTGATTCAGGTGCTATTTATCTTAAAACAGCATGACCCAGAGAGGGTAATCAAATTGAACTTTTTCTTACCCAAGAATTAATCAATGTTAAATAAAAGTCAGTAACATATAATTAGTGGATTCATGAAAATTCACAGATTCATATGGATTCTCAGATTTATGAAGCACATGTTTGCAGTATTGCATGTGTGACTGTAGGTATGTGTAGCACTTCATCAAAGTCATTGAGTGTTAGTATGAGAAAGTAGAGGGTTATGGGACAGATCTGTGGAATTCTTTATCCTGGCAGGGTACAGACAACAAGGGCCTTTGATTATCCAAAAGGAGATGTGCCAGAACTGTGGGGTTTTGTAAATGTGTGAGGGTGGACAGCAGTGAAATTCAAGCACTTTAAAGTTATGCCTCGCCGATGCTTTTCAGATGGGATATTTATGCGTGGCTTTGTTTATTCTGACACTCAGCCTTGGCCACATTCGTTCTGTGATCCCCCCCCACCTGGTTATCTGGATCCACTTTAAAAGTATCTGAAGCTGAGTGATTACTCCTGCCGTGGTCTCGGTACACCACAGCCTTTTACGGACCGTTTGACTCCCTGAAACTATGCAAGGCATGGCAATACATCTGACTGTTTACTCATCACGAGCACAATACCGCCATAAATCCTACACATTCTTATCAACCATCATCAAACCCATCCGTACACCTGAATCGCCTCTGTAGTTCCTCCACTACCCATCACTTTGTTCAAAGACCCCCTAGGGAGTGATAAAGAGCCTGTTCTGGTTGTGTAGCAGTTGTTTTGGGCCATCCCATACTTGCTCAGTTCTTGCTCAGACAATCCAGATGCAGTTAAGACACAGGCCTGCCTGCCCGTGGCACTGACCTGTGACACTCCTACAGGCACAGGCAGCCCCTGAAAGAACAGGGACATGGGGAACCTGAAGGTCTGCAGTCAGAGACTGGATGGAGTTTATTACAGCAGGGAAGGGCTGTGTGTGGTAGGGCTGGGGGTGGGGCAGGGGGTGCACCTTTGACTATCCTCATGTTCTGCAGCTGATGCACATAATGGATATGTGAAAGGGAAAGCTCACATTTTGGACCCTGGTCAGCTTTCCAGTATCCCTCTGCCCCCTAAGCTTGGCAGGTTGACAGAACAGATGCCTGGTATTCTGTGTGTTGTGTAAGAGGGGGCAACAGAGCTCAGGGCCCTGTGCCAGCCACACAAGGATCCACCTCACCCCTCTGGGTGGAGGAGTGGCAAGAATGTGTGTGTGTGTGTGTGTGTGTGTGTGAGTGCTGTCATCCACTAATCATAAACAGTACTGAAGACCACTGCAGAGAGGTTCAAAGCATGGAATATGTCTGCAGTCATTACACCACTGCTCCTGGGAGGGGATTGTGGTAATGTATGACAGAATATCAGATTCAAGGAATATGGTTTAATGTGTTGAAGCACATTGAATGTAACAACCTGTATCAGTTATTGCCACTCTCATATATGCACATTCATGCACACATTGCACACTATATTTCACACTATAAATACTTAAAAGTATGTGTATAAAATTACAAATACCCCCACTGGGGTTCATATTTCAGCATCAGGAAATTTATGTAAAGCAGCCAATTCAAACACTGAGTACAGGACTAAGAGAGCGGTCAGGGAATTCCTGCAGAGCACAGACACTTGGAACAGTGGATTTTTCTACTCACTGTTTTTACTGGATCGTAGGAGAACTAATCAATCCACAGGGACATATAATATATAAACTTTACTCAGTGACCTGCTTTGGTACTGAAATGTTAAAATTACACAAGGGAGAGAAGCAGGGTTGGGCACATTGCCCCACTCTCACATGTTCTCAATAAATATGGTTTTATTAAATAAGAAAAGTGGTTTCTTTACAGCAAAAGGAAGGATTTCAAGATCCTGAAAGGTCAGAGGTACAAAAGAAGAATCTCTCTTTCGGCACTCATCAGCCCACAACCTTCTCTCTTCCTCACTGTTGCACAATGAATTATGGGTATTTCTAAGTGGGTTTTTCTACGGGTACATCTCTTTGAATTACTCTGATTCAAAGAAAAGTATCTTTAAAAAGTACTGAAAACAATTTCCTCTACATTTCCAATGTCTTTTGGGGTTGATGTCATGTTACATACCCTAACCACACAGAGCTACTTCTCCTAAAGTGACCAGAGTTAGGTCGCAGCAGAAATGATGAAGATACTTTAGTGGAATATTGTGGTACATAGTCTGGACTGAAGGTGGAGTTGCAGCTACTATTAATATACTTTAACTTAATTACAATCAATTTGTCAAGGTTTACAGGGCAGCAAGTGTTCAGGTGTGCAGGGGTTAGGAAGAGTGCACTGAAGTCAGTGTAATACATAAATAGTTCTCAAATCATTTGAGCACAAAGAACACCGTACCCTCCAGCACAGAGCTTTGCTGTCATAAGGAGAACAGCCTTGATGGATTGCATAAAGAGGAAATGAAACAGAGAAGAAACAGTACAAGGAAGAAGCAGTTAATGTCAACTTCCCCCCCTCCTCCCCCGGAGATCTCAAGGTCAGTGCTGAGTTGTCTTCTCGGGGGGGCAGGGGTTGCGTGAATGTCCATGTAACTGGAAGCAGGGGTGGAGGACATGGGATAGTGGGAATGACTATTTAAATCAATTGAAATTCTCTCAACTAAATGCCTAAAGTATGATTATTAGGTCCTGGCATATTACACTGTCCCAGTCCATGAGATTTGAGGCACCAGGATACCTTTTGGTTCTCAGTTCTGTACCTCTGTGTTCTAGACTTCATCCACCCCTTTAACCTGTAGCCAAATCCTAGCAGCCTGATTTTATAGGAAAAACATTTGGCAGAAAAATAGTTAACAGAGCTTTGGCCCCCATCCTGCTATGTATCAACTCTCAGATGCCTTTTTGGTGACAGTTCCTCCCTGGTAAATTATTACCTTCCTTCTGTGGTAAATTATTAGACCTGCTAACCTGATAAATTGTTTTGATTCATTTATAGTTGACTAATAGATTCTCTCCCTGGTAGACCAATAGACCCCCTCCATCATATATCTCTTACTGGTCAATTGGTAGACTGCCATCCTGGTATATTGTTGGGGTCCCTCTCTGTTAGATTGGTAGACTCCCTCCATGATAGATGGGGAGGATCACCCATGGTTGATTATATCAGTTCCTCTCAAGTACACTGACAGACTCCCTTCCTGGTGGATTGGCAGAGTCACTCTGCGATAGATTTATAGGGATTCTTAACATATTGGTAGAATCTTTCTCGTAACATTGTTAGTTGTGTTACTGGACCATGTGAGGATGTGTACAGCAAATGATGAATGGAGGGAGGGGTCTTAGTCCTTCCACATGGCTACTGTGAGAGAGCAGAATCTGAGCTGCAGCGTCACAAAGGTAACAGTGCTTGGACAGGACCAAGAAGCTGTCCATCAACCCATGGAGTGCGGAATCTCTCCAAGGGAGGGTTCTGAAAGGATGCTGGCCTCCGATTTCCCTCCTGCCCCCTTGCATCATGGGAATGAGAATGGCTCTAGAGGGGCGGGAACTAATGGCAACCGCAGGCCCTCACGACCATGTTGCGGTACTTCTTGAGGATGACATTGGAGCTGTCATCGAAGTAGAGGACGGAGATAGCATGGAGCTGGGTGGGAGCACAGCAGGGCTTGGGCACTGTCTCAGGGTTTATGAAGTGCACCTGTGGATGGGACAGACACAGGAAGTGGCAAACAGAAAATACCACAGGAATCATCACACAAGATAAAAAAGATACAGCAAATAGGAGGTTTACTGAAGATTCTCACCAGCGTCTGCACAATGGCATGATTGGTTGCGTTCATGTAGGAGTTGAGAGGAAAGGCACATTCACCCTCACAGTAGTATGCAGCATAGCCCTCCGGCGCAATTATCCAATCCTGAGAGTCA
Source organism: Megalops cyprinoides (assembly GCF_013368585.1). Classification (NCBI taxonomy): domain Eukaryota; kingdom Metazoa; phylum Chordata; class Actinopteri; order Elopiformes; family Megalopidae; genus Megalops; species Megalops cyprinoides. The sequence continues at coordinate 20,477,323 of NC_050588.1, forward strand.
TGAGACATGTGAGCATTTTTCATGTGATCTCCAATGCAACAGTTCACTGTCTCTTCTTCAAACCACATACATTTCCATGATATTTCATGATATTTCCAGCGACAATTCATTTTTGATTTCTGCCATTGTTGTATGGATTAGTCCATGAGTAATGAATAGATTTCTACCTTACAGTGGCAGAAACTGGCAAACAGTGCAACAGAAATGAAACTAAGCTAGGTGATTGCATAGCAGCAGCAGCAGGGGCAGTGTGGAAATCACCATTAGCAACAATGGAAAACCACTTTATTTCTTAAACCTTTTTTTAACCGCATGAAAATTACCGCTTGGCAGAAGCATGCTATGCTGTACAGCTCCAGATTCAATTATCTGAGCAGGATGAATGTCTCAGCAACCTCACTCTGCTGCTGAGCCACTGACTTCATTAGGCATCGTTAAACTGTCTCAGTTTACGATGCAGCTGCTGCCCATAAAGTAATCGCATGAGTAACTGCTCTAAACATAATTTGACTGCCTTGTACAAATAGCAGAGGTCCATAATACGGAAAGGAGCTTTTGCAATATGGCCCTACCTGGCTTGTTTTAGAGTAACTGTTGCTGATGAAGAAGAGAGAGGGCTACATCAGTATATACAGATGGAGGAGAGGGGACAAAAAGGGCGGTAGCAAAGGAAAAAGAGAACAAGGGGTAGACTGGTTATAGATTGGGGGAGAAACAGGCAGAGTTAGAGAGAGGGGGAGTATCTTAATATTTGTATTATTGGCTTCTGAACTTCTCAGTAATTATTGTTTATGTTTTGGAAATATGCACTTATTGTATATCATGCTAATAAAGCACTTTAAATTGATTTTAACTGAGTGAGAGGGAGACAGAGGGAGGAAGAACAATTGAATGGGATTGAAAGAGTGGGATTGTGGAAGGACAAAGAGAAAAGCTGAAGCCAGAAGCACAGTGAAAGAGAGGAAGAAGAAAGTGAGGATTGAGGGAAAATGGATGTGTGGGTCAGCACCTGCCAGCCCAGGTCCCTGAAGCTGACATACAGTTCATGCTTCTTGCAGGCCTGTTTCTGGTCAGAGCTGTTTTCTGGAAGTCAAGGGGAACAGAGACAGGGGAGGGGGTGTTTGCGTGAGAGAGAACAACTACACATGTGACACAGTCTGAGAGAGTACATTACACAATTAATACATCACAGCGCATAAAAGACAGTTACTCCCTAAGTGTGATCCCCCCCCCCCCCCCCCCCCCCCCCCCCCCCACACCACCACCACCTCAATATGGGATTGTTGATGGCACCTTGACTCTGTCACAAAAAAACAGGTCAGTGGATGTTTCAAGGGGCTTGTTTGATCTGGTGATGTTTTGATTGGCTAACCGTGTCCCATCTGAGATCTCTTTTTTCAGTGACAATTCAGTTGACTCCTTCCTACTGGAAGCCCACAGGAAATTAACTCAACTCTGATTGGAGGTCATTATGAAATGTGTTCCATAAACAAAATCCAGATGGAACCATTCCACACATTTGTGTGTATTGTTAATCTCTTGTGCATTGCTGCATAATCAAAGCCATCACTGTATAGACCACAAATAGTCTTTTCTTGGCTGTTATGGTTTTATATATAAACAAAAGGAGGAAGTGATGCAAAACAGAAGTATTAAAGATAACTGTTGTAGTCCCTACATAAACAATGAGAGTTGTGATTGCTTTGAGAAATACGATAGTCTTCTTGTGAAAACAATTTATAAATTTTACATTGTAAAATGGTGGTTCTACACAGGGTTTAAGGTTTAAAAGGGTCATTCCACGAAGGTTAAAGTGGTTTAAAGTTTAAAAGTGTGGTTCTGTGAAGCATTTAAAGTTTAAAAGTGTGGTTTCATGAGGGGTTTAAAGTTTAAAGGGTTGTACCATGAAGCACTTATAATTTTAAATGGGGGTTTCATGAAGGTTTTGAAATTAAAAGGGTACTTCTGGACTGTACTTTTAAAGGTTTAAAAAGGTGGAGATAAGCAGGGTTTAAAGGGAGGGAGGTTTAAGGCTTGGTCTAAAGTTTAAAAGAGTGGATCAAAGCTATTTTGAAGTTTAAAAGGGTGGGTCTGGGCTGGGTTTAAAATTTAAATTGGTGGCTCTTGGCTGAGGTTCGCCATTCAAATTGGAGGTTTTGGATCTGGAAAGTGGAGTCTTCGGACCTTAGTCATCATAGGGTGCAGTAGCACGCTGAAGAGACAGATGTGCTATATTGATACAGAGCTGCCATTTCCCCATTCCCTCCCTGCTGTCTCTTTGTGAGCTCCATTCGTAACTCAATAGAGTTAAGTGGACCTTAATGGAGCTGAACATCCACATTAGAAATTTTCCTGTTAACCCTACAGCTGTAGACTTTGGCACAGAAATGTGTTTACTGATGTGATTCTGAGGCCCCCTAATGGCCTGTCTTGGTACCTGCAATGTTAGCTGCTTTAATAGCCTCCTGGCCCTTTGGATTCTTGGATCGGTTGGAGTTGCGCTTATTATTGTTTGTGGAACGGATGCTGCGAATGTGGACCTCAGTGGCTTTGAAGAAGGCCACCATGAAGGGCTGTTTGTTCTGAGGCCCGCTCCGGCCGACCAGCCCCGCCACCCTAGGGTTCAAACTCTGACCTGCAGAGGGAGACAGTCAGACAAAATGTGCACTGTTCAGTTCCAGCTCATCCACAAGGCATTGTGGTAATTCACCAAGACAGCAGTGGTGACCAAATCTCATCCTGCGCAATATACTCCTTTGTGCTGATGACAAAAAAGCCTTTCACTGAAAACAGCAGTGTGACAAGCAGGCAAAGTGAGCTACAACAAGGATGTGTGTAAGTGTTTTCCCACGCTGTATGTGCTTGTGTGTGTGCATTTATGTGTGTGTGTGTGTGTGTGTGTGTGTGTGTGTGTAATTGTGTGTGCCTGCATGCATGCGTGCATCCGTGCATGCATGATCTCCTCACTGATGAGTTTTTTGTATTATCGTAGCACATATTTGAAAATGTGGTTTTTCACTTGTTCTTTTGAGCATTCTATAATCTGAAAATCTTTGAAGAAGAGACACACAGAGCAGAGCTGCCAGGGGCTCAGTCAGGTGCCCACTTGCCATTTTCAGGTGTATTCCCCATAATCTGATATAGTAAGAGAACAAAGGAACATGTTGTTAATACCCCTGGTAAAGGAAAGAGAAGTTTTGGAGATGTATCCCACTTGGGCTTGCTCATACATGCCCCCCAATCCTGTTTATCCCAACATGAAAGGAGGAACTCCTTACATTTCCCACAGAACACCCAAAGTGTAATACCCTCAAGCGGTTCCTGGGCTTCCCCCCAACAACAAAAAGAGAAAAGTTGCTGGCAATATGCTAAACCAGATGAAATAAAGACCTGCATTCTCCTATTTCTGCATGTGTGTATGATGGAGATACACAAGCTCTGCGAAGAAGAAAGAGGTGTCTGATGATGCACCTGTTGTGAGCTGTGGTAAGCAGATGTAGCCTCAGGTAACCCCCTCTCACACCCCCACAATGCATTCCCAACAGACAAAATCTTCCGCTTTGTGACTGATTAATTCAGACTTGCTCATTTAATCAAATGATCACATGCTTTGAGCATTTCTCGCTACAGGATCTCTGCTCGGTGTATTCCCTGCACATTCAGCTACCAAGCCAACTGGTTAATTAATGATGTAATTAACAGATAACTGTCTCACTCACTAGATCAAATCTATCTGAAGGAGCAACCCAGATCCTTCAATCAAAAAACCATCCCAGACTAAATCCCCACTCACCGACCACATTTTCCAGGGCCACCTGCAGGCCAAAGTTCCGGCTTGGGTTCAGAACCCAGTGGTTACTGGTTGCAGTGATGTCAAACACTAGCCATCCTTCCTCTGCAGCCCAGATAATTCGCTTGTCCAGGAGGAAGAGGTCTGATTCCCTGGAATGCAAATACAGACACCAACACAGGTAGAGGAGTTCAAAACTTCTTTGTTCACTGGGTTCTTAAGAAACATGAAACTGCTCATTGCATGCGTATAATTTACACACTCACACACACATACACTCACACACTAACACAAACACATATAAGCAAATGGCACAGAACACCCAGACAGAATCTCCATCACTAAAGTATTGTGACATACATGAAGGGTGTTTCTGCGGTGACCCAAATGCAAAACGACAAATAAAATGTGGAAGAGACTGACATCTGAATGACCACTGAGACAGTAGCCAGGAACAGAGAAGACCACTGAAGAAATGACATCAGTTGGTGTGCAAGCGTGGAACATAAAGAGGGTAAGTTTCGACTGCTGAGGGTATGAAACTGTACCATTTATTAAAGTGATTTTGTTGATGAGTAAGGTCATAAACCAGCGACAGCTTGTCAGTCAATGAAAGCCACACAGTAAATCTACTTAATGAAAGAGTGCTGACTTGAGATACTGAAGTATCACTTATCAAGGGATCAGCATTCCCAGACATGGCCACAGTGTGATCTCAGCTGCTCAGGCAGAGCCCATAGACAACACCCCACTCTAACACCTAATGTCTGGAGGCCTCTGGTAGTGTGTGACAGTCTTGTTGTCTTGTCATCTGAATCGGAGCCATGGTTGTCCCCCCAAAAAAACAGAGTTTTATTTTACCATGACACAGCCCCACTGTTTCTAGAATGCAGCATCAATATCGGCACACTGCCCTCGAGCATTGTAAGAGTGACAGCAGAACAAAGGCGAAGCTTGTCTGGGATGGCACTCACCACATCTCATTTTCCTAACAGATCAAAGCCACGGTCCCTACAAAGGGGTCAGCCAAGTTCCATAGACAGTGTACATCTGTCTAATGGCCACATGCAGTTCTATCTATATGACTGCACTATAATGAATACATCCGGTACCATCCATGCTGACAAAAAGACAAGAAAACAAGAGGCCACAAGAAGAACAGAATACCAAGATCTGGGATGGAGTTTGAAGCAGAGGAAACAGGTAACAGAGAGATATATCACACACATGCACACACACACACAAATACAGACAAACACATGCACATGCACCCACATACACAAAAACACATACATGCACATACACACACACACATATCGTACATACACACACCCCACTAAACACACTCACACATTCACAAACATGCACACATACACACAGATACAGAGAAGGACGCACCAGATTTGCACACAATCAGACATGCAGAACTTAACTGATCAAAAAAGGCATGAATCCCTAAACGTCGATAAAGCTTTCAAAGCTGAGGTGGAGATAAAGAAGAAGAGGAAGAAGAAGAAGCAGCAGATGAAAAGAGCGAGTGAAGTGGAGTAATGCAGACAGGGTCAATACAAGCAGGAGCTCAGATGAGGAAACAGTGGGACGCTGGGGAGCACTTCATCTCCCTAATTGACAACAACAGCTTTGTGAAGGGCTGCTGATTTCATAGCCGGCGAGTAACTCCACCAAAGCTCTCTGTCAGAAGTGTTACCCCCTCTGGTAAAGTGTTACCCAGAGGGGGCAACACTTTACATCCAGGGGACGTCTCTCAGATCCTCTCCCTGTCTAGCCCTTCCACCTCACAAACCTCTCCCTGACATTCCTCAAAATGTCAGGCAGCCTTCCCTGATGTTGCAGCAACATCATCACACAACAGCAACAAGTTAGCTTTGCAGGACATTGCGATATCAAATGTGCCTCATCTGTAATCACCAAATTATACACTGACATTAACTGCTCAAAAGGTTTGTTGTTGTTCATTCATTATTCAGATGTAGAGTGCTGAAGTGCTGAAGAGAGGTAGCTTTGTGTGGGTCACAGTTCTTTCAGATTCACCAAACACACCAAATACAAGTCTGTTTCAAAGTATTGCTGCTGATGGCAAATGATTGAGAAAATAAGAACATTAACCATGTTTCTTCCTTCCTAAAATAACAGAAAAAGACAAGACAAGAAAGACAAAAATTCCCCCAGAAAGAAAAACAAAGACTTTATTTGTAATATGACTCCTATTGCGTTGTGTGAAACAAGACACCTTCTCATCCTGGGAAGCAAGTTGGTCTGATTTTGACATTTGTGGTAGATCAAAAGGTTCCTTTGCTTTCTCAGCAATCAAACATCGCAGTGCATGAAATTAGCCACCAGAAGCATACAGATTTGCATACAAACCATCTTCTGGGCTATTCGATAAAAAAAAAAACATAAATGATCCCAAATAAATCCAGCATCATATTACAATAAAGTGACCTCTAGATTCAATCAAATTTTACCTACTGTAATAAAAAGAGTTCTGTGATTCATCTGAAGCGGGACATGTTGCCTCACCTGTCAGAATGCTCCTGCAGCACCTGGTAGAGGTTGATGTAGAAGGTCTCGTTCTCTAAGTGCTCGTGGACGTAGTCCTTATAGATGCGAAACTCAGCAGCTGTCACAGCCTCTCCCTCTGGGATTCGGGACAGATCGAAGCGGAACTCTCTGTGGTGCCTCCGGACAGGTAGGAACTCCTTATCGTGCTCCACTGAGACGGGGGGGAAGGAATAGAAAGAGGGACACCCTGTCATCACGTAACGGAACACACAACAGTGGAGAGAACTGACACCTCCTGCACAAGTGCTCTTGATGGTGCTGAAATCACTATGCGTAACCATCGTTAAGGTTTCTGATATGATTGACCCCATCAAGAGTGAACTGTTATCACTCCAAAAAAAAGCCTTATGGTCCTCAGGTATCTAACTGAGGAAGAAAGAAAGAAAAATACTTCGTGTCTTTTTCAGCATTCAAATTGGCTGGTCTGACTCTCATCTGGCTTTTATAAGGCCTGTTTTCATTAATAAGTGGGACTGGCAATGAACAATGTGTCCATACTTAAGCCTATAATGTTCAGTAAGTCATTTACATGTTAGGGGGTTTTGCATTTAATTACCTCGCTAAGGGATGCCACAGCATTGCTCACTCCAAGTTGAAATCCACAGATGCAGACACCAGTTTCTGTCTCTTCCAACATATTGCTGGAAAGCATCCACGGGGAGTAATTCTTTACAATTCTCCCTTTTTTGCAGATTGTCCTGTACTAAATGGCCAGAGCTGTTTTTGCACTGTAAACATGTCCTGTTGAAAAGGTCAGCCATATACAGTACAGGATCAGAACAATTTATTATGCAATTAACAGTCTTTTGTGGGATATACAATTAGTCTCCCTCTCTTTCTCTTGCCGGATCCTGCTCTCTATCGGCCTCCCCTTGTTTCTCCTTCACACTTGTCTCGTTTTCATTGACATGTATCCAGCTGCCTTGGTGGCCATGTTACTCTACTCATGTCTCAGTATCCTCATTTTACCTCACTCTAAAACTCTCTTTCTCTGCCTCACTTTCTTGACCTCTCTCTCTCTTTCTCTTTCTTTCTCTATCTCTCTCTCTCTCTGTACATCTTTAGATTTGTATCTCTCTCTTTGTTTCATAGAAGTAGTAAGACACAAAGCCTATGCTGTCCAGGCCAGGAAGGAGGCACAAAGATGTGAATCGGAAAACTTTTTCAACCGGCCGTACGATTGCAGAAGGGGTGTCCGTTCTTCCGCTATCCCGAGTTTCATTCAAATTCCATTTCCACTCAAAGTTACCGACTGCACCTACCAGGACACTGGACATTTCTGCCGCCATCTTCTCCAGTGTGAAACAACCAAGCCCTTTCAACAACCACCTCCTCTACGATTTTATTCATTGAGAATGGCACTGCCACACTCCGTACACACATATCGCTGTATGTACCGGGTTTAGCGGGGAGTTCTTTTACTGCATCTTCTCAGCTACACCAATTCCAGGATGTATCCGCCTATGCTAATTGTCTCAATATGCTTCACAATGACTGTTTTTGTGAGACTCAACAAAAGGCAGTGTTTTTTATCTCATTTACCAGGATTCATGAGAAACACATGCGGTAAGGTGCACACTGTCCAACGAAAGTTGGAAAAACCCTGAGAACTGCACACCAGTTGTTCTAGCAAATTTAATACTGTCAGGAATGTGTTGGAACCATGTTGAAACACAGTAAGTTGAGATTTTTTCTAGCTATAATATCCTCTGATGGAATGACAGGAAAATTTGGACATAAACACATTTAGATGGCAGGCATGCTTATATGACAGCTATGAACGAGTTACAATTATAGATTTTTATTTTATTTAAAATGGTTCTTCTGCAGTTAAGTCCTCCTCCAACATCAAGGTAAACAGAGTTTTTCTGTAGATCAAAGCCTGCCAGGGATGGACATGTGTTTAAAATCTTCTAAACATCCCAGCCACATTTCTGCTTCTTATTTAGATTTGAGCTCAATGACATTTTCTGTGTTTTTCTGTTGTTTCTTCTCACAGGCTACAGTCTAGCAGGTGCATTCTGTGATTTTTCCTCATTATTCATTTCTTATGGTCCTAATAAACAGAATAGAGCAGAACTTTTTTGCTATTCTGGGCAATTTTCTGCACATTCTCAACTACAACTACATTCTGATTTCTTTACTACACAAGGACAAATTACATAAACACACACTACATTACCTTAAACACTATTAAAACAGCCTCCTAAATGCCGAAGTTGGCAAGGCACTTGCATCAAGCCCTGTGGCCCAGGGTCAAGCCCAGTGGTGTCAGCCGACAGTCATCAGCCAGGGTCAGTATGTCACCAGGGTCTCCAATTGGTGCTCATTTCACTGTTGTGCCCCATTAGACTCACTGCACAGATTCATCGCACAGTACAGTGCTACTGTACAACTGCAAAGGATAAGCCCAATGTGCATTTGGTGATTCCACAACATGTATTGCAAAAATGGGAAAAGCTAGAAAAAATACCACTCAGACAATCAGCTAAATATACAACTGAGTGGGCGTTTGCTGTCTGGAAAGAGAAAACCTGATCACAGCTGTGGAACCAATCCCATTATACCCCTTCTTATTGCCCCTGTATCCCCCCTCCCACACTCTCTGCAATACTAGTCCATTCCAGCCTTAGTCGTGTGTTCACACTGATGTTATAGATGCATCTTCTACACTATTCTGAATGGAGCTGGGCTGCTGCACTTCAGTGAGGTCCAGCTTTAAGCATTAAGAGAGACATTGTTAATACCACTGTCCACTAGACTGGGGGACCTTTTGCCAACTGACACCAGGGTGGTGATGTCATTGTCTGTCATCAGTGAGCCCCTGCCATGTGTCAACTACTGAATAACCAAAGCAGCAGAGCTACAGTTTCAAAGCTAGACCTCTTTGATCCCCAGTCACCCACTGAGGTCTGAAAGTCTGAGACATACAAAAATTAGCACGGTAATGTCCCTGGACGCTTTCTGTGTCATGCTGGAGACACCAGCTGCAGTGGTCTGTGTGATCAGTCTGGCAGGGAGGGGGACCTCAATCAGGGCCTGATCATCAAGTCTCCTCTCTGAAGCCTACAGGGTAACAGGCCCAGTCAGCCTTTGTCAAATAAGTACGGTTGGGCAGGCCAGTGAATCAACTGCTTTCAAATCCCCACCACTCAAACCACATCTCCACAGCTTCCTGCCTTCAAAAAAAGGAGAAAACCAGTGAGACACATTTCCATTGATCTCAACACCAGTTCCCCCAGTCCGGGTGTGGGGTGTGGGGTGTGGGGGGTCTCAACGTGAAACCACTCACTCTGGGTTTGGATTTGAGATACGCACATGTGCTGACCACAACAAAGACGTATGAAAGCTCCTCCTGAAAGTCCTGCAGCAGCAACACAAACATACTCAAAAGGCTGGGCTCTCTGCAGGGTGGTAACAAGGAGGAGCCCTGCCCTCAAACTACCCATCACCCCAAGTTCCACGCCTACCATAATCTCTAACTTGAACAAATCATTTCCAGCATCCTGCTGAGAGTACCTCACCATCCCCATTTCTCAGACACATGTTCATTCCAAGTTCCCCTGCATGAGCTGTCCTAGATATCCTCTACAGCCTGGTGGTTGCCCACCCGAGAAAGGAGGCTATCCACCCCAGTCAAGTACCTAACCCCCACAACTTGGCACCCACTGTCTCCAGACAAGCAGTTACCCTCCCAAACCTAGTGGTTACCCTTCTCAACCCAGCAGCTACTCTCCTAAGGTTGACTACAGAGACTGTAATTTGCTTTCTTTGTCATGTCAATGTAGAGCAATTAGGACAAGCATAGAGTTTATCTGCACAATCCCCTTGTCTTGTATTAGCTTCTACCTAAAACTCAAACATACATGGCTAGCAATAAAACCATGTACTCATGCTGTGTATGTTACGTAATTACTGGTATTGTTGGATGGCAGGTTGTTTACATGTTACCTACATGACCAGACTGTTAGGCCACACTCTGCCACCTTCACACTCTTCACACTAAACAAAGCATTGCTACATACAATGTCCCCCCAACTTAAGGGGATAGCAGTATGAACGTGGGTCGTTGCATTATGGCAGCCAAAAATTACAAGTGTCACAACTGCAGCATTTTGGGAAAGGCAAGGAAGAGGTGGAGGATAATGACGCAAGGAAGGGGGCAATTGACTCAGTTGTGGCATTGTGGTATTTTGGTTGAAGAAACAGAAACTCCTACCCAGACTGCTTAAATCTAAGGTGGGGCTCTGCCGTCATACCCCTGAGGTTCTATATAAATATACAGCTGCAAAAATGAATAAAATGTCAGCTAAACATGTCAGCCTGGATAGGGGTGTTTGCTAAGCACATAAATAATGCAATAATGGTTAGTACATTATGAGTACTTTTAACCAGACTAAGCTGCAAACTCAGTCTATACTATTTAAACCAAGCGCCAACAGCCAGGATCAGCCATTAGGCTACACTTCCTGCTGGTGAATCAACTTCTACAGCCTTCAGACAATACTTGATTGGGTTGCTGGCATTTGTGAGAGCCCCTTTTCCAAAAGCTCCGCATCGAAATGCCTTGGACATCTTTAACTAACATGGTGGCATTTGTGTTTATGGAGGTTTCCGCACACCATGTAATGTCATTCAAAACGCCTGCCCTCAGAAGAACAGGATGTCTCTGTAGCAGCTGGAGACTTCGCTCTTTGGGCACATGCAGTCCACAAGCTGCAGAGTTCTACAATGACATCATAACCCTGTGATGTATTTATGTTGTTTTAGTGTCTCACAGCGCATGTTGGCTTCGAGGGGGGATGACCAAGGCTGAGCTTAAGTGCACACTGCACTCTGCCAGCCATTTGTTTGACCGTAATTACACGACTGGAGAGGAACCAGGGCGGTTTAAGATGCTGTAATTGCTCATAAGCATTTGGTGCGTTTACATTGGGGAACATTCACCTTGGCAATCTACATTTCACTATCCACACTTCTCCCAGCCCTGTCAGAGTTTAACATTTTAACTTGCCCTTTATGCCCAGGAACAAGATTTAGACTGGGGTGGGAATCTCTGACACAGGAATGCAACCCTTAAACCATGCTCAATATGCCTCACCTACCTCTTTCAGCCCGTGTAGAGAAAGTTTGGCGAGTGACACCAGACTGTATATAGGTGTCATATAACCCAGTGTCCAATGGTTCTGCCTTATTTGCTACTGCTGTTGCTAGGCAGAATTATTGCTTTGGAATGGACCAGAATTGTCTAATTTGGCAGCTGTTACGGCCATGGCCTCAACCCCATCTGAAAGACATGGGAGTTTCTATACAAATACTTTCAACCTCCACCCACCCACCACCCAAGATGGCATGGTCTCCACACATGATTTTTATTTCATTGAAGAGCGTACCGTTTATTTGGTTTAATTAAAGGATTAAAAGCAGGCCTCCAAAGTAGACTGCTTTTGAAAGCAGGAGACAGCACTGCAGCTGCTTTCGCACTGCAGCTGAAGCAGCCCCTCAGCTACTCCATGTTTTATTCCTCTTAACTATATCTACACTTAACTACATGTATACTCAGCTACGTCTATACTCTCACATCCTCTCACTTTTCAACAGCTGAAGGAGTCCTCTGCCTTGCCTGGATCGACATTTTACCCTTCAGTGTAACTTCAGGAAAAATATTCAAAAACTGGTGAAAAACAGTTCTGGAGTTCTGCAGTCATACTTACTACAGATAATTAATGTCACTATAAAAACTCCAAGTCTTCACATTTAATTTATGTAATAACAGCTTTAATGTTTTAACAAACAGGCCAACATTGCACGTTACACTATGGCAGGGTTATGTGTGAGCTAGGATGCTTCTCTCACGTGACATCTCCGCCCATTGTTCACAGTCTGCTATTGACACATACATTCAGTCCACTGTGAGGAAATCTGGCCATATTTTTTAGATGCAGTTCTGTTTCATTGACTTGCTGAAGCTTTAATGTCATTCTCTCTCTCTAGAAATCTATTTCTTGTTTTAACAGCAGCACAGCTGGTCCCAGGTTTGCTATTCTCACGTGTGAATTCAGGGAAGTCTCAGCATTTTTACTTGTGATATTCCCCCTGTTCCATCCCCATGAGCGAGGAGCCCAACACTTGGGCCCTCTCCCTGCCCCCAGGCCTCTGGGCGAAATCCACGCCGACACCTAGCACGTTCTCCAGCCACAGAGGAGATGATTTTTTTTGTAACCTTTATACATTGACTAATGTTGGTAACACATTGCAATAAGTGATTCCTCATACACCCTTCATGAAACAACCAATCCAACCACATTAAGTAAAAGAAGTTTTAGACATTTCCTTGAGATTGACAGGTTGTTTTTTCTACTGGTCAGATTATTTTTACCACAAAAGAAGAGTGGCAAAGTAAACTTTGCACCTCCTTTTGCACAAATCTCTTCCAGAATGTTCTTGCAGGAGCTTATTACCACCAAGTTAATCTTAGATGTTAGCAAGGTTTTGTAAACAGCAGAAAATATTAAGCACTGAGCAGTAAAAAGATTGGGTTAGTAATGAGATTATATAAGATAAAAATCCCATCCAAGCCCTTCTTATTGTCTCTTGAATGTGCTCTTTGGAACAGACATATTTTCAGCAATTTCATTTCACAGGAAAACCCTTTTACTGGGTGAGCAGGGAGTAAGATAATGAGTGAAGGGGACTACACACTCCTGTTTGAAAAATGGATTTTGTCCATGTCCTTTGAAGGACTCCCCTTTTAACTCTGAAAAACACTTGACAAAGATATCCCTCTGAAGAGAGGATACTCTGAGTACAGATGAACAACCAAGCCACCGTATGTTCGTCAGTATGAAATATTACTTTTCTTTCTTGAAGGTGCAACACTTGTGTGGACTTAGACACTGCTAAATCTGAGAAGTCTGAAAAAGACAAGGCCCCCAGACAGAGGCCTGACAAGACCCTATCTAAACACCCACCCATAAACATAACTGCGTGAGTGCACTCAGCCGTGAGCCCAGCCTTGCGATGCGATGAGGCCAGCAGGGTGGGGACGGGTGGAAAAGAGGAGGTTAAGGTTCTGTACACAGCTGCTCTGGACTGGCGAGGCGGAGGCACATCTGCGTCGGCCTCTTGCAGTGTCCCAGGGGCCGCCTGCGGAGCGCTGGAATGTAGGACAGCCCCGTCCAAGGAGCAAGTGTGCAACAAGGCTGCAGCTGCGCAGGCCAACTGCCCACTCCAGTGGGGGCGCCATTAAATCTCACATACAGACGTACACTCACACACACACATACACACACACACTCACACATACACACACACACACACACACAAACATACAGGCACACATACAGACACACATGCAGGCAGATACACCTATACATGCACATGTATATACTCACACACAAACACACACATGCATGCAGGCACACACATACACAAACTCCTCCCTTTGCAGACTCCTACACTATTGTATTAAGTGCTGCCACATGCATTGGTCTGTTTTACACACCTTTTTCTCACATTGCCATTTCTGGAGGACCCTACAAAAGAAGTCCTTTCTAACAGGTCCTTTGAAGTAGAGTTTCTACATTGAACAGCTTTACAATACTTTCCACTATTTTGCCATGATCAGTTATTCACCTGGATCTCTGCCTCTCTGTGTTGGGTTGGGGGTCTAGCCACTTTTGACCTCACAGAACATTACAGTAAAGACTCTGAATGGTGAATGTACGTGTGTGTGTGTGTGTGTGTGTGTCTGTGTATGTGTGTGTGTGTGTGTAACAAAAGACTTTCGCAAAATGAGGTTCTATTATGTATAGTAAATTGTCCAATTAGATAATTTCCACATTAACAAACACATGCAGGACCCTCTAAACAGAATGATCCATTGTTTCATCGCCCTGACTCACTTTCTGTGTTCACTCCCACTGCTCGAAATGCACAAGCTAGACCCAGCCACATACCTGCAGTCCCCTTCACTATGGAAAATGGATTACACCTTCTGAACAGCACTGACTGCTCTGAAGCATTTGCCAGCTGCAGTTGCACACATCAAAAGCAATGTAGCATTTCCAGTCAACAATTAAAATGCATGGATCGTTTTACGTCACCGTTTCTTTCAATCATTAGTGTCTTTGTTTAAAGTTAAATCCGTACAAGTTACATTATCATGTCACTCAGAAGTCATGAAAAACCAAAACAGTTTTTTTTTTTAATATAACTACTTTGTCTTTAATTACAAGACATATTGCAGAGCTGTGGGCCTCAGATAGATCACATACCAATGCCTGCAAAAAAAGCCCTGTTCAGTGTCATACGCTCTTGTTTCCTAACTGGAGCAAGTTAAATCCAGAGTCCACAACACATGCTACAAGGCAAAGCAGTACCAACCAAGGCAATGTTTTTATAGAGCATCTTTGAAGTAATCTATTTTGGAGAAAAGGCAGTCAGAGCAATAAAAACCTGAATGATGCCATAGTTTCCACTGGGTAGAGAACAACTGATGAATAACCCACCGTTTGCTGCCTAAATATCTGCATACTGCCACCAGGATGGGAATGACTTCATTCAATGTCTCAGATCCTCTAGGTACCTGTCTTCAGATTGGTTGAGAGTCAGGTCTCACTAGAAGCTGACGTTTGCCGAAAGGAAGTGCCTAAATATTGTGTGTAGCACACATAGGGGGGGGGATCATTGCCTGGCCTAGAATGACCCATCCTCATTCAGGGCACTTTATCTTTATCTTTCTGCAGTTTCCCATCTAAATGCCTAAACCTTATTCTTCACACACATTTAAAACAGCCAGTGCTTTCCACACTCAAGCCTTCCTAGTGGAGTTCCTTTACTCAAGTGCCCAACGGAAATATCCCTGCCTGGTTATTAACCCAACAACCCTCTGGCCACAAAATCCAATGTCCTCCTGTTCCACTGGTCAGCCCCCAGGTGGGCGGCCCCCAGTTGCTGTCCACGTTAGCGGTTCATATTGACGTTGGCAGGAAAGCCACCCCAACGCTCATAGGGGTCTCATGTCTGTTGTTTCACCGTGGTGAAACCAGGGCTGCAGTGCCGTATCCAAGGGAAATACAAAAAGGATTTAATTTTATAATGCAATCATGTTAGAGGAAGTCCCCCCTCCACCATTGCTCACAGCCAGGCACACAGAAAACGGAAAATGCAGAGGAAGGATCAGTGTTGCTGCATCTTCGCACACACAAGCATGCAGGCGCACATCCACACGCAAGCATGTAGGCGCACGCACACATGCAAGCATACAGGCACACACACATACAAAGATACAAACACATGCACTCACGTTCACACCTTTCTTCCTCTGTTATTTCTGGGTTTAAAAGACAGACACGCGCCAGGATTAAGGGTGAAAAATGAATTTTTGAAGCAGCATAACACGGAATTTTCTTCTCGTGCCTTAAGCAGATTTCTTTCATAAAGTGTAACTTCAAACGGACAGTTAACCAATTTCCCTTCAGCTACGAGATGGTCAAATAATACTAGAGCAGCAAACATCTTTTCCCCATCTGAGATGTTTTAACGAAAGAGGAGACTGCCGTAGTGCCGGCCACTAGCTCGCTGTCTGCGTGTGTTGGTGCCTCCCTTAATTTAAGCGGGAGAGCGCAGCTGCCGTGCGACAGACGCGCTTTGGAACATGTACAGTAGACTGGCGAAATCGCCACACACTCGGACACATCCATACGCATATGTTTTCTACAACCGTAAACATTCTCTGCTTTTACAACTACCTACACTGACAAAAACAAAACGCATTTTCGTTAGAAAAAAGATTAAGTTGACGACGTGAAATTTTGGAAGTTTACGTAACTAACTTGCAACAAAGACTGCAAGTTATATCACCTGTCGGTCATTTACAAGGAAGTTCGAACAAATATTATTATTAAACAAAAAAAACTATCATTATTTTATATATGCTAAGAGAGAGGGAGCAATCAAAACGTGTTACTCAAACACAAGGATTAATTTGTATGCAACATCAGCACTGATTGATCGTCGTGGGACTCGAGGGCATGTCGTGACCGGAGAAATTATTTTGATTTTAAACTTAAGGGGAAAAAAACATTCTCCCTATATATATGTGTGTGTGTGTGCATTTATGCATTTTTGTTACATTATTTGGCTCCTGGAAAACATCCTTTCCCGCGGTGTTCAGTTTTTCCCTTATACTTATTAAGATGTGTTAAACTGTGATCGCTGAAAAAGTATAGTTGGAAAAAGATGGGAGTTGGGAAGGCATGCGTAAGTGTTCAACATATAATAAGATATCTGAGAGACAGTGCAGGTACATACCCAGATTTACAAAGCTCATGACCATGTCGGCATCGTTGAGGAAGTTGTTGTCTTGCAGAGTTGCGATCGGGGGTCCCTGCGTTGTGAAGAATTGTTTGAATGGGTACGAGTAGCCCTCTTCGTCTCCTTCGGTGGACATAGCATTGTACAAGTCCAGCATGAACATCGGGGCTGCGTTGTGTTTCCCGTGGAGATGCGGCCGGGGCCGGTGCGGGAGTCCCAGGATGGACAGAATCTCGCGCTGCATCTCTCTGCGCTCCTGGCTCTTTAGACGTCGGTGGATGAAACTGGAGTGCACGTCATTGTGCAAAGTGAAATTCGTGAAAACTGTTTCAGTCAATACACAGTAACACCAAACGAGCACTAGCGCTGGAGCAAATGGATTCGAATGTAAATTCATGGCCGATGAGTAGCGCAGTAAAGTATATATGGATAGCCTACTAATATCCCATAACAATGTATTCAACAGCCACCGATCAGACTGACAACAAAGTGGTAAATGTGTAGACTCAACCAGCTCAGTGTGTTTATGATGAGCATACTGTGGGAAAGGTGTCTTTGTCGATGCATTTGTTCGTTATTTTACATCCAGAGTAGTGTCTGAGTATCCACTTTCCCGTGAAGTTGTTTCAAGACGCTCTCGTTGTTCTTTCCAGAACTGCTTCTCACGCACACCCTCGTCATCTCTTCCACGAGGCTTGCTCTCCTCGTACAGACAGCAACCTTTTAAGCTCTCTATCTGTAGGGAGGGGTAGGACGCAGCCGTGAGTGCCACTGACCGAGACGCAAAGGCTTCAAAGTGTGGAGCTTGTAACGACAATGAGGTGAAGAGCCTGAGGTGGGCGAGATACAGGTTTTCTCTCGTGACGTGTTCGCTCTTCTCTCTATGCAGTGGGATGGGTGGAGACGCCGTCTTTAAACGCGTTCAAAAATACCTGTCGTCTTAATTACCCATCTAGACGCTTCCTTTGTCTGCAGGCAATGCCGGTGACTGTTTCAACTTGTGCTGACTGTTTCGTTATTGATGTAGGCGAAGCAACTAATGCCTTCACGGGGTTTGATTGATTAGGTGGATTAGCTGAGCCTTGGGAGGGAGCAATTACGCCAACAGAAAAAAGACAGGGCGACTTAAATTAATTCACTGTAGTTAGACAACTTTAATCAGTACTTGAAAAGATCTTGCAGATAAGTACAGGTTTGCTAACAGGATTACGGAGGATGATGTAATTGTTTGGAAACTGCGTAGCTCGCTATATCACGCGTCTCTCTCCCGTGCCTGCCCTTCGATTGTTTTGTTTAATTTATCGGCCTATCATTAATGAGTAGAGTCGCCCAGCCCTATGTTATAGATGGATTCGACTTTCCTAGCTGTCTGAGCACGGTGCATCTACGCCTAGTAGGCCTGTTCAGTGTTTGGCAAATACAACAATGGAAAGTTCTCCTGATGCATTTGTGAAGCCAGGTTTTTCTGGGATGACAGAGATAAGGTACCTTGCCCAAAGGTAAAGCAGCAGTGTCCCGTTCCAACCCACAACCAGAAGCAGGACAGCCCAGTGCTTTGAACAATTCATTACATGTTTCATAACAAACAATACATAATGTATGTTATTTGTTTGTTTGGCAGCCATCCTTATAGGGTACATAAATAGCTAGCATTATGCATTATCCTTTCCTACAATTGTATATTTAAGTAAAGCAATGCTGGTTAAGCTTCTAACTTAAGGGTAAAATTTCCCATCTCACTTATGGTACCCTGAACCCCATTTTGAACTTGTAGCTTTCAGGCTACGCACCCAACCACCAGTCCACACTGTTTGATGCAGGTTTGAACAGGGCTTTTGAATGAAAACTTCTTCCAGACGCATCAGCGCACAGTAATGTGATCATAGGAGTGGAGCCCCCAGCACTAGTTTATGCAAACTCTCACACAAGAGACATAAACAGTTTGTGAGCCCGTTAATGAAGCTTCCAAAATGAGTATGTAGCACAGAGACAGTCACTCATGCACAAGCAAAATGTAGGTAATGGTAACATTAATGCACCGCACTGAGCCGGGCTGTGGGCACGGATTTAAACGTTTCCTCAGCACTCTTATCAAATGTGAATGTTTTCTTTAAATCGTGATGTAAATGATGATGATGGGGAACATGTTTGTCTTGACACTGTGACTAGCATGTGCATGCTCACAGAGGAGGAATAGTTAGGGGACCAGAGATTGTGGAGCAAAGAGGGCTGGGAGGGAACATTGGCGTTAATGACAGCCTGCAAGTTAGCGGATGCTGTCCTTGTTGCTGCATAGCAGGCCAGCACCAGAGTTTGGAATCTCATGCAAGCCATGACCACTAGCCAATGGAGGAAGGTGAGCAGAGGTGAGACAGGACCATTTTGGTGGGTTACAGACAAGCTGAGCCACAGCATTCTGGATAAGTTATAAATAAGAGAGGCACATG
Organism: Megalops cyprinoides; assembly: GCF_013368585.1. Lineage (NCBI taxonomy): Eukaryota > Metazoa > Chordata > Actinopteri > Elopiformes > Megalopidae > Megalops > Megalops cyprinoides. Next base: position 20,496,460 of record NC_050588.1, read on the forward strand.
CGGGGAGACCAACAAGTAAAGAGTTACTGCAGTCCAAATGGGAAAGTAAGAGGGTCTGGACCTGGAGCTGGGCTGAGTAGGAGGTGAGAAATTAATGGATTCTACAGATGTTGCAGAGAAAAGAAATATGGAATCAGATACACACGGGGCAACATAAATGCACAATTTTTTTATTGTGACCAAATAATTGATTGATTGATTACATCTATTTAGTGGCTGTCACAGTGCTGACAGTATTTTGCTGCTCCTTCACCGTCTGGAAAACCAAACATCTCTTTACGGCCATATCTCTGTACCTCTGTCCAGGGTACTAACCCAGATATCAGGTATAGTGAAGATGAAGTCTCTAGTGAAGTCGGGTGATACTGCTGCCTAGTATAGATCCAGCACGTATTCTTTGCACTCAAAAAACTAAACAATACAAATCTCAGAATACCACCTCTACCTATTGTGCAACCTAGACAAATTCCAAATTCAATATCCACCCTTCCTGATCCAATTACAGTCTACAGAAGGGCCATGTTTAAAGGAAAAATGTCTCCAAGTCATTTTCCGGAATGTGGGGTCTGGTTTGTGTTTTTTTTCCTAGGTTTTTTTCACATCTCCACCTGCAAACCTTAATAGCTCTGCTCTGAGAATAAACAAACTCACACATGCATGCACACTCATACACATGTTCACACACATGCATATGCTCACACATGTGCTCACATACATACACTCAGATGCACATGTGCATACACACACATACGCTCTCTCTCTCTCTCTCTCTCTCTCTCTCTCTGATACACACACACACTTTCTCTCTCTCTCTCCATCATGTTCCCTTTTCTTTCAGACCTGCTGGAAAATATACATTAATACCTCAAACAGACCACTGCATTAGCATGACTCACATGTACAGTTCTGCTCTGCCCTGCCAGTTGAAATAAGACCCAGCTGCCTTGTGTTCACATGAAGCACATTCACCCCTGACCCTGTGATTTACATGATCAGCCACTGCAGTGAAGGGCAGCTGGATATTCATTTCAGGTGTTGCCTTAAATGCTGCAGGCTGAGCTCATGTGGAGGGTGACAGCAGGTGAGTAATGTCACAGAGGATACAGTAAAGAGTTTCTTCTGCTCTTTTACTCTGACCCTTAAACAAAGTGATGTGAGGTTAAAGGTCACATTCCTCCCTGTCTATATTTTCCGCACTGCCTGACTGTGCTCTGAAAGCAATACTCCGCACTCTACTCTGTTAGACACCCAGGCAGGTGGAGCCAAGTGTCTGATGTCACCATCCCTTTGTGACAATGCCCTGCCTACCAGTGGCAGATGCATGAGACACAGCTGTTTCGATGCCCTGCGGATTTCAACCACTCTGTTTGCTTGTCTCCTTCATTTAAACACAGCCCCCGTTCAGTAAGGGTTCATTAAACAATCAGGAGCAGAAGGTTGTCAGGGAAAACCTTGAAACTACAGAAAACACACACACATTACGAAACTCAAATGCATCACACTGAAAGACATTTTAGTGTATTTTATCCCATGTATTTTGCTGTTGGATTCTGCTCCTTTGACAGTAACATCTGATGTAGAAAACAGCCTAAATTTGGCTCTTGATCTTCCTGCTTTCATGAAAGGGGACTTTCTGACCTTGTATTTTTCTGTGTGATGTCAGTTTGATCTGTGGCAGCTGAAAATACTGAAGATTATGATAGTTGCTCTATGAAGGATTGATGATGATGAGGATCAGTGATGGCAGATATAATGGCCTCTTCCTCTAACCTATCTCGAGGCAGATTTGAACGTGGCCATGTTCTTAGGGTAGTCTTTCCACTCATGGCCTGCTGTAGTTTACACACAGATTAAGGCAAGCAGCTCCAGGTTAATTACATTTACATTATATTTGCTTAGCAGACACTCTTATCAAGCAATTTATCATCTTATACTGCTTACACCTAATCCATTTATACGGTTGAATATGTACTGAGACAATTAAGGTTATGAAGCTTTCCTTGTACAACAGCAGTGGCCCCCTGGGTATCGAACTAGCCATCTTTGGGTTATAAACCGTGCACCTTACAATTATGCCACACTGCTGCCTAGTACAGTTGGCTACCTAGTACCAGTAAAAAAACCTGAAGGAAAATCTGTTTCTTTTATATTAGAAAGGAAAAACAAAACTAAGGAAATGTTTTGTACCCATAACAGATCATGGGCTGTTGGCCAACAGCTGACTAGCAGTTACATCTGGCTCAAGAAAAAGCTTCTTTTTACTGGCACAGAAGACAAATGAGATGCTTGTCATAAGCATCTGATGAATTGTATAATTATGATTATCATTACTATTAAAAATAATTACTGTCATCATGATTACAAAATCTTTCAGCAGTTTGTCACATGAACAATTGATAGTGATGCAATGTATCTTGCACCAGAGCATAAAAGCTGGAGCTCACATGAGATGTCCGCTGCTCCAACCACTACACTACGTGTTGCCCTGAAAGCTCTACAAAACATAAAGACTTTATCCTCTCTGTTTCTAATGCACAGCTTCAGCTGCATGGTTCCACATCTGAGCTCACGAATGTCTGCTTTTTCTCCTTCTCCTACATTTTCCTCCATCAAAGCGTTCCCTCTGTAGCCCCTCAGTGCTGGGACAGTCCTGGAATTTCAGGGCTCTGCGGTGGTATGGCCGGAGGGTAGCAAAGGACCTGAAAATGTTTTGAGGGTCCTAGGTTTAAAGCCAGCAGTCTCAACTGCACTGCAGAGCTCTGGCCAAGCAGCTGCAAATAAACCTTAATTAGAAGCAGTTGTGACATATTTTAGAAATTAAAACTGCTTCCTGATTTGCAGGACAACGCCACTGTCACATTGTGTTTCACAGAAAACAAACATGTTCAGGATTCAAAGGCGGCTGTTGGATGCGTGTTTGTGTATGTGTGTATGCCTGTGAATGGGACAGCACATTTGTGGATGTCTCTGCATATGTGAGTATGCATGTTACAGTCATACATACAAGTAACATCCATTTCTGAATCCTTAGAGAGCAATAACAACAACATACATCTATAGCAGATATCTTCCCTGACATAAAATTAGTTGGACTGATGTAACTATAATAATAACTGATAATATTACTTCAGACTGTCTTTGTAAGAAGAGGATATCAAGGTCACAATGTGCTTAAAGTGTATCCACCCATCAGATCAATCAAGCATTCTTGCTTTTGGATTGCAGCCCCTTAGTTGTCCAATTGCCCAGTTACAATATTACCTTAATGTGGTCTTAATATAATTTTTAAAAGCGTTTTCCTGCCATGTGCATCAGACTGTGTTTTACATGTCAGATTCCCACAGGGGTCACGTTATTCCACCAAACGCATTCGTTTACATCTGAACCTGATCAAAATGTGACAGACAGCAGTGGGTCCCAGTAATGGATAGTTCTGTAATTGTAAAAAGAATGCAAACAGAGGTTTCAGACTCCCATTCATCTTCAATCTCTTATGGTAACGTTATTACTGAAATAGGGCAATGCTTTACAGGCTTATAAGCTGCTTTACTATATGACATATCTGTCTTTTGGACAGGCTAAGACAAACCAACAGAAAAATAGACCAATAGAAAATCCCTGCAAATGCCATTAGTCACTGTCTTGTGGAAAGAGATGCTGCAGGAGGTGCTAATGTGGCCTCATGTAGCCCAATGAGGTGCTACGTGCCCTGCAGCTTGGGGAAAATCTTTTAACTTACATCAGTCCTATGCTGACACCATTCCAGGCAGAGAGAACAGGTGTACTCTACATATATCTGCTCGACAAGGGAGGATCTTTGCAGCAAATGTTTTCTTTCCTTATCATCTTGTTAGGTTTACAGGAACAAAACATGGCTGCAATATTTACACAATTTCCTTTTCATTTCCTGATGATGATTTGTGAATCATATACAGCAGTGAGTTTAATCATTTGTGCTTGAGTATTTCTTACCTTATGTCTGTGTTAGACTCAAGGGCTACATGTTCTAATTGAATTAATGTCATTTGTAATTAAACTATGTTCTATGCCTATCCTGGAACTTGGAAAAAAAACACACAGGATGGTGGCATCAATTTAACCCTGACATTCAGCTTTCTCAAGTAAGCTGCATCATTGTGATGTGTCATGTGGTGGTCTGGTTTCAAAGACATTTCTTGGAGTGCAAAAAATAGTTGCTGGGAAGGCCTCCAGCTGTATGCCCTGAGCCCTCAAGCTGAAATAACTTCCTAACTATAAATAGGTGTCATTTTGATGAAGGCTATAAAATAACTCACAAACATTCAAAATAATTGAAGGAAGCAATCCATAGAAGAGTGTAATGTTTCCAATGTGTGCAGACCTCATGCCTAGAAAAAAGCCACTTTTGCATGATTCCACATCAAACAGCTGTAGAGCACATGGACTGTGCTGCTAAAAGCTGTGAATTCAGCATTCTGAAATTAAAATGCTCTCAAGATTCTAGTACTTACTGAATACTTAAAGGGTCCACAGCGGCAGACGATCCTTGGTCAATCTTTTACCATATCATAGAAGTATAACCCAACTGTGTAAAATAGCACACATTGTTTATTTTCCATAGCTGATACCGGGTCACTGTCTTTTTTGTTTATTTTTCTCAGCTCTCCATTTGTTTTTCTATTTCTGTTGGCCCTTCTCTGGAGTTCCACAGCATTGTGAACCCAGTCAAACACAACTGCTTTTCGTGTTGGTGAAAAGAACAGACTCATGTTGTGACGTTCTGTGAGCACACCCAGTGACAAACACACTTAGTATAGTGGTCAGGATGTTATTCTAGGTTGGAAATTCTTAACAATTTTTTTCTGGACTGCATGCAGGAAAATTCAGTTAACCCATCTGATTTTCTGGCTGCCACTTTCCGTGGCTTTCTACTGCCATAGCATCACAAAGCAAGAAAAGGATGCAACAAATGACTTTTGTCCAGTGAATTACAAAATACTCAGAATGATTCTTAAAGTGTGTGGTGATTACAGAATGTTTCTGCTTTGCGTAGGTACTGACATAATAGCCATCTATAAGTGTGGATGAGTGGCTGTTCCAGGCAGATTATTACTCATTCACTCAGGCCTATGAAACCCTTCTGCATAACAGTATGTAATTATTGTCTGCTGTGTGTGGGAAAATCCACTCACATTATTATTCAGGAAAGTACTCATTTGGATCTATTTTTTGTGTCCGTGTCCCTGAAACTGACGTGGCTGGCCCTCGTTCTGTCTGACATTCAGAGACTGGTGAGAGACTGCCCATTAGTTCACACACATGGGTTTAATTCCCAAAGTGACACATGGCATACCTACATCATTATCACTCTGCTACTGCTAGTGTTCACTATTGTGTATGCCACTGTATCATGCATGGTTATTCATTTGTCATTGCTTGACCCATTAATATAGGAATTGATTTTCACTAATTTCACAGGTATTATCTGTTGTAGTTTCTTCAAAATCTCACATGTTTAGGCTGTAAACCTTACTGTATTAGTCCTATAATATTAATATAAGTTATTAATATCCAAGGGCTTGATGACATGATCTTAACAAGTTGCGTTTGCCAAGTACATAAGCAACATTCTACAAGATATGAATTTCACACTAAGTGTTAAAAGTCTGTCTTCATTTATAACGAAAGAAAATACTAGAACAAGTATTTTGGTAGATGCAGCTGATACAGCAGCTAAAATAGCAATCTGGAATCAATAACCCTTCATTTACCTGCTGAAGAAACGCTGCCTCGGGAATTTAAAGTGATATTACAGCGCCCCGTAGTGGAAATATTTGGCCAGTTTGCTGGCAAAACTGTAAAATGTGTGGTTGCCAATTGAATCTTTAAATAACTAAAATGCAATCATCATTTCTTTTTGGACTTGCATTTTGCTGACGAAATGGGATGTTGTGTGACAAATTCCAACAGACTGCCCCTCGGCTCCCCCGTGTATGTGCTCCAAGACTCTCAGTTGCGGAGCTTCTATGCTTGATGAGGTGCCTTGGTACATGAAAAAAAATACTTCTAAATCAAATCGAATGATGTGCAATGGTGCTTTTGTCTCGGATATGAATTGGTCTTGAAGCCAAACCTTTGTACACAATACTGACCAATGTACAATGTAAGTGAACAATGTGTTAACATACAGCACACATCACAGTGCGGCAGTGTAGGCTAGCGGAAAGGAGGAACCCTCCTAACCGAAAGGTTGTTGGTTCGATTTCCCGTTGAGGAACTAGTCTAACCTCTCCTACCTAAACTAGAATTGCTTCAGTAAATATCCACCATGCTTAAATGAGTAGCATGCAAAATTGTACCCTATAAAAGTCGCTCCGCATAAAAACGTCTTCGACAGTAATGTGAAGGATAAACGTTAATTTGGTTTATTGCAACTCAATATCACTGTGTTGAAACTTACTTCAGCAACTGAACCTTGCAATTGTTGACAAAATGGCAGGATATATGACATGAAACACTTCAATGTATTTTAGGAAGCGCATTCCTTATACAAGCAGATTGATCAGCTATGGCTCAGTTATGGCCAGCTTTGTTGCCGACTTTCTGCGCCTCCCTTTGAAAGTTCGAAGAACTACAAGTTCCAGATAGTACCGTCCCTAAAAACGTCATTGGAGTACGTCAGGAGGTACTGTATGGCCGCCAAATTCACTGGTCTTACGCCGGTAAAATTGTCAAGCGGAATTTAGGTAAGTTAGGTCATTTAGCGTGACAAGTTAAATGGTGTAACACTGTCTTAGTGTAGTAAATGAGGGCTTAGTATATTTATGGTGTTGTCCGTTTTGTCACAGCAAACGACGTGTAACTGTTAGAGTCTGTCTAGCGAGTTACCCGCACAGGAGTCAATAGGGGAGCTCGTTAGGTAACGTTAGCTAGCTAGCTAGTGATTATCAGACAACAGTTTTGCCAGTGGCGGATAACGAACAATTTGTGGACTTTTGTCAGACACGTGTGGCAGGCAAACATATTTCAGTGAGGAGTCTGTCGTTGTTTAACATAAATTTAGGCAGCTAAACCTGTTAGGAGAGATACTCGCTAACGTTACCGAGCTAAAGCGACGTAGAAGCATTAGCCACTCTGGCAAGTGACGTTACCTAGTTTGACCGCATATTTCAACGCTGTAATTATAATACGTAACGTACAGCAAGGAGTACCGTAGTTTTTTCCAATGGTAGTTCATGGACATAGCAAAGAGGTTAAGCTCTATGTTGTTTACTAGGTAGATAGATTGCTGGCTGTATGTTGTTGCTGGCACTGGTTGAAGTCACGCCTTGTCGGTCTTTGCTGCTAGATCCAACACATTCTTAACACACCTTAACAATGTTTGGAACGAGTTCTGGTTTCGGGCCTGGAGGGACCGGTGTCTTTGGCAGCACAGCAGCGGATAACCACAATCCCATGAAGGTAAATGTTACAGATCTCGTTTTCAGGAGAGGGAGTCTTTAACATTCATCATGTCCAAAAATAAAAAGTAGCGTGTTGCTTACCGATGGGAAATTAGACTGTGTACTGACGAATATAGCAGTGGCACCTCTTGAATAATCCGAGCTGATTGGGGAATCTGTGTTGCAGGATATCGAGGTGACTTCCCCACCCGATGACAGCATCAGCTGCCTGGCCTTCAGCCCCCCAGCTATGCCTGGGAACTTTCTGATCGCTGGGTCCTGGGCCAATGATGTAAGTGTACTGAGGAGAGAAGCCTGTACTCTTGTTTCGTCTCCTCAGAATATTTTTATGCAAACAAACTGTTTGGATTTGCACGGATCCTGAACAAATACTTTGCAGCTATTAGGTGTAGACTTAGCCAGCTGCATGCCAGTGATGTAAGTGAAAAGCCACATCATCATTCTCAGCTGCCAACATTGGACTCATGTACAGTTGTAATGTTACACCTTTGCCTAATGTCAGCCCCCACAGCATAATGTGCTGTCTGGTTGACATGTGAGCCGTAGAGTACAGGGCAGCTCAAACCCTGGCTTCTGTAGGCTCTCAGACTGACACTGACATAGTTCACAGATTTTCACTGAGTAGTTTCAGAATGTTGTGTGGGCCTGGGATGAGAGAGATGTTTATTTGTCTCCTCAGTTCCAGTCAGGTCCAGTGGGTGATCCCTGTGCTTTTCTTGCGGCAGGTTCGATGTTGGGAAGTGCAGGACAATGGGCAGACAGTCCCCAAGGCGCAGCAGATGCACACAGGCCCAGTGTTGGATGTCTGCTGGAGTGATGTAAGCTTCCATGTCTCAGGGATAGAAACGGCATTCCCGACACATTGTTTGAGCCATTCCGGGTTTTACGAGGAGCAGTTAGTGTAGTGACTGGGTGACCTGTGTGTGGTAAAAGCTGGAACGGCTAAAAACGCTAAGCAGTTCTATTTCTGACCCTGTTGCTTTTTGTGGCTCATTTCATTACATCAGTCATCATGTGGCAGTCCAGGACCCGGTGTTGTTCTGTTTGAATTTAATTTGCAGGACGGGAGCAAGGTTTTCACTGCGTCCTGTGACAAAACTGCCAAGATGTGGGACTTGAACAGCAATCAGGCCCTACAGATAGCACAGGTATGAATGCCTTTTTGTGGTCGTAGATGCCTGCTTATTGGTATCAGATCTGTTGTATACATATTGAAATGGTCAAAGGTCATAATGTTATATGATGTCAGGTTTATGTTATCTTTTTCTTTTGTGTATTTCAGCATGATGGTCCTATTAGGACAATCCACTGGATAAAAGCCCCAAACTACAGTTGTGTGATGACAGGCAGCTGGGACAAAACTCTGAAGGTAGGAAGGTTGTTCAGTATGTGGCTGGATATTTCTTCAGGGCTTTCATTGAGGCCAGAATGTATGGCACAGCTGTGAAAGCTCACTCATTGTCATGGCATGTAATGTACAGTATGTATTTAAGGTATCTTGCCACAGTGATCTTGTGAGCCTTGTTGAATATCTGCTCAATAAATAATAATTGCAGTAGTAATTATAATAATAATAATCATAATAATGCATCTTCAGTGCGGGTTACCACATTAATTCACTCTGTACAACTCCACTTGCATTAACATTTACAGTGTCAGTGGCACTGGAGGAATTAACAGTTCTGTATTGGAAGTCAGCATCTTCGTTTCTACAGACTGTTTCAACTCTTTCCTTCTCGGTTAAATTGTACCTTATTTGACAAAGATGTTGTATTGTGAGATGTAAAGCCTTGTTGTTGCACTTTTTAAACACAAACACTGATTATGTTTTTTGAAGCTCCTGATCTGCCTTGTAGCCAGTGAGCAGAATCACCGCAGTGTTCCCTCTCACCTGTGCTCTTTGTCAGTTCTGGGACACGCGTTCCCCCAACCCCATGATGTCTCTGCAGATCCCAGAGAGGTGCTACTGTGCAGACGTGGTGAGGAAGAGCTCTTGTCTGTGTGTGTGCAGTCCATGCTTTACCTGTTCCTGTAAACCTACAGCACAGCGGCTCATCTTTCCTCTGTGTATAAGTTACATACCACTTATTGGACCTTTAAATTGCATGCATTTCAAGGGCTGCTAGGCCTATTATCAAAAGATTTTTTTGTTTTTGAAAATCTATCATTTTTATCATACTGTCAGCATTCAGCATATGTATTGGTCTGTCGTGCTTTTGTGAAACTTCATAGCCGTGTAAACACTGTGGCATGTCTGCCAGTAGTGTGGGTGGCCACATCCTCTTATTGGTTCATAACTCATCGCTTTTCTCCTCAGTGATTAAAAAGTGATGCTTCAGCAACCTTAAAATGGGTGGGGCTGTCATGCACTCCAAATGAACCTCTGATTTGACCCAGTCATACTATTCTGCTGTGTAGACCAATGTATTTTGATTGAGACAGCTTCACACCCCCCATTACTCTAATCTTCCTTCTCCTCTTTGTGTCGGACAGGTGTACCCCATGGCAGTGGTTTCTACAGCTGATCGGGGGCTTATCGTTTACCAGTTGGAAAATCAGCCCTCTGAGTTCCGCCGGATAGAGTCTCCCCTCAAGCACCAGGTGAGTTTGTTGTGACCTTAGCCCTTAGCCCCCATTTCTCTCTCTCTCTCTTTTCACATCTATGGATAACTCAAGGTGCTGTGACATCTCATCTTCATGTTGGGGGCAAGAAGCGTGTACCTCTCTCTTCTTTTCCTTTCCATGTCTTTCTCTTTTTCTTTCATACACTTTGTCTCTCTCGCGAACTCAGCCACTCCTTAGCTCTCTCTCCGGGGTGGCAGATGCCTTTTGAAAACATGTAGGACATCATGGTGTTGGAGCACATTGGAGTAAGTTTATAATAATACTGATTGGTTGACCTCTATCTTGTTTGGTGAAACTTAACTTCAAGTGGATATTGTGTAGCATATGCAAAGATGCCTCGTGACCATTGTCATGAGCATACATGATTATTAGCAGCCTGTAGAAACAGGTTTTTGTAGGAAAAGTGACATTATGTGTCATTGACATCATAGTGCTTATCATCGTACTTACAGCTTTTGAGTTGTCATGAGTTTGTAATAATGTTTATGTATTCTAATGACATGGGTTATGGCTATATTTAGAGATGATAGATGAATTATCAATGAAGACCCACTTCCTGTAATGCGTTGCATATTTAAACATAATGGTCTGAGATGTGTGCTTGTGGTAGTGTCTAAGAAAGAAGCTGTATGGTTTCTTTCTTCCAGGAGAATGGGTAATTCTTTGGGGTTCCAAGGTCTGTGCTCTTAGGTCAGCGTTCTTCACTGAACAGTGTTCACTTCTCGGCAAGGGGAACACAAGTCTCCAAACAGCCTTACACTGATCTATCTTACAGTTTGAAAATACTCATGGGATAAAGAAAAGGAGAAACCTAATTTGGCTTTAATATGGCATTGGGCAAATGTAAACAGTTACTTTGACTGTGGTCCCTGATCATTCCCCATCAGCTGCAGTTAGTTAATTTTCTTCTGTTCCACACACTCCTGAAAACATTATATTGAAGCCATTGCATGCTTGCGTCAGATTTGGTAGTACTTTCTCTGCTTTCTGAATATGTGCAGTGCTTTGAATTTAAAATAATTTTTTTGATGAAGGTGGTGTAAAACTGGTCATTTTAAAAGTGTTCCAGTGAGTCCTTTGAAGGGTGCTACTTACCTGTGCACTCTGACCCCTGACCTGTGACCTCTGTCTGTCCTGCAGCATCGCTGTGTGGCCATCTTTAAGGACAAGCAAAACAAACCTACAGGCTTTGCCCTGGGAAGCATTGAGGGACGGGTGGCTATTCACTACATAAACCCACCCAACCCGTAAGTACCCTAAAAAGGCCATTGCGATCCTGGATTAGATTGAACACACAGCCCATGTGCTCCTTACTTCTCTTCCCTGTGAATTAGTGTCATTCCTGCATGTCGCTGTGCCTGTTATTAGTTCTGCTAATAGCTATTCTATTGGCTCTGCACCCTTATAGGGATTCAGTGGTCTGTGTCCTCTCTCCCTGCCTAACCTTTCTTGCTGCCTCACTGTGTCTCTTTGTCTTGTTCTGGGGTTTAGAGCCAAAGACAACTTCACCTTCAAGTGCCACAGGTCCAATGGAACAAACACGACAACCCCGCAGGACATATACGCTGTGAGTGGAAGTAACTTTGAACAGCCACTCAGAGTCTGTATGCAAAGATCTGAGCTTGAGATGGATTCAGCAGTCTGAAGGACTGATCCTATTAGACAGGGTTCCCAGTGTCTTTGAAGTCTTTGAATATATTTTTGTCTTGGATCATGGAAAGTGGTCACAGAACCCACAATAAAAAATGTGTTCACAAAATGCATCAGTATTTCTTGATCAATAATGTCCAATAAACTTGGTGCCATTTGTTATCAGATCCACCAGTGTCAGTGGCTAATATTGCAGAACTAACTGGCCAGTTTTCTGGCTTCTGCCACTGTCAGAAGTTATTGGAAACCAGTTTTCCCTGCTAGGAGTGTATGTCTGCTCAGAAAAAAACATCTGAAAGGAATGTGATTTTATTGGTTAATCTGATTTAAGCTCCACCCTCTTCCTGTGTGGACAGGTGAACGCCATCGCCTTCCACCCTGTGCATGGGACTTTGGCCACCGTAGGGTCAGATGGTCGCTTTAGCTTTTGGGACAAAGATGCTCGGACCAAGCTGAAGACATCAGAGCAGCTAGACCAGCCCATCACAGCATGCTGCTTCAACAACAGCAATGGGAACATCTTCGCCTACGCCTCCAGCTACGACTGGTCTAAGGTAGGAACTGGGCATGGCTTTGTCACCTCTGCATGTACAGTTCGTTCTTTCAGACTGAGATACTGAAAAACCACGGTGGTCCTGTTCTTGTGTCTTGTCGATATGAAGTATGAGAACTTTCTTGAAGGTTCTGTTTTTCTTTGTTCATCGTTCATCATTGAATTTCTGTTTTGTCTGTGTTCTCTAACCAAATGGGGAAGCAAATTACAGTGGGAACCACATTGCAGCGGACAAAGTAATCCGCTCAGCCCTGAATCGATTCTGAATGACCACATTGACCACACCTCCCTTGTGCTTTGACTCCAGGGACACGAGTATTACAACCCCCAGAAAAAGAACTACATCTTCCTGCGGAACGCAGCCGAAGAGCTGAAACCACGGAACAAGAAATGGTGAGAACGAGCAGTCCGTTACCCTGGAGACGGTGTCGCTGAGCGGCCGCCTTCCTGACTTGCCTGCGGTCCTCTGAGTGCCATTGTGACAGTAGCTGCAGGGTTGCCGGTACCCCGTGGTTCGTTGTGTGTAGGAGGTTGGGATTTTGCTGTTGTAGGAAAGTGGCGTCACGCCACGACAGTCTGAAGCAATGTGCAGTTTGCAGCATGCCTAGGCTAGCTTGGGTCAGAGATTTTCAATGAAGTCCGAGTAAGGAGTCGGTGCGCTTTGAGTGGACTTCACTCCCTTGGATGTAACTTGTGATTCTGCTCAGATGATTGGCTGAAATAAATCAAGCTTATGCAGTTGTCTAACAAAGCTTGATCGCTAGATATAGTATGTGCGACAGCCAGAAATCCACTTGGGAGATGAACAGAATGCCACTCACAGATGTTTATTTTTTTAATTATATGAAGTAATCATGAACATGATTGTTCAGGTGAATGAGTGGCTGATGAGTATGATGCTGATTTCCTTGACATGAAATGTCATTATTTATATTTGTACACACTGTATGTTTCTGCTCTTTCAAGAGAAACAATAAAAAGTTATTTAAAAAAATACAGGATGCTGTGTTGACTAATCACCCCCCCCTCCTGTCTTTAGATTCTGCCAGCTGTGTCACAACTGTTGTGGAAAACTCGAAGGTCCACACACGCTCTGGGGACCTGCATTAATATGTAAATGCAGAAACCGTATTGACTCAAACCAGGACCAATGGCACGGCATTGCGTACTGTAAATGGACCAATCAGAAGGGCTCTTCTGCTCAGTATTGACATCAGTTGCGTGATTTGCAGGAGAATGGGAATTTTTGTCATTTTTGCTTTTTGTCTATTTTTATATATTGTTTCCATAGGGAAATTGTTCTCAACATTCTTTGCTTGTCACATGAAGGTGTAGTCCGGTATACACTAAATGTGAAATAAATAAAAACAGCTTTTCTGATGTACATTTTCTTACCAGTCTTTCTACATATGTGTGTTCTACCTTCCTGTCCTGCTGCCGGTGGTGGTGTCGTAAGTTTTACATACATATATTTAATATATGCATGCCTGTATCTCTGTAACAAAGCACTGTATGTGTGTGTGAGTGTGAGTGTGTGTGTAATATATTCCAGATCAGTCTAAATGTGTTTTCTGTTTTATAAGGTAAAATTAAGTTTTTCAGTGAGGTTGTGAGAGAGACCTAAATATTTGAAATCTATTTATTTTATCCTGCATCTGGGAAAAGTGTATGTGCGCATATCTCTGAAGCTGAATTACGTAACAATGTCAAATTTAAAATAGCCAGTTAGTAACAGCTTAAAACAAGACAAAAACTAAAATTAAATGTTTGCATTTTATATCTGCATTCCAGACCATCTTTTAAAGCAGATGTCCAATAGGGGGAGTGCTTTGCCCTTCCCTGCAATTTTTGCCATTTTAATATCAGATCCAGAGATATCCACAGCAAACACTTTACATTTGGAAGATAAGGTAGGTAAGTAACCAGAAATAAAAAGAACCATCAAGGAAATAAGCTTCATTTCCATTTGAATACCCATCCAGCCATCTAGGTACCTTTAGCAATTACTATTCATATAAAGCTAATTTTAATTACAGAAACCATATGCTTGGAGTGTGGCTCTAGTGCTTTCTTGCAGAAAGACGAAAAGTAGAATTGAGGGCAGAAGAACCACATGATCAAGGTGAAAATTATTCAAAAGAACTTGGAGGGACTAGGGGCAGGAACAGGACTGGGCACGTGTGAAAAGAAGTTGGAGGTCAGAGGTGAGAAGTCGCTCAAGAGGAGCACAACAAAGGTAAAGAGAGGATGAGGTGGTTCTCTTTACTGAGATCATTAGAAAGTGTCACCTTGGTGTGACTCCACTTCAGCAGACCTGGGTACTTAGTATGTATGTTCTAAGGTCCTTGTTTACACCCCTTTGTGGACGGGAATCTGACAAGTACATGTATCACATTCTGCCAGGGTTACAGCATAGGGTCCCTTACCAGTCACACATTCACGCTGTAGGAAAAGCCACCTTTTTTTCTGGCATGCCACACTGTTGTTGGTCCTACTTGTGAAAGGGGTAAAAGGGGTCCACCCACAACATATCCTGTACCTTACTCATTTTTTGGAGTATGAAAGGGCTCATTTGACATAGCCAATCCAAGAGCTCAAACAAGTTGTACCACTTCCCGTAAAACCTCCTTGTTCGATTAAACATGTCCACTTAGATGTAAGCCACCACAAAGTCTGGGAGAAAAATCCTAAGGAAAATTGGCAGGATTATGAAATGACACAACTGCAGTAGATTTGTACATTTTCCATCAACAGTTGTTTTTGAATTTATGCTGGACCCCAGGGGCAGGAGCAGCTCAGATCTAAATTTAAACCCAGTGACCAGGGAGTGATGTAGTTGGTTCTGCTCCTCTCTCTGACTCACTCCATTGTTAGCCCAACAGCTTGGGTTGATTGATGTCTGGTCTGCCCTGCAAGTCCTCACATAATAATATAAAAACAACATTCAGTGCTGTGTTTTATTCACTGTAACATCAGTGAAATAGTCAACACTGATGGTACCCTTACTGTAGAAGTCATACCATTACTGATTAGGATAATCTCTGTGTGGGCTCTATGAGCTAAATCCCAGAGCACACGTGTTAGTTTAATATGCGCTCCCACACCCATGCAAGCACTGTCGAAGTGCATTTGCTTGTCTTACTACTACCTGACTGGAACATAGAGTAGAGTAGATGTTATCTACACAGATACAAGTACGGTAATCCAAACTGTGGTGCACCACATTGAGATAATAAAAGCAGTCGGCCTGAAACGGTGTTATCTAACCTTTTACAACACCCCCCACCAGTTCGTGCAGACCGTTGTTTCCTTATCTTACATCCCCAACGTAAAACCACGGCGGTTAGTGATGTGACTGATGCAGGTTGCCCCATATGAATGTAATTTGCAAATACAGTGGGTGGCATTCTATGGCGGGTTCTGATCAAATACCTCACTGATTGCCTAAGTGGAAAATTATTGGCCGTACTTTTCCTATTCTAATCCGCGACGCGCATTAATCAAACAGCATTTTTTGTCGTAACACAGTGAAGTCGGTTTCATTGTGGTTCGCATAGCTTTAATAACAAATTAAAGAGGGAAGCATTAAATTACCACAATTAATGTATTCGACAAATATTTTTGACTTTCAAGACAAAAAACTCATGAATATGCAGTGCCACATAATTTATAAAATAACCACAAATGTTTTTTGACAAGTCAGGGATGAACGTGCGATTTTACACCTATTCTGTCATATTCAACCTCATATCCTGCAGGATAAGATAATCGTGTCGCATCTGACATACACAATTTAACTAAACCTACTGGCCCGGGATTGTATGGAACATTAACGTAAAATATGTCTTTGTGTCACTAAGGACAGAAGCAGGTGAAAGTGGAAAGCGCGGGGGGTGGAGTATGGGAGGGGGGTCTGGCATCGCCAGCAAAACAGATTGGGCAAGAAAAAAGAGAGGCGTGGATTGACGAGTCAGTATAAAGTCCTTTCCGGCACTTTTCCTCAAAGCGGCAAGACAAGCCACCTGCTTCGACGGACAACTGGGTGGTTCGCTGCTTGGAACAATCACTTGCGTACCAAGAGGATGAAATAGAGAGATCATATGGAATAAAAAATTAAAGATTACGCAGAAGGAGGAACAGAAATAGAAAAATAAAGCCTTTTGTACATCGGCGTTTATGAAACTTTAGCCAAATAGTTAGCTATCTTAAATGTTTTAAGAAATTGCACATATTAATAACAGTTTACTAACTAGCTTTACTGAAGCTAGCTGAGTCATTTGCCAGCTAGTTATCGTTGTTTGGTACTCAAGACTTGATAAATCAGTTGAGTTAGCTTGCTAGCTAATGCTGTTGCATCAGTTTGTAAACGGAGCCCTGGAGGCTATGCATCCAACAATTCAGAAAGACACTACTTTTACGAAGATATTCGTGGGTGGTTTGCCTTACCACACAACCGATGCTTCTCTTAGAAAATACTTCGAGGCGTTCGGGGACATCGAAGAAGCGGTGGTGATCACGGACAGACAGACCGGGAAATCTAGAGGATATGGATTTGTAAGTAACTTAGCCACGTTATTTAGCTATTCGTTATAAGGTGTCTGGCTGTAAGGTGTCTGGATAGCTTTTGACTAGCTATAGTGACTAGTTACAGTACTAACGGAGGGGTAGTCGTCCCCCCGTTTGCTGTCTCTTTAACGTTTGCTAGCTAAATTAACGTTAGCTAATTTCAGTTCGCACACAGAAGCTTGGACACAATGACCAGTTCTGGGAGGGACTCGGAATCCAGTTTTTGCTTGCTCATGCTTTATGTATGTTTCCAGAACTAATTGGCTAACATGATAAAGTTTGGCTAGCCTTTCTAACTGCATTGTATCATGTGCTAACTACGTTACATTACATTAATTTAGCAGGCGCTATTATCCAGTGACTTCCAGCACAAAAGAACAGAAGTGTATCCATTCAAGTTGAAAGAGCAAAGTGGTTTTAAAATTAGACTAATAAAATCGGTCATGAGAATAAGTAACTACGGCGACAGTGTGTGTTCATTCACTTTTGCTTAATGCATATAACCAGCATGGGTTCTATATTTTTGTTAATATTTCTGTGTCATTTGCAAGGCTTCATCGCAGATGGGTTACTGTGGAGCACATGGCTTTTAAGAGATCTCAGACTACAAGATACAGGCACCAATTGTTTTGTTACAGCTAACGTTACATGTCAGTCATTTACTTCACGCTGTGAATTGGTTGATTGTTACACAAAATAACGGGAAATCCTAAACAATACACAACTGTGTCGACCGTGGGATCGCAATAAATGCTGTCCAGCTAATTTATATCGTCAGAACAAACTTCCAACTTTACAAGACAGTTGACAATGTACAGTTGGTGTGCTAAAGCGTGAGAGCGGGGTGGTTTACAGTATTGAAAAGGTAGCTAGCCTACATGGTAAAATGAACACTTTCGGTTTTATTTTTAACACGCGTTTAGCCGAAAACCTAAACTTTGAAGGTTAGCCAAACCGTTCGGCCACGTTTCCTTCCGCAAACGAAAGTTCTTGTTCTGTGAAACGAACCAGAGCACGTGAAATGTGCAGGTGGTTCTGGCATTGTACGCACCACCTGCTTGTCACAATTGGCAAGATGTTTTTTTTTTCATTATTTGCAGATGTGTACCCGCGCACGATTATGATCATTAATTCTTTCAGTCATTGATCATGTATTGTAGCCTTTTGTAATAGGAATTTGTTGGTGAAGTAGTTTCCCTCAAAGAAATAAGTCAGCATTTAACATTACATTACAGTTTGTGTGTATGTAGGCCTATGCCCTTGAAAATTGTTTTCAATTCCAGCACCACGTCACATTTTTGTCTTTATTGTGTGTCAAAAGAGAATGTGCAAATGATCAGCATATCAGTTTATAAAGTACTTATTAACCAGTTGCTCCATCCACATCCAAGGTGTGTGACTATTTACATCTTCCACAAGATTAAGATCTGTGAAATACCGTTTTTGGTGTTTGCTATAAATATAAGAACAACGTTTCTTTGTTAATAATAACTTAAAGAAGTTAGTAATTGATTAGTTTACATCGTAGTTCTTTGGAAAGAACCTCAGCTCACTCTACAGTGCATAGTACGGTGTCAGTACCAGGACTGAGAATCACCGATTTAGACAGTTATTCCTTTGTTAAGCATGAAGCAAAATAAAATGTTTCTTCGAGGCACGCTTTTCTGGGCAATAGCCAGTGGTACAGTAATTAAGGTTTTTGTAGCTTAAAGGTTGCAGGTGGGACATTGGCCGTTGTACCATTGAGCAAGGTATTTAATCTGAAATGTTTCAGTACACATCCAGCGTCCTAAATGGACAACATCTTAAATTTGAGCCATGTAAATCTGAATGAGCGCGTCAAAGTAAATCAATAATGTAACGATGGAATTATAATTGAGCCTAGTTGTAATAAACCGCAATCCATGGATGGAAAGGAGCTTAAGACGTATAAATGCCGTCTTTAATTTCTTTTTCTTGCTGACTGTTTGTTCAGCTGTGTTAAAAGGGATCACATGAGCTGAGAGAGATAAGTAGATTATTTCCATAACATATGTCATCCGCTGTCCCTTTCGCTGTGTGAAATACACACTTTAAAAGCGTTACGTTTCTCTCCCTGTGGCCAAGGGCCTGTTTATTTACGACGCCAGCCGTACTTAGTAGCTTTTTTGTTTCTGCTGCGGGGACACGCGAAAAACAGCTGCCTGCGCTTGCTTTATATGGAGATTTAAAGGGGATCGCCAGAGTCCCGCAAAGAGGGACAGTAGCGCTCTGCCGGGCCTCTTAAGCGTTGTTTATGGAATCACTGCTGCAGTGAAAGTAGGAGTCATTTTTTTCCCCAAGATGGACTGCTCAGCCGACCAGCGTATGGGGTCGTTTCGCATTCCCTCTGTGCAGTTTCTGCTGTCAGATAAAAGGCAGTAGTTAACTTCCCCTTCCAAAAACTCTATGTGTGTGTTTTCCTAAACAAATTGTGTCCAAGCTCCCACTGCCCCGTTTGATTACATTATTTTACATCAGTAGAATTTAACTCTTAATGGGTTAAGTAAAGTATTCTTGTATAAAGACTCAATAAAACATTTTCTAACCTCTTCAGCTCTTTTAAACTCTTCCCAAAATACTTGAATGAAATAACAATCACTGTAAATGGTCCTCAGGTTTTTTGTGTTTTGTTTTTTGCTTTGAATATTCTGTACACTGAAACCTGATTCTATTATGCACCAATTTGTATATTTCCCAAAATGTGTGTGAGGTGTACCAAAATGGGAAAACCTCCTATGGAAATGCCACTTTTGAAGTCTCAGGTGAGGTCATTTTTGTGTATATACGCTTGCCCGCATTCACATTGAGAGCAGGTGGATCCTCAGACATTCTACACGGTTAAAACGCACTTCATATTTACATAACAGAAACGGGAACCCAGAAGTCGTGTCACTAACGGATGCTCTGGCTCATTTCTGGGACAACCTGTTTGACTGGCAGGAAAGTGGGTGTTTTGGGTTAGGAATGTTCTTGGTGGTCTCTACACTGTACTGAATCAAGTGCTACTTGTAAGAGCCTGCCACTGCCAACTGACAAGACCAGCTTGATGTTCTTGTTTGTCAAGGGAACTAGAAAGTCAGAAAAACCTGCATGACCTGCTTATCCACAGAAAAAGCACACACTCTTTAATATTAAGTCTCGCAGACCCTTCGGTTTCTTCAATAGAAGCAGATTGTCACCTGCTTGTAAAGAGGACACTGTGTAATTACAGTGCATCATATGTACTTGCAGCACCCTTACTGTGAGCAAATACAGAATCAAGCAGGAGATGTTCCTAACAGTTTGGGCTGATGTGCTTCAGTTTCTCCCTCGATAAGCTTTCTCCTCCCTAAAATAAATTCATTGTATATTATTCCTTAAAGCCTCCATCGAAAGCTGAAGCTGCCTTCCATGGAAAGCTTTGTTTGGTGGGTTGCTGACCAGCCATTTCCCAGGTGTTTGTTCAATATTACCCTCTATGTGGTTAAAAGATGTCCAAAGTGCATATGCAGTGGATGTAACAGCAGGATTACTTTGGCAACAAGAGGAGAAATTAAACGTCTGCCATGTTGCCCTCCTTGAGCCTGTGTTTCTTGGGAATGGAATCAGAACCCTCAATGCAAAACATTTTGATCCATTCCAGGTTTTATAGGTAGCAGGTGAGCGCACCATTAACAGGCAAATTCTAATCAGTACACTGACCTGCTTCATGTAAGACTTGGAAGGGCACAAACTGCTGTACATGCAGAGCACTATATCTACCTTGTGCACCAATCTACTCAAATCTTTATTTTACTGACTTCCTTTACCTGTAGGTGACTTTCTACACTAAATTGTCCAGGCCCAACAGATAGTTTGCCAGTCTGAGGTATGATAGCCAAGCCTAATGTTAGTGGGTTTTACCCTGCATAAGATACCATTGACAGAAAATGGATTTTGTTGTATTTACTCCTAGATAACATGGTCTTCATGCACCATGAAGTTTATTTTAGAAGATAAAGAATTTGCCTCTGCTGTTCACTGCATCCATATATAATCAATACTTTTCTACCGTGAACTTTTTCTGGTGTTTCCTCCAAAATCAGGAATAAGAGAAAAACAAAGCTACTTCCTCCACTATAAGCGAGTAAACACATTTACAGTAACTTCACACGTTTTTTGCAGAGAATCTGTATATAGGCTTATATGTAGGCACCATATGTAGGCAGTACAAGTTCAACTCAGAGGATGTTCGAGTCAGAATGACTTGAGAAGTAGGTAAGATTGGTCCTGTCTGAGGGCGTCAGGCTGTTCAGTGTTCTGCATTGGTGTGTTGATCTTTATCGAGGTGGATCAGCTGATGTAGTGGACACATTGAATAGTGGGCAGTCCATATCACATTAAGATAACACATAAAATCTGAAGCATATTTACTTATGTAATTCAGTGATGCCCTCAGACACTACTGAAATGCAAGCTGCCATGTTGAGCCACAGACTGGCACAGACACAGATGTTCAATATTATGACCATGTATTCAGCTCTGCATGCCTTCCGTCCTCTTAGCTTCCTTTCCTGAGAGGTTCCAGCAGGTAGTTGTAGTTTCTGGTGCTATGTTTCTGTTATGTATCAATATTTTAGACCATACACTCTCAAGAATGTTCTTCACAAACCAGTAAATCTGATCACTTTCTCTCAGGTGACCATGACAGACCGGGGAGCAGCAGAGCGGGCCTGCAAGGACCCCAACCCCATCATCGATGGCAGGAAGGCCAACGTGAACTTGGCTTACCTAGGAGCCAAACCCCGCAGCCTCCAGACAGGTGAACAGACAACACACTCACGCCTATGCATACATTTGCATGCAGTAAAACGCATGTACTCACAAGACATGGAGATTATTTTGTGCAGTGGCCTGCCTATACACACACTTTCACACACATACAGCATTCACTTAAACACTTGCGTTTTCAGTCTCACAGTAGGTAGAGTACATTTTAGAAGGAGTCTGTCAGTGCAAGAATTAAAAGGACAAGGAATTACAAGGACATTTCAAGTGGTGGGTCGAATGTTACCTGTCTGTGGCGGCACATCTATGCTCTCATAATAAGGAGAAAAATTGCCTTTTTTGTATTATTTGAACTTCAGACAATCACTACATTTGTTATGATTTAAACATGTATCACTCTACACCTTTATCCAATTTATAACACTTACAGGAACAGGTTTGTGTTGCTGGATCAGCAAAGGGACAAATACTTTGCTGCAAGAATATAGCACAAAAACATGGATCACATGAGAGAACCTCCATGTAAACAAACAAATTAATTGAGGTTAAGTAGCTAGCACTCTAAATAAATAAAAGTTGTAAGTTGAGGCTTGTACTGTGGAGATGTGGAGCGCTGTTCCCAGTAGCTGGGTGTGGCCACGATACCCTCACTGCATATTTTGTCACATGCATTTACAAGTTCACAAGTACTCAAAATCTCTCCCTTTCCTCAGTCGAAGCAGCAGGACGCTGCAGGGTTTGCGTAGATTACACCATGTTCTCATATCAGACACACATTCCCACGGGTCCCCTGTGTGTATGCATTAAGCATGCATGTTCCAAGGTTGGAGGTTTTTTAGGTATCATTAACAAGACCGTGTGCGAGTGAGGTGCGACGCGAGTGAAATTCCAGATACCTCAGACACATTCTTTTGCCTCCTAAATTGGGTTTTACAATTGTGGATTCCCACAAAGTTAACACCCAGAAATTTTCTCTAAATTTGACCAGTACTTCTTTAAATATGCCCTGAATTATGATCAAATGCAGTTTTTTAAGGATTAATTGTAAAGTAGCCTTCTGCTTTCTTGTCTGCTGCTAGAAAATTTACGGGTAGTCACCTCCCTGTGGATTCTGTTTCTCACTTTTAACTTTTAATTTACAAACAATATGGTTTCTATTGAATAATTCCTTCAAACATTAAAAAGGTTTGACCCATGTATTTGACTCTTGGACAATACAGCACATTCTCGCATAGTTTCCACAAGGTTGTAGCAACATGGCTGGCTGCTTCTGCTTTGTGTCTTTTTGTATACTGCAGAGCCAAGCAAACCCCTTGCTGTGTGACTCACAATCTGCTTATTACACAAAATGAATACATTTTATTCCTGCCTTGGAACAGCTTCACTCTGTTTTGATTTTGAGGTGATTTTTAGTGTTGGTTGCACTAGGCAGGTAGGTGCCCATAAAGTTGTGTACATACAGTGCACAATGTCTAAGCCATGTACACACACACACACACACACACACATACACATACATTTACTCACTGTTGGGGGCACACCTGTTCACAGTGCAATCACACATTTACTTTTATTCATTTGTGCATTTAGCTTTTATCCAGAGCAACTTAGAAGTGAGGACACAGGCCCGTATGTTCTGCACAGGGACACTCATACAGATTGATTACTGGCCACAAATCAGTGTGGGACAGTCTCAGTACTTACTTACCATCACCCTGTATTTGCATGTGCCCTTCTGTTCCAGCTAAGCAAGCTGCTCAATGTCAGTGTCAGATGGGTTTGGTATGAGGCATGCTGAACAAGTCAGTGCAACATCACTGTACAAAAGGGGCGACATGGGCTGGATCTGAGGCCTTGTCCTACGTCACTGTAGTGACTGGAATTCCCTTTGAACACTCACACTGCTGTGTTAAATGCAGAGTCCCCAGTTTAAACACCTTTAAATAAAGAACAAGATTATTGGCAAATGTCCTGTGGTGTAAAAATGGTCATGGCACCATGAGCGAAATGGACAAAATAACAGATGTAGAACAGTTTCTCAGGGGAAAAAACTCAGCCATTTCAATACCAATATCTCTTCATTCACAAAAGCACCATATTTTGTCCACATTTCCACCCAATTGAAAAGTATGAGTTAATTTATATGAGGTAAATTTGAGACCTATCCTGGAACTAATCTTCATGTGTAGACTCAGACTCACGCACATGGCCCTTGACAAGACAGACAAACGCTAAGAGATTGAGACGAAAAGGTTAACAGAGAGAAAGTGAAAGGGAGAGACTTGCTTGATATGGGAGCACCCCCCCCCCCTCCACCACCACCACCAAAATGTCCTCTAGCCGGAATGTCCTCTAGTGTATTTCTTAGAATTAGGGCAGTGCATGTCACCTTAACAGTGTCCTGCCATATTTTCCCAGTATAGTGTGTCATATCTCCTACCTTTGAACACAGTACACTCTCTAATGTCCTGTTGTCTCTCCCAGGCCTGTCCATTGGAGTGCAGCAGGTCCAGCCCGCGCTGATCCAGAGACCATACGGGTGAGTAACGTTGAGCCGGGGCACAGGGCTCACCCTTGGGGCGTTTATTTATTTATTTTTTTTAACGAGGCCTCTCATTAAAAGTGTCTGTTCTTGTGGTCTCTCAGGGTCCGATTCCTCTTTAAGAGCTTTCCTTGCTTCCCCCTGAGAATTTAAGTCCCTCCTGAACAGGGTGTCTTGCCGTCCTTTATTGCCTTGGCAGATGCTTCCATTTGCAGTGCCTCACAGACAGTTGATTACATTTCTGGAGCATGTTAATATAGACAGTCTGTTTTGGATGGAGCAGTCTTTTAAGTGGAGTGCCTCTGCACCAGGGCACAGACGGATTCAGTTCCAGGACCCCCCACGGTCACTCTTTGCTGATCTCATTAGCTGTGTGTGCGTGTGTGTGCTTTTACGTCTTTGTCTCCTGGTCATGGGGCAAAACCAACAAATTGCATGGCTTACATTATAGGCTGTGCATTTATTCAGGGCCACATGTGAACCATGCTAAGTTTGTCCACATGTTGTACAGAACCTCTGTCAGCAACATTGTTCAGGAATCCCCCACCCCTTCCCCACTTGCTTCTTTGCTCTTAGTCATATAAATACATAACACGTGATGTACTGTGTATATAAGTCTGAGGTTCAGGTGCTGAGACTGAGAACAAGGCCCCTCAGAGTGGCGCCTTTATACTGTTTTGCTCCCAAGAAAATGCATTTTTGTTTGTGGAAAATAAGGGCAGCATTGGCATCCTCTCATCTTTTTATTTATACAAGAAAGATTTGGGACTATCTTTAAACCTTCCTAAAGGGTCCATTTGCTCTCTGACACGGCCCTCTCCGCTTGGCCTGTGTTCCCAGTGCTGCTGTGTGGTTAGATGCTGCCAGTAGGGACTGGTATGTAATCAGGCCCTGGAGGGGGGATTCGGGCTGTACACTCACGCACTAATGACCAGGTAATTAGCACTATAGTGGCGAGGGATTTGGACTGGCTTCTGTCGACCTTCACCCCCCCCCCCCCCCCACCATGGCTTAGCTGCGCTGTAACTGTGCCACAGCGGCTGCAGCAGCATCTGTCAGTTGGTGGGTGCTCTTTACTTCCTCTCTGGAGTACGTCCACTTCCTGTCTCTCTGTTTGGGGTAAGACTCTGGGCTGTCTGCCTTCCATCTGCCCACATGCTGTCCGTTTCCCCTCAGGAGGGCTTTTGGATGGACCTCAATGTGGTCTTGAGCCTTTGTATACCCGTGTGCTTTTAACCCTCTGGTGTTAGTAGTGTGGCAGTCCTGGCTGAACCAGAAACTGGAGTTCATTGATCATTCAGAGAATTGGTGCATTTTACATCTTACAGCTGTTGAATGTGAAATCAGTTGGCTTTTCACCATGACCATGACCATGGCTCCTGGGGACTCATGAATAGTGAGCTGGTGCTGTAAAATGGATTTTGGCCATCGAGGGACATGCAGGGCTATCCCTCCAGTGCAGAAGCAGCCTGGTGAGCTGCCCAGTGGGGGTGGGCTGTAGAGAGGACAGTACCTCTCTCTGGCAGGGCTATATTGCTGGATGTGTCTCATCACTCTTCAGTGCTTGTTTACAGTGAGACTTCAGTCTGCTTTTCACCAGTCTGTCTTTTTTGTGGTTTCTTGCAGCAGCAAGTTGCTGAAAAGCCTGTTGATTTTCATGGTAGTTCTTTTTTTGTGCTTAGAAGTCTCTTTGGGTGAACTTCCAGGAAATGATTTAAAGCAGCCTTAGTTCGGGTCATGTTGATTTCTGTTCCTCAGTCACATTATATAAAATTGTAAAAAAACAGCTCTAAATTGTTTGTTCATACCATCATTCTTGTTTCAGCCTGTGTTGCTTTTCTGTGCTGAGCTGTCACTGGGATCTGTATTCGGCAGGGTACGTCTGTGCTTAGCTGTTATTGGGGCCTGTATTTGGCAGGATACATCTGTACCGAGGCGTCACTAAGGCCTGTACTGGGCAGATTAGGTCCCTGCTAAGGCTCATGCTTTTACATGCGGTCCGTTCATCTTGAGCTCAGCGGGAGACCAGCAACCACTACACACAAGTAAAAGTGGTAACAAATTTCGAACCTCAGAACTCTACCTGTTAGTCCAAGCTGCCTGTGTTTAACAGGAAGCACCTGGGCAGAAGAAGAATCTCACTTCCTCCTTGTTTTCCTGTATGTTGGGCAGCGAGGTGTCGCCGATCGCGTCACAATTGTATAGCAACCATGACTTCTGCTGTTTGTTTGTGTTTCTTAGGCAGTGGATTTTAGAGAGGCAGCAGGTGTGAATCCATCAGCTAAAAAGAGCCGTAAAGACTGGGCCAACCGTAGATGACCAGACAATTGTCCCAGAATGCCTTTCCAGCGTGGCGTGCTCTACAAGTTCATTGTGAATGAACATAGTCTGGAGCTGTTCCCTCTGATACTAATGATATCATTTTGCTCAGACCTTAGCTGCTGAGCCAATCAGAGAGCAGGAGCATATGACTTGTGGGCCATTAAAATTTCCGTGTGAAGTGAACATTGTAGCGGGAAAGATTACTGGCGGTGTTCAGACAATTTACTTTTCAAAAACAAAAGGAAGGATCCCAATAGATTAACTGAAGCATTTCAGTAAATTAAGGGCACTAGTTCATAGATACTTGATCATGAACGATAGCATCTGGTAAGGCCTGAGCTTTAAATAATAAGCTTGTACAAAGTGTGTGCCTGAACGGATGAAAACCTAACCTGACCTATTTAGTTAGTTAAGGATGGTTAGAGCAAAAGAGAATTCACTGATCATTTTTGGACATGCCTTGTAGTGTAACAGAATGGCAAATGTAATAAAATGGTGATTGTATCAATAGAATGGTTATAAATCCTGCAGTTCTAGCTCATTGCAGGCTTTTCAGTAGGTGTGCTGAGGGCTTTAGTTAAGTGTGAGAATATCCCTCTGTCTCAGAGCCAGTTGTTCCAATATCTGTTGCTCTAGCGCTGGTGTATTGTTTAATGAAACGTGTTCTTTCATGTTTGGCAGGTGTTCAGGGGGGTTGGGTGGGGGAGAGGTGAACACCGCCTGTTTGAGGTCTGCTCAGGACGAACGCTCTCACAGAAGGTGTGGGAGTGGGTGTACGTGAATAATTTCAGTGTATTCTGCTTTTCTCCTTGCACAAAGGGAGATGTTTGTATATTCTGCGTGTGCGCTTGGCCACAGCGGTGAAGAGCCTCTCTGTCACTGAGTTTGTCCCCCCTTGGTGACAGAATCACTGCGGTCAGCACTGAGGGGGAGGGAGAGGGCAGTCCGGGTCACGGAGGATGACGTTCTGTCAGGCTCTTGCATCTCGCTCTGCCATGCCCTGGCACCCCAGTGTCCTGGCAGGGGCAGGGGAGCTGATGCCTGCCAGGGCAGACAAAGTGTGATATCTCTCTCACTCTCTCTCTCTCTCTCTCTCTCTCTCTCTCTCTCTCTCTCTCTCTCTGCCATTCTCTTTCACTTTCTCCCTCTCTCTTTCACTCCCTGTCTCTCCTTTTTTCCCTCCTCTCCTCAGTCCTCTCACTCTCTCCTTCTGTCACCCTCTGTCCCATCCCCTCACATCCTGTCTCCTCTGTCTCTGACCTCTCTCTGTCATTCTTCCTCCCTGCCCTTTCTCTCCTAGCTCTCTCTCTCTCAGTGCTGCCCCCCCCCCACCACACATATACACACATACACAGACACACACACAGACACACACACGCACACACCTGCCGAGGAAAGAGGCCGCGTTTGAAGGCTTTGTACCGTTCCTGTTTCTGCAAAAGCAGCTTGCTCTCTCGCAAGGGGATTAGGCCTAGAGACACTGAAACCTGACGCCATGGTGAGGCGCCGAGGGGGGCAGAGTGTGTTAGGGAGCAGATGGGTGAGCCGGGCTTTGCTGAAACGGCATTGTCAGGGATTTTGTGCTAATTGGGAGTCAGTGCCAGTAACAGCAGCCTTCACCTCCACAGGTGGAAAGCGAGGGGGCGCATGAAATATTCACGCTCTCCTTTTGTGCCTTCCACAGTCACCTCAGGGGTTGGGTTGGAGAGCGCATTTCCAGAGTTAAAATGGTGTGTTTACTTATTTTATCTTTTTTGGCTTTGTTTTGCTTCCTGCCTTTCATTATTATGGTTGCTCTATCTCACAGCCTGCACCCTGCAGCCTGCACAACACGTGTTGAAAACTTCACTGACACCCCAGCCCTGTTATCTGTTCTGAAGTATTTCCCATCATGCCCTGGTGGGTGGTGGTAGTCAGAGCTCCGGTCTTGTCCATTGTGCATTGCTGTTGCAGGCCCTCGCTCTCCTTTGTGGGGGGGGGGGGGGGGGGGTACAAAGGCAGATTAAATGGTATGACCTTTCGATCTCTGGTTTTCCTCTCTCTCTCCCTCTCTTGCTGTCTTCTACATCTATAAAAAGCTCAAGGTGGTGTGATGTCACATCTGCATGCTGGGATAAAGAGGCACTGGCTCTCACTGGCCCGCTGTCTCTCCGTCTTCCCCTCTCTCTCTCTCTCTCTCTCCTTCTCTCTCCCTCCCCCTCTTTCCTCTTTCTTTCTCTCCCTCTCTCTCCTGGCCTTCAAGCTCCCTCCGCTCAGAGGAGCAGAGTCAAATCGGGACACTGAGCTGAAAAACAGCACTGCGCACTGTGTTGTGTGTGCTGTCAACATGGAGGACCCAGATCTCCTCTTTCATTTCTTTGTTTTCAGTTTAATTGAGGTTACTTTTTGAACAGCATCCTGTGTATGTCAGCAACACCTAGTCCTGTCTGATAACCTCATCCTTAGTGGTGTGATGTAACATCCTGCTGGTCTGCATTTTGACCGGGGTGTCTGATCTTCAGCTGTGATAAGGCAGAAATGGACAGGTTTCAAGCAAATGAAGCTGTTTAGAGTGTAGGAAATCATCTTCTGCATTGCTTTGTGTGTGGCTGTGTGGATTTGTGAGTTCTGTATGTGTGTCTTTGGCCATTTTAACTAGCTTCTGCTGGTTTTATTTGCTCCTTCCTGAAGATTCAGCGTGTCAGTGTCATGGTTTCAGAACCAAGCTTGTGTTTGTGTAACTGCATCTTGCTGACCAAGTCGTGCGTGTCTCAGTGATATCACATGCTGAACCTCGGTGCTGAGGTTAACTCCCCCATCTCTCCATTCCTACACCCCCCCCCCCCCCCCCCCCATCCCCAGCTGAAGCAGTCTGTCCAGTGGGGCATTTGAAGTCAGCAGGACACCTCTCTACACCAAGGGGGCATTGTGTCACCCGTCTCCCAAGGTGCCATCTGGGGTCAGAGAATGCAGTGCTGTGTGCAGTGGTTTGATGTGGAGTGGAGTGTTTTGGGGGGTTTTTTCTTCGTTTTTGTGTGTTGTGTGTGCTTTATTTCCTGTTCTAAGGTGGTTTTGACTGGGAGGGCATGCCTCTCTTGTTTCCAGCATGGCTTTTGGAGTGCAGTGGGGTGAGGCTGGCGTGTGATGGGTGTGTGTTTTAAGGTGTGTTTTTAAGGTGCGGGTGCCCGAGTCCTGAGGAGTGTGAGAGGTGTGCTGTGTCTTCACTGGCATGTCGTGCGGCTTGCTCACCCTCTAGCCACCTCCCTATGTGGACAAGATGCTCACATTGAAAGTGAAGATATGCCCTTATCAGGAAGCAAAAAACAGCCACCGGCTCACAGCGCTGCACACTCATCAGTGTAATACTGTGAGTGCGCTCACAAAGTAACTAAAAATGTTCCTTACAGATGAAGCTGGCTGGCTGTGTTGCGCATCCCCATGAAAATAAGGCGTGTTGTTCAAAACAATGTCACGCCTCAAAGTGTGGAGGTGGAGAAATGATCTGTGTTTATAGCGCTGTTCACGCATGCCTGTCCAACCACCTCCCCAGTCTCTGAGCATTTAGGGTTGTTTTTCTCAAGTCTGTGTGTGTATGTGTGTGTTTGGGGGGGGGGTCTGTCTGAGGGAGGGGGTCTGGGGGATGCTTGGTCTCCTGATCCCAGCTCTCTGTCAGTCCCCTGTCACCTACGTGAGCCATAGTGCACCCGATGGGATAGGCTCCAAGGCCAGGTTTAAAAATAGACCCGCCCCACTATCAACAGTGGGAGAGGAGTGGAGCCTGTGGAGCTGAGTGCACACGCTGCCGCGGTGCTTAAATGTAAGGCTGTAGTTGACCGTTGACATGTCTGTTAGAAGGGGGCAGTGAGTGTGGAAGCTGTCAGTGTGGGAAACGCTACAGTTGTCATAACACTCCTTCCCACACTCCCTCTGAGCTCCCACCTTCCATTGCCCTTATGAGTGAGGCAATGTAATCATTGACACAGCTTCTAGAAGGTTCTCCATTCGGTACATTTATGGCAAGAACAATGGCTGACCCCACTTCACTGACTAGTTTCAGAATTAAAGTACATTCATTCAAAAGGAGGTTTTCCGTCAGGAAAAGACTTACCTTTGTAGGCACTTGAAAATATTACAAAGCTATCCGTGGAAGACGCAAAAACTTGGTGATAATGGCTGCTGACAGGTTACTGTGTACTTTTTTTAATTACTATTTAATCATTAAATTATTATTAGCAAATTGGTCATAAGAAAACATTTTTTGTTTTAGAGTTAACTGTACCAGTACCAGTTACACTCCATTTAATTTCTTCTTGCCTTCTCTCTCTCTCTCTCTCTCTCTCTCTCTCAGCCTCTCCTCTCCCTGTCTCCCCATGGTATATTTGTATTGCTAAAGCTTTTACAGTAACTGAACAATGGTGTGTTTTGAAATGGCACCCAGTGCAAATTATCATTATACTTTCACACTAACAATGCATAAATGAGAACAGATTAAAAATGCTACCAACTAAATTAATGTACAAAATAAAGAACAAATGAGTATGTTTAATGCTGGTGATGTGTTGCTTTCATCCACCATGACACACTGTGCTACTGCCAGTACAGTGACACACTGTACTGCCAGTATTCTGAAACTCCCTAATTCTCCCAGGAGGAACAGGAGATTTTCCAAATTGGGAAGGGCTGAGGAGGTTTGGGCAAACCTGCGTAATTTAAGGGAACAAGAGATTCTTTTCTTTTTTTATACATCCTAAACTGGAAGGGGTGCTCCCTCTCAACCTCTTTACGCTGTCAATGAAAGAGCATAGCCTGTCTTCCTTGAGCAGCCAGGTCTGTTTGTGACAGCCCATTTCAACAGCAAGCAGTGCTGGTTAAGACTGTTCTCTGTCAGTGACATGTAATTGTATTTGTCAGTGTATTGCTCAAATGTTTTTTGCTATGGTCACTGCAGCTCTGTGCATTTGTATGTGCTTATCACCATAGATGATGCAGTTCTGTTTCTCACCTTCTCACTCTCCTTTTCTCTCTCTTTTCAGACTGGCCCAGCAGTATGTTTACCCACAATCCTTTGTGCAGCCCAGCCTGGTGCTCCCTTCCCAGGTGGCCTCGGTCAGCTCCCCCTACCTGGACTACAGCACCACCTACACTCAGTACGCCTCAGCAGCCTTCGAGCAGTACCCCTACGCCCCCTCCCCGGGGTTCCTGGGGTACGCCTACACTCCGAGCCCCAGCGCAGCCACGCCCGTTCACCAGTCCCTCCCTTCGGGAGCCAGCGTGGGCACCACGTTCCTGCAGTACCCCCCTCAGGCAGTCCAGCCTGACCGCATGCAGTGAGCCCTGCAGGAGGCTGCTGTCAGCAGCAGGAGGGGCGGGCCTGTTTGGGAGCTAGGCGTGAGCACAGGTCTCTGTGAGGAATGGCGGGGTTGGAGGGGTGGGGCATCGCACTATGACATCAGGAGAAACCCCCAGTCGCTCGCTGCGGGGTCGCATCAAAGGGCTTCCAGAAGCACACGGCAATGTTGTGTATTCTGTTTAATTCTATTATTATTGTCATTATTATCCTTTATGTTCTTATTGTTGCTATCAATGTTGTTGTTACTATTGTTATTCTTATCAATATTATCATCAATGTTATGAGTATGTTTCAATCAGTGAAAACCTCACCCTCATCTGTTGCCAAGGTCACACCCAGGTGGAGCTGTCATTAGTACCTGTAGAGTGGGATGGGGTGGGGTGCGAATTTGGGGGGCTGGACAGTGACTGCTTGCTGCACAGGAAGAGAGTGGATAGATGAACACTGCTGCTTAGGAGAACTGGAGGGGGGGGAGGGGGGGGACTCACTACATCTAATGCTGTAGCCCACCCCCAAACCTGCTCCCTCTCTCACCATCGAGCTCAGACCCCTCCCCCCCCCCACCCCCACCACAGCAAGAATGGCCCTCAGCGGTTAACCGCGAAGACGAGGAGTCACTCACAACACAGGGCTATGACCAGAATTTGACCACAGACAGACCGGGACCAAGTGGTCCTCCGGGGGCTAACAGGGTCATGAAGGTGACATCATCAGGACTGCCTTCTTTGAGGGTGCCTTAAGCACTTCACATGCCCCACCCCACCAGCCAAACTGTGACTGTTTAAAGTCCCTTTTCTACTCATATGAGACTTTGTTGCCAACGTTCTGAATTTCTCATTCCTTTTTCCAAGGGTAGGTTCACAGCCTCTTATTAGGTTATTGTAGATGGATGTAGATAATCACAGCTGATTTCAATATGCAATTATTATTTTGGGGGGAGGGGGGGTACAATGGGGGGAGGTGTGACCAGAGCATTGGGGAAAAAAATGTACAAGGTAGATGACACTGTAATACGTATGTATTTTATATAACTGTTAATCATATCAAATGTTGCTTTTTAAAAGGACATATTCATGTACGACATTTTTAATATTGCTGCAACTTAAAGGTATATTTACAGTATTTATGTTAAGATATTTAAAAAGATGTAAGTTAAACTTTTTCTCAATTTTTTTTTTATTTTAGAAGAAAAAAATGTGGTCCACAGAACAATGATCACTGACATTCCATTGTATCTGGAGTGTTTGGTCACAGAATTTCTTGGTGGATTCATGCAGATAGCTCACAGCTAACATCACAGATGTATGGAGGGTTTCTCTGTCACAGCTGCAGCTTGCTGCCACGACCGATCTTGGAGCGTTTCAGTACTATGTAATTTACATACAGTGAAGCCATGCCAAAAAAAAGGAAAAAAAAATAAAAGAATTTGTAAATACAAAGGCATTTTTATTTGGTCAGTAGTTAAAACTTTCATGTAACAAATTGAAAATATTTAGATAGAGTTTTGACTATGACCGGAGGGCTAGAGAGGTCAGCCGTGTGGGTTTGTGCACGCATGCCTGTGTGTGTGTGAGTGCATGCCTTTGTGTGTGTGTGTGTGTGTGTGTATGTGTGTGTGTGTGTGTGTGAGTGCATGCCTTTGTGTGTGTGCGTGTGTGTGTGTGTCTTCTCTTTTGTTCTTTCTTCATAGTGCAGGGTGTTCAGGAAGCTCTAAGCCCCATGGTTTGACTTCTGGGACTCCAGTTGTGACTGAGAACAAAACCTTGAGAAAGGAATCCCAGCCCGTCTGGAAGGAGGGAGAACTGCTGCGCATGTGTCATAAGGCCACAAACACTGTGTTTGTGGCTGCATTTTTTGTAGCGTTAGTGAGTCGGAGGTAGAGGAGCTACGCGCACGCCGCAGCCTGGCTCTTGGGCTCCTGCTGTCTCATTCTGACGCACACAGGAGACTGGGCGTTGTTCAGGGTGCAGAGGGTGAGAGGGTGTTATCGGGGTATGCCGCACGCTCGCGGGAATGGGGGCAGGGAGGGGGACAGTGTTTGCATTGCGGGGCCTCAGTTTTATCAGTTGTCCGAGGCCACTGCACTGCCACCTGCCAGGGACACATGGTGCTGACAGTGAGCTGGCCTGCTGTAGAGGCTCTGACTGTTTTAGAGGGGGTTAGGGATATGCCTGCTTGTTGAGGGGTTGTGTAATCACAGTGGGCTAGCCTGACACGTGCTCCTGCACAGTGGACTCTACTTTGCTGACCTTTAGGACCTGTCACGAAGAGATGCCTTCATATGTTTTGACATTTATTCATATCCACAGGCCTTCCATCCCCAATTGCTTTGTGGTCCACTGCCACATAATATTGCCCTACCCAGAGACTGGTAATTCTGTGTACAGTTCAGGTGCAAACAGCTCCACAAATACCACATGGTTTCCATGAGCAATGGCACGGTTTACGAAAAAATGTGCTCTTGTTTTGTTCTTGTCCAGAGACAAAGTGGTTGTACTAGCAGTACTTGGTGTCCTGTGAATAGAATGAGTGAATAGATGTCTTTGTTAGAAGGAGCCTGGTCTGAGGGGATGGGGTCTGTGTGGACAGATGAAAATCCAGTTGAATTGTCATTGTGTTCATAAAATAATATTTTAATATATATGCAAGACAATAGTGCAAAGTTAAACTGCTGTTTGGTTCAAATGTGGGCAGTGTGGTTTTAGCACACATGCCCATCCACACGCTGTACAGATGTCCAGTCACTTGCTTATCATATTAGAAATCGCCTCATTTTTGTGTTGCCATGGTAATTTCTTGCTTACATTTTGATATGTCCTATGTTGCAAAAGGAGGAGTGGGTTGGCCCATTGTCTGCTGCAAACTGGTATTCTTGAGCAAGCTGGGACTGCCTGTCTCACACGTGCGCTTCCTGCTCAGTATGCAAAGCCAACCGTCTGAATAGAAGACGTCCACATATGTCACAGAAGCATAACATGGGAGAGTAACCGCTCTTCTGTTAAAGCTCTTGGTGCGTATGTGAACAGGCCCTGGGTAACAGTAAGAGGTTGCTGTGAATGGACAGTGGTTAGAACTGAAGTGAGTTGGGCGGTAGCGGGGAGGCTGCTGCTGTGTGCGGTTGACGGGTTCAGCTTCCGCAGTCCCAGCAGAGAGCATGGCGCTGAGTCATCACCCAACACGCTGACTCCTCAACAAGGGAGCTGTCTGGCCTGTCCAATGCCGGTACAGTCCTGTACATACTGTACACAAGGGAAGCCCACAGGATTGCTCTGATTGAGATACATATTGTGACTCAGGGCTTAAAACGCTTCAAGACTCTTTCTGTCATCTACCCTCCCTTAAATTGTCCTCCAAAATTTTTTTAAGCAACCACATTAACCAGATGGTAACCCATGTTGGTTAGTACTCTTCACTTCAGCTTTAGTTCTAATTGTCATCAGTTTTTTGTGATGTACTTTGACAAGGTTAGAAGATGACCCCATCAGGTCATGTAGCTGCATTTTTGAAGTCTTTCAGTGCCCAACAGGGAGGTTCCTTCTGTGTTTACATGCATGTGTGATGACACCAGAGCAGCAAGTGAAGTTTTCTCATGCTCCTGCCAGGGCAGAAAAAGAGTTGTGCTTTGGTTCAGTTTGACCTCTGATTGGAATTCAGCATTCCAGTTTCATATGGGCTCTGTTGCAGTAGAAGTGGGGAAACATGTCCCTCAGTATATTCCTCATATCTACACAGCATTCTAGATGATTGGACGGTTTACATAACTCCACCAATCACAGCAAGCAAAGATGAAATCGAAGACATCGCATTGTGTCTGGTGGACTGATGTCATAAGTATAAGGTCTTTCCTCCTTGCTTCCACCTGGGCACTGGTAGATTTGGTCCGATAATACAGCCCCCCCCCCCCCCCCCGGTCTCCTCCCAGCCCAGTAAGCAACCTTCCAGCCTCTCCACAACTGGTTCATCTGTGCCTCAGCCCCTCTGGGTGCCAGTAAACCTGCATGGAAGATTTGTATTTACAGAAGATAAAAGCGGGTGGATGTTAGCGAGCTACTGAGTTGCACTCCTGTAACCAATGCACAGTCAAACCTACTGTATATGAGTGTGCATGTATATGAGTGTGTCTGCACTGGTGCGTGC
Organism: Megalops cyprinoides; assembly: GCF_013368585.1. Taxonomy (NCBI): domain Eukaryota; kingdom Metazoa; phylum Chordata; class Actinopteri; order Elopiformes; family Megalopidae; genus Megalops; species Megalops cyprinoides. Next base: position 20,532,393 of record NC_050588.1, read on the forward strand.
GTGTGTGTGTGTGCACTCACATCTGTGGTGTGAACCCACTCGGGACGTTAGTTGTTTTCGCCTCCTCTCTCAGATCTTTAGCGTCTCCCGTCTCGTCTGCATGCAAGCACGTAATTCGATCTGCATGCAGCTCACAGCATTAGCATCTGGGGACTGTGAGCAACACATAGTCAACAGCTTCAAGTGTTAGGGAAAGAAAACACTTGTCCTTTTCCATGATCTACTTTTCAGTTTGTTTCAAACCAAGCCAGCCTATGCAACTCTGACACACTACAGACACACTACAGTGCGTAGCCTCTGTGTGGAACATTGAAACACAGTTGCAATTTCTTGACACCCAGAGTAGTGTGCGCACTATGGTGTAGAGGGCTTCTCACAGGGGTGTGTTGGGTGAGGGCTTCCCACTCTTGTAGATCGTTAGAAAGAGCTGCATGCTTTTAATAAGCAACACCCCTCAACCTCCTGTAACAACCACAAGATGACCTCTGCTACTACAGCTGGAGATGGGAAAGGGTTTGTGTGTATACTGCATGCGAGGGAAAGGTGGGGGGAGGTGAGGGGGCTTCCTTGATTCTGTGCCAGATTTCCTTATCACCAGGCACCATACAAACACACAGGGCAGGGCCCCACCAGTCACCCCAACCCCCCCAAGAGAGCCCCTATCTGTCAGCTGAAGTGTTATCCTAGAGTGGCAGGATCTGCTATGCCAGATGCCTACCAACAGCTGTCCCTACAGCCTGACACACACACACACACACACACACATATATTCAGTCAGTCTCATGCTCACATTATAGGGCTGCATGATATAGCCGTCACGATATATCGAATAGCTATTCTTAGCGCAATAACCGCTATCCCCGGTATGTGGCGTTAGGTTTCTTCCCGTATGTTTTCCCCTTTAGTCATACCTGCTGCGGGAGCACACCTCCAGTTTTCCGAGGCCATGTGAAATGATTCCAGGGGAAAAAACGCCACATACGTATCTATTCAATGTTGATATCACAGCAACAGCACTATGCTGCTTCCATGTGGTAGATAGAAACACATGGCTACAAAGATAAAGAGTGAAAACATATGCTATGTGTCTTTCAAAGCTAATGGGCAAGTTAACCAACATATAGATACAAATGATATTTTTCTGCCCCTGAAGCATTTCACTGAACTTTGGAGGTGTGCTCCCGCATCAGGTATGACTGAAGGAAAAAAAAATACCGGAAGAAACCCAACTCCAGATACCAGGGATAGCTGTTATTGCGCTAAAATAGCTATTCAATATATCGTGACCGCTATGTCGTGCAGCCCTAACACATAGTCACACATTTACGGAAGTGTGACAGAAAAAAAACAGTATAGCAGAGGTGTGAGATTGTTGTTGATGAATGCCCGACCCTAAAGAGCTGCAAACAGCCCAGCCTTATTCCCCTGCTGTGTTTCTAAATGCATGTGCCTTTCCTTTCAGCAGACTTAACTGCTCCACCAACGGGCAACTCTTCTTCACAGCAGTGTGTTTCTGTCAACGACACATTAGTGTGGCTGAAAACAAAACTGTTTTTGAAGAAGAAGAAGAAAAAGAAGACACCCTTCTCAGTGCAGCATGCATTTTACATGTAATGTGTTATTCACACAGCTCATTGTTTACTGAATCAATCCAGCTGAAGCACTTGGCTCAAGGGTACAGCAGCAGCGCCCCACCTGGGGTTAGATCCTGCCGCCCCCTGGATACAGGCTTGGGGACGTGACCACTGCTGAACGACTGACATGAGCACCACCGCTGTGCGTTTTCCATTGTTTGGGGGGAAATCTGCTGGGAGGAAGTCCCCTCAGACAGATATGCTTCGTGTGTGTTTTTTTTTCTCAAGGCTCCTCTCACTCCTCTCACCTCCCCGTTCAGCTGCGCTGCAGACAGTTTCACTATCTTTTTTCCTGCCCTTAGTTTTACTTTTTATTCCAATCTGCGGATCCTGCATTGAGAGTTTTGTTTCCCTTTCTGTGTGTAGCTGACACGTGCTGTTGCTGCGTTTGTCACTGAAAGACCCTGCAAACCACGTGCGTCTCTAGGTGCCCTGCGGATGCTGGGCTGTCAGCGGTAAGGGGAGAGAGCTCTCTTTAGCAGATAAGAGGCCATGAATGCCTGTCTGGCTGCTGCTGTGTCCCTGCACCTCCTTCACAATGACACCGAGCTAATCATCAGGCAGTCCCCTTATCTCTCCCGCTCTGCCTCCTGGCTTTAAATTTCTTCTGCACTCCCATGTTCATTCTGGGCTGTAGCCACAGTGTGTCAGACGCTCACTTTTTTTTTTTTTTTCCCTGAAACACTTTGAGACTCGTGTGTGAGTGGGTCATGAGTTGCCCCCCTTAGATCAGGCCCAAGAGACACACAGACTTTGTGGGAATGATACTTTGACAAGGCGGGGGAGAAGGCCATACTGAAAGAAAGGGGATATCCCACAGGACATGTCTGCTGATTCTGTCTCCTTTCCTTTCGTACTCAATGACAGGCCTGGCTGCATAGATAGAGCAAGCTGCCAATGCCCAAAAGCCCATCCCAGCAGTAGGATCTGGTTGAGGCCTGATTCACAAGAGAATACAGACGGAAAGAAAGTGTGAGAGAAAAAGGAAAAATGGAGAGGGGGGATAGAGAGATGGCTTTGTCTAAAAGCCCACCTTAGCATGAGGATCTTGTTGAGGCCTGGTTCCTGAGAGATACTACCTGCTGTGCATGGTACTGCTCTGGGGTGTGGTGCCACATCCTATCTGCTGCTTGTAGTTGCTCATTATTCTACAGCACACACACACATTGTGATAGACTAAAGACCCACTGCTGTGAAGGGAGTGATTTATGTCACAGAGGGTCTGTTCATCTACTTCAGTTCAGAGGGCTTTCAGACTCTCGGAAGTATCTCTGTGTGTGAATGATCTTATTTACCAGCCAAGGAAACATTCAGCTTTAGGGCACAGGGTAAATTAAGGATCCAAGCTAGGTTGATGGAAAAACAAATGCCAGCTCAAATTGCTCTGTGGATTTGGGGAGAGAGGGATGAATCACAGGAGGCATGGAGTGTATTTGTGTGGCAGAGTTGCTGAGAATAGTTGTATGTGTGTGTGTGTGTGTGTGTGTGTGTGTGTGTGTGTGTTTGATGTGGATGTTTGAGTGAGGTGATGGAAAGTAAGACCGGCCTCTAATCCTTCATCTTTTCTTCTCCAAAGAGAGTCAGAGGGGCAGACAGACAGCCATAGAGATCACATCACAATCAGTCCTCGATCCTTAGCTGTCAATCAAGTCACACCTTCACTTTACTGTACATACACTAAACTGAAATGACTCTGTTTGGCCAGGTCAGCCCAGTAATGCTCAAACACAGACACACATACAACGAAAATGAAAAGTCTCCAAATGTCCATAATTCTGATTATGTGCTGTCCCTTTTGAATAAGTTCAGAAAAGAGAGCTGTCTTTGTGGGCACTTTTAAATTCGTCAGTTTGACACCTGACATTGGTGATATTTAACTGCGCTGTTCTTCCTGTCTCTTATTAGATGAGTTTGGCGGGCAAGCTCCACTGGTGATTGAGCATGCCAGGTGAGTGTCCATGCTCATGTGAAGTTCCTGCCACGTGTGGCCACACAGGGAAAGGGAAGGGGACAGATGGAAAGGGGTTGCTGGGACACAATGGTCCCATTTTTCTTTCTGCATGACCTTTAAAGCTGACCGATGGCCCCATCTCTGATTTACATTGGTGGGAGGCGGCTGTTAGGACTATTCCTTCACTGATGGGGTTTTGAATTTCAGGCTGTTTCTTTCATTAGCCAATCGGACAATGACCCTGACACACATGACAAAGCAAGGCAGGTGCAGGTTTTCTTCTCTAGTTATGACACATAAAAGTTAGGCAGTGCACTCCACTTAAAAGAAATACTGATATAAGAATCAGTCATATATAGTGATCAGAACAGCGGGACAGAATGTTTCCTATATTAACACTGTTTAAGAACCCTCCCTATGAGAAACAAGTTCTCCTGGGATGACATACGAAGAAAAAGTATGGTGCTTTCTGTAGATAAACAACACAGAGATTAGTCTTATTATTGACATGCAGCTGTAGAATTCGGTATTCCATTGTCTAAGATTCCAGAAGCCCATCATGACCCTCCTGAAGACTGAAGGGGATGAAAAGCAGAAAGACACCTGCAACACCAATTATTGTGGAGACACTCAAAAATGAACATGGATGAAGTTTTTTAAATTTAGTTCAGGACATTGTAGACTACACAGAGCCAGCAATTTGCACAATGATATTAACATAATTAATGAAATCATATTGTTATTTTTTATTTGATTTACTTAGGGATGGGATGAAACACTATACATTCAAGCCTGTTTTCCTACATGTTTGAAACGTGTAGCTAAAGACATTTCTCACTTAAATATGAGACAGACACATCAATTTCATGTATTCATTTGGAACGGAACTGCTGATAAGAATCTGTCTAGGCTCATCCTTTTTATAACCAGAGTGGACTGTGGTTGTTTACTCTGGGCCTCCACCCTCTGGGATAACTGTGGGAGAATCCTTTTCTGTAGTGGCCTGACGGAAACACCATGCTTTATTCAGGTGGGGAGCGGTCTGATGTCTCAATGATTCTGTTAGGTGGAGCTGTGATGGGAACTGTACAATGACCATGTGTCTGTCATATGCAATATTTACTGAAATTACAGACTTTTCTGTGAGTGTTCTGTGATGCTCTTGGCCCAGAGGGAGAGACATTGTTTCATTTGGACTTCCCTTTTCCAGTTCTGGTTTTCCAATGACCTAAAACAGTGAATATCCATGTCAAACATCAATGTTATGAGTCTTCACTCCTGAGTAACTTCCCAAGTTTGCCTTATTAGCTACTGTATAGACAAATACAAGCATGTGTCCTTGTTCAATTTGTTGAATGGATCAGTGCCTTGATTTAGAGTTGCTTACTTGGATTGAGCTTGACCTCTGCAATGCCATGTGCATAACTGAACATGAGCAAAAACAACAGTGGAACTGAACCAGGTTCAGTGAATTATCGCCCAGTGATCATTACCAAGGGGTGGTGACTGGCTCTCAAAAGAAATAAGGCCATCATTTTTGGCAGTGACCAGCAGCAGCAATGCTGCGGTGTTGATCATGGCTCAGCTCACTAAATGAATCAAGGGGGGAATTTGCTAAGTATTTGTTTAGAAAGAGAGAGAGAGAGGAGGGAATGGGGGAGAGATTGTTATTTGTTATTTGTTTAGCAACGAGAGTATACTTGTCATGCTATTAAGGCCAAGTAAATTGAATTGAATTGAGAGGGGCACTCCGGTTTGACACCCTTATTCAGCTGTTCTATCCTCCCACTGTCTTTAGCCAGAGGAATGATAATTCTCCTTAAAGTGGAGAAACTCGTGGCTCCCCCCTCAGCCCCAGTCCTAAGCTTTATCTCTCTCTTTCTATTTTTTCTCTTTTTTTCTCCCTTCTCCTCTCTCCCCTGATCTTTCCTATTTTAGTATGATTTGGTATGTGTGTTCTAATGCTCCCCCCCATGTATAAAACCTCAATAAAGGAAGTATTTTTTTTTTTTTACATAAAGAAAAGCAGAAGGAGGAGGAGAGGGCTGAGGGACTCTGACATGCCGGCGGCGCAAGGCCAGGGGAGGGATCCTCGGCTGAGAATCTCCAAAGCACTTTATAAGGACAGGGAGAAAGAAAAAAAAGAGCCCTCACTGGGCTATTTATAGACGGCATTCATGGTGCCTTTTATTCTGCCACTGTTAAGAACCTCAGAGGAACCACGCGGTCCACTTCACAGGAGCCCCCGCAAGGACGCGAACGGCGCTAATGATGTCGAGCAGCGAGGCTCCCCCCACCGCCCCGCTGCCTGTTGATTAGGTTGTTATCATTATTGGCGTTATCTGTGAGACGGGGGGGCAGCAAATGAAGGCCTCCGTGCGGGGACGTGTTATCAGCCCGCTGCAGAGAGAGCAGGACTATCGCCACCTTCCAGCCCCAGGACCTCCGCAGTCTCCCACAGAGACAGACCTGAGCTCGGCTCACAGCGTGTCGGCGTCACAGCCGTACAACACAATGTAAGCTGTCACATTAGCCAGCACGTAATTATTGTTCGTCCAACCAGCCCCTTCAGTATTGACTAAATGGTGTTTTTTCCGTAGTTTTTTCAGCACATGATACCTGAATTCATGTAGGACTGTTCTTGAGTGATAATGCAGAGATAAGGGAGATCCACATGAAGTGACCCTGGCGTCTCCACACTACCCTCTTTTTCTGTTCCTCTTTTCATTTTTGGTCTCCTTGACTCCCCTGGCAAGTGCGAGAGCACTCTGTGTTGGCATGGGAGAGGAGATGTTGACTTTGCATAACTGCAAGGTACCCAGACCCCCTCCTTGCTGTGGGTAATTGTTTGGCAGTGCAGACTGCACTGTGTGCTTGACCTGTGTGTGTGTGTGTGTGTGTGTGCCAGTGTGTGCGCATAACAATGGCTGTATAACCAGTTGCACGCCGCATGCCTCTCTTATCAGCACTGCTCCAATTGCCATCCGTCCATAACACATTTTTCTCAATCACTTTGACCTTTGCAATACAAACACTGTGAAGCACAAACAGTGGTAAACACAGCCAATGTCCCCGCTAACCGTAACCATGCCACTGTTGCCTTATGTATGACCTCTAGTTACTGTGCTGTGAGCAGCTTGAACCCATCGCCTCTCCCCTGGTACACGCAGACACCAGCAACGGGAGGGGCTGTGTCAGTCCCGAACACAGAGGGTTTAAGGGATGGGCTTGGAGGTGACCAATCGAGGCACGCTCACAGCTGTAAAGAATTTTTTCCTGGATGCTGGGAGAGCCGTTATGATTACAGCAGGCGATAAAGTTACAGTCTGACACAAGTACAATTTGGAAAGGAGAAGACAAGCAAATAAAGCAAATATGGACTGATTTCTCAAGACTAGCTTTACATCACCGCAGACTATTTGACAGCCCTTCATTTCTGTTGCCACGGCAACATTTTTTATCAACTGAGGTAATAATGCCACAGTCAAACGGCGAAAACTCACTGTGTTTCAAACAAGCAGCACACTAGGGGAGTGTTCCCAGATTGGTATTCCAAGCCATTCATTCATTTCTGTTAGGAAATATTCATATGCCTAAGGCAGACATGAGACTGTGTTAGTGTGTGTGAATGTGTGTGTGAATGTGTGTGAATCTGTGTGTGTGTGTTTATGGGCCCATTTCATTCAATGCACTGTGTGCCAAGACAATTGGTAAGTTGTCTTTCGTAGGACAGTGTATACAGATTTGGGAGATTCCATAGGTGTTTCTTTGATTAAAGACCTGAAGGATCATGACTGTTCTGAAGGCTGTATTACACGCTGATCATTGCACTGAACTGGGCTGAGCAGGGGAATATCATGTTGGGTTACGTGATAGATGCATTTACTCTGGACTTTTTGAAGAACTTTTGAAAAACAGAGAAGAAACCACATCTGCTCTGTTCCCAAGAGAATGGAAGTGAAATCTCTGAAATAGCCTTAAGAAAAAAAGATTTCAATTTGCATGCCCTTGCAAATCCACAGGTAACCAAACAACAACTCCAACTGCCACACAAATGATATGCAAAACAACACATTCAATGCAAGTCTAGATTCTACTCACAGGAGAGGGTGGTGGGGGGGTGGGGGGGGGGGGGGACAGAAGGTCCAATTTGAACAGTGAGTAATCCTCTGAAAACAGGATGCCTGTCTTTTATAATCATTCCAGATGCAGCCCACAACACCGACAGGAAAGAGAAACCAGAAAATCTGGTTTGCAAACTTTTCATTTAGCTCTGTGTGTGTGTGTGTGTATGTGTGTGTGTGTGTGTGTGTGTATGTGTGCACACATGCACTACTCTGTTTTTGCATTTCTCCCCGAGAATCTAAGAATCTCAAATTGTCTCAGCCAGAGAGCAATTCTTGGAATCACAAACTATGACATCACAATGGAGTGGAACATTCGCCGCAGAAACAATGGGCCCCAGTTTGGAGGAAGGCCTGGATGTGACCTGCACAGAGGGCCCTCACAGTTGCGCTAACAATGGGCGAGCGCAGCCCCTGAATGGCCGCTTTTAGCCGCTGCGCTCACGGCTCATCCCACTCCCTGTCTCTGCTGGCAGCCCGGCTTGCACAGTGGAACGCGGGGTGGGAGGCGGAGGAGGAGACCACGCGGTTAAGGGATGGCTCTCCTAGCTGGAAAACAAAGGCCAGGCGCTGATGGTTGCTCCATACCGGCCCACAGTCACCACTGTACTGACCTCTCTGGCACACACACACTGCATTCATCCTCCCCTCCCCCCCACCCCATCCCCAGCTCCACTGCCCTGCCCATCTGTAAAGCCTGTATTAAAGGAGCAGGTCTGACGTGTGCCGTGCCAGCGTTAAGTCCGTTCTAAGAGCAGCGCCGCCCCCTTCAAACACTCATTAAGCTTTACAATCTGAGGAGATGGTTAACGGCTCTGTGCAAGGTTGAGAGAAGGATGTTAGAGGAAGGAAGTGAAAACAAAGTTTAAAAAACACATTTGATCTAGCAGTACCTTCACTGAGATTAAAGTACCTGAACGCATCTGTAGCGTAAAAGGAGTACAAATGGGGCACAAATGTGCATTGATGAGCTCTGAATCTAGACAAAAGGTATTTACCTTACATGTGTGTTGGTTTGTATTTAATAAGGTGCACAAACATTTACGGTCAACATCATCTCTTAAATAACTCATTCACTTGGTTTTGGAGGCAAATGAATGCTATTCCTCCACACGCTTTAAAGCCCCTTGTCCTGAAAAGCAGGTTCAATTTTTTTTTTATTTGCTGTTCATCAACAAAAACACAATTCAACACACGCTCAATTTTCTTTGTGGTCCCCAGGCCTCTTCTGTACACCTCTGTACCACGTGAGCAAACGATGACGCGTGTGTGAGTCTAATTAATCCTGTGCTCTCCGTGGCGTTTGCGTGCGTGTTGTGTGCAATGGAAACACCTCATCTGTAATCCTAACACTTGTGGCTGGCTGAAGGCTGTTTGACGTCTGGCAGCGTCTGTATGTGGAAGGCAGCTGAGTGGACACATACTGACCACAGAACAGTGCAGGAGCAGGGGTATGTTCCTGAGATACAGGAGGGGCAGGACAAGCTGCACTCCGCCAGCTGATAACAACTGACAATACTGATGATCTGGTGAATTGTGTGCATCTGTTGCAGGTTGGTTTCTTCTCAAGTGGGCACAAAATGATTAGCCATGAAAATAGATGAAGTGGATTTATTTTTACATTTCACCTTTGGTTGGCACTCAGGGACTTAGGGGACCAGTTTTCTTCGCATTAATATTTGCCTTTTTTCTCTTGGTCCTCTCAGGAACCAGTCATATCAATAACCTACTATATGCAATTGTAAGGTGTTCCATTAGGATGTCTCTCATTTCTTTGTGTTACATATCTGCTACTAGCTTAATTATTTATTTTAAAGTCCACACCCCACCTGCACATATTCAGTTTTATTATTATTATTATTATTATTATTCTTTTTTTACCCCATCCTCCTATCCCCCTCACTCTTGTGACTGTCTTTCTCTCGTTCCACCTGTCTCCCCTTCGTCGTGCCTGTTGCTCTAACCTCTGACTCCCCCCTCCACTCCTCCATCCTCTTTCCCGTTTTCCTCCTCTCGCTGTCCCCTGTTCCACCGTCTCCCCGTGGGTCTTCCCCTGCTGGGTGTGTCTGTGCTACAGAGAGCTGTGCTGTTGCAGATGCAGGTCGGGTCTCCAGCTGCTCAGATCTCTTTGTGATGCAGCGCGATAATTACTGCCTTCACTGGGGCACCATGGGGGAGGGACCAAGTACCTGGAACAGGGAAGGGCCACCCAGGAGAGAGGGGTCACAGCGGGCCGAAGCTGTCACTGGACCTGGTTAAGTGTGGGCAGTTTGCCAAAGCCCGTCGGAGGACAAAAAGGCAGAAAGCACTTTCAGGCAATGTGCAATAGCATATTCTGGACCACAAGGGGGAGAAAGGAGTTATGTTTATGATCACATCTGTGGGGAGTGTTTACACAGGATATCTCATTACGGAAGTTGTTCAGTTGATTGTGTGTGACAACACAAGAGCTTGTGGAAATGAATTAAGTTTTTAATATTTTTCTTGTCTCTTGTTTCTTGTTTGTCTAGTATTTCATGTTTATAGGGATGTGATTAGGCTTTGGTGATGAATGACTTAAAAACTAGAGTGATAATTTGCCTCTTATAACGTATTTGGTTGAGGTTATGTATTACAAGCAACATGGGCTTTTTGTTTTTTACTTTTTTATTATTAATGTTCCACAGATCTGTGCAACATCTGTGTGAATCGATTATCATTTGCATACCACAATATTTGGCCACGCAAATGGCACTGGAGAAATACAAATAAAAATGTTAAGTGGTCTGTTTTTGTTCATAACACTGTCAACAGTGTCGTATATGTCACATGGAATGCTGCAGAATGTATTTAACGATGTTTAAAATTGATTAAGCACTTCATAAATAAAGAAGCATGACAGTAAAATGAACAATTTAGCGTGGCAGCCGTGATTTGTTAGTCGCTGGGCGCCCCCCTGTGGAGAGCACAAACGTTGTAGCTGAAAATGTATCCCTAATGATATTATCCAAGACGCATTTGACGATAGCTACTTAACTGCTTAGCCGAGTAAATGACGCGTAAGGACCAAACTGGCAGAGCATGGATTGTCGTTTTATTCACCGATGGATAGGTTGTATAGACTCCTGCTGCTTGCGAAAGTCTTTTTTCAAGCGAAACCCTTAATTCGCAGCTTTTAAAATATAAAATAAGCCAGTTGTTTCATACTCCATTTGCTAATTCTTCATGATTACCACATGTGTCAATCATAGGAAGTTTATTTTACTTTATGTTGGCCTCTACATGTTGAGAATTTATAAACGGTTAATGAACAGTTTAACCGAGTTTCAATGAAATCGTATATCATTGCTGTTTCTGTCTACAGGCTTTACGCACCATTCATTATAGCATTTATTTATTTATTTATTTATTTATTTTTGCTGCCAGTGACTGGAAAAACCATTTGGACAGATCGTATTTCTGGCGCGTGTCGTCTCACTAAACATCAGATCTTTAAGGCAGGTCATCACTGAAAGTGGGACTCACTTCACCGACCTAGATTGCTGAGGACGATGAAACAAGCTAACTATGAATTCAAAGCCCACTCCGACCAACCGACAACAAAGTGCAATATATAGGTCACGCTTACACCTTCATCTGAATTAACTTCTCATCTTGTGTGCGAAATGCTGTTAGCTTCCAGAGTTCATATTTGCTGATTGGCTGCTGCTCATTGAGGACAGCCCATAATTGCTGCATTGCTATTTGTTGGATATACAGATTGTCATTTGTGTACCTGTTACAGAATCCTTGTGCTCAAGAGGTTCAACTTCTCACACTACTCCAGCTGATGCACGTCGGCGCCGTCACGTTGTCGCCCATACCCAGTTGCTATGGAAACTGTACACAGTCTGCCGGAATGTGCTCGTACGGGAGCGGCGCAATCGAATGGAGAGAGAATGGAAGCGCGGAGACGGGTGAGTCTAACCAGCGTGAGATAAGGAGCGGTGAAAGACGCACGGCCACAAGTGACAGCTCGTGTTGTGGTGATCATCTCAACAGAAAAGTCTTGCGGGAAAGGTCCAGCTTCTTGGAAGCAAGCCGAGCCTCTTTACTCGTAGATACAAGTCGTAGGTTTGTTTGCTATAGGCTTGGTACTTTCAAACCTATCCAATTGCGAAGGAATTGTGGTAGCAGGGTCCTTGTACTCGTGACACATGAGTGTATTTTTCCTATTTGCACTGCCTGGGCATAGTATGCAGAGAAATTTATTCAGAAACTGACGATATAATTATATAACAGCCTCTGTCTAGTGTTTGTAAGTGCATTGTGCATAAATCTGATGCACATGTCTATTGTTAATGTTTACCTCAGTGTTGTGTCTACTGTTGCTCTGGGTAATTTGGTTTGTTTCATGTTGCTGTCAAGAGCATTGTTGTACCCTGAATGAGAGGGATATTTATAGGAAAACTGACCTGCTGCAGTGTAACTCTGCCCTGCCCCAGGAGTGACAGAGGTGACAGGTGTATCCAAGCTGTCTCTGGATTAGCAATCTGACCCAGTTAGCACTCCATCACCAAAACACAAAATCCTTCCTGTGAGGCAGTCTGTATCTATAACCTGTCTGTGTGAGTGCGTGCATATGAGAGGTGTGTATCCGTGTGCGTGAGGCCGTGCACAAGTAGGTGTGTGTTTCAGGATCAGTTTCCATATTTAATCCTTTCTTTTCATATGACAGGTGCTATGGACCAAATGGAGGGACTGACTAGAGAGTGAGGCCCCTACACACACTAATATACAGAGATAAGGGGGCCAGGGCCAGCAGCGGAGGGGCCAAGGCTGAGGCAGGAGTGGGGCTGGGAGCCTGAGAGACTCCTCAGGACTTGGGCCCCAGAGACCACATGGAGGCCCCAAAGCTCAGAGAGTCGGCGCGGGAGGCGCAGGGTCAAGAGGAGGAAGTGGGTGGCGGGGGCTGTCTGCCGCCCAGTACTAACAGTGGTGAGGCCGACCTACCGCCTGTCTCATCTGTTTGTGTATCCCACCCTGCTCACTTGTCCATCACGGAACACACATGTTACATCACTGATAACAGGCAGGACTTTGCTAATGAGCGCATGGGTGAAGGCAGCGGGGGCAGGAACCTGTGAATATTTCATGGGGTTCTCTCTGCTGGTCACTGGTCGGGTGGGCCACGGGTCAAGGTTAACGGGTTGGGTTACAGAGTCAGTTCACGGAGCAGTTCATGACATATTCATGAATGCCATACACTCATGCACTCAGTGCACATGCTCACAGACAGGGTTCAGACGACACATATTTCTTGTTCTATGTTTTTGTTGACAGAATAAAAATGAGTGTATGGCATTAACAGTGCCTTAATTAAGGTGTTCACTGTGTGTGTGTGTGTGTGTGTGTGTGTGTGTGTGTGTCAGTGCCACCTGTGGAGGGGAGGGTGCGACGCAGTGTGCTCACCTTACCTGTCATCAACCTGGACAGACTGCGGACAGCCAAGGCTCTTGTGGACAAGGCGGTTAAGGTGAGAACCAGCGGACTCCCAGACCGTACCTCTCCTGTGTGCAGTAGAGATGGGTCTCGCGGGTCACCCCTCTGTCCCCGGTCTCTTCCTCTCAGATGCACAGGGTGTTTTCAGTCCAGGGTCCCTACCCTGTGGTCCGCGCCGCCCTTCGGGCAAGAGGCTGGGTGGAGCGTCGTCTGCCCCGCCCAGCCCCGCCACGGAGGCGTCGGCGTGGTGATGAGGAAGGCGATGGGAATGACGCGGATGACAGCGATGACGACGATGACGATGACGACGGTGAGTTGATGGCTGTGGAGGAGGACAGAGGTCTCATCAGAGTCTTTCATCGCAGTCTTTCATGGGACAGACCCTACTTAGATTTGGGCTGGATTATAAACCATGGCAAAATGCACATCATTTAACCTAGGTGCACTGCTAGTATAATATAATGCATTAATGATTGTCCTGTACCTGCACACTGCTATGAAGTTCCAGGAACGATTTGTGAGTGAATGGACAAAAAAATGTTTCAAGCACTTAAATCCACATTAGGTTGTTAGTAAATTATTTTCTGTAAGCTTCAAACCAGTGTGTCAGCACCATACTTCATTGTGGATCAATGGGTATCTCGTACGACTGGCATTTATGTAAATCAGAAACATAATTGGGGAAATGCTAGCAAGAGTCAGTGCTAGCATCAGAGTAAGATATATTTATATCTTATATGAATAAAAATGTATGTCTTTATATTTATATTTAGCGGAAATAATGTTTGGATGTGAACAGTTCACAGTGGGATGAACGAGATACAGAGGACCGAGCACACCAACTGTAGTATGCACCAGCAGATATGTGATCCACTATTGATTCTGACAGAATCATTTCCCACCTCTTTTTCTTAGACTGTCAAGAGGAGGTGGAGAAAGAGGATGACCCTGATGACACGTATGACCTCATGGTGAGTAAATCTACTGAGTGTGTGAGAGAGAGAGAGTGTGTGGTTGTGTATGTGTGTGGATGCATGAATAAATGTGTGTGTGTGTGTGTGTGTGTGTGTGTGTCTGCAACACTAAATTATTTTGGTGATTTACATGTTGTTTCTGATGTTTGCATCCTGAAGAATGTCGATATACAGTAGTTGCCATGGAGAGGAGCTTTCTTTTTTCAATGTTTTTTTTTTTTGGTAGGGTGGTGGTTTGGTCAGCTTCTGCTGTTGATGAATTTGCAATAATTCTGCTCTCTGTCTTTATTTACAGTTAAAATAAACCTCTACCTTTTAAAATTTAATGATTCTTTACTGGTATGACATAAACAGTCACAAATGAAAATAAAACATGAATGACCAACTTAGTCTAACAGAGGATAGTAAAGGTGATTACTAATCTGTATAATCACCTACATAACCCCCCTGTATCCTTCCCTACTGACATGGCCTCATTCCAGTCTCGTATGGTCCGGAACGAGATGACGTATTTTTACTGGACAACACGCAGAGATTCCATTGACAATCGCTTACTGAGGAAGGATCAGATGACCAATCACTATGCAAAGGCAGGCACCTTCACCACCAAGGTAAGAGGCAGGACATGATTGATGGAAATATATATGAGGGTGCTAGCTTTGATAAACCTCCAGTCACAAAGCCAGGGTAATTATAAGGGTTCAGTTTATCTCCACATATTTGGATTGGGTATAATCCCTCTCTCTCTCTCTTTCTCTGCGTCACCCCCTCAGGTGGGATTATGTGTCAATCTGAGGAACCTGCAGTGGTATGCTGCAGCTGATCCAGACACGTTCTTCCCTCGCTGCTACAGGCTTGGCGCAGAGGATGAGAAACACGCCTTCATTGGTCAGCCCCTGCTTTCTCCTTCCCTGCTCAGTCTGGTCTCTCCTGTTTCTGTATATCTTGTTTCTGGATCCTCTTTTCAGCACTCTCATTTCTGTCCCTCCATCCCCTCTGCCATCATTTCAAACTCTCCCCTTATGACCCCCACCCTCACGCTCTCTCTGTCTCTCTCTCTTACTCACTCTCTCTCTCTCTCTCTCTCTCTCTCTCTCTCTCTCTCTCTCTCTCTCATTCTCTCTCTCTCTCTCTTTCTCTCAATCTCTCATCTCTTTTTTCCTATCCTCGTTGGCTTTTTCCAACTACCCTATCTCCGTCATGCTTCTCTTCCACTCATTGGCCGGGCTCAAATCAAAATGCTTAATCTGTAACCTAATACAATTACAATAGCCCCAGCTCACCCACAGAGGTAAGACGATAGTATATAAATATCTCAAAGAATTAATTAATGCTAGCTCTGACAAATACCCAGCAACTCTCTCTCTGCCCTTCCCTGTCTTTCCACTCTCTCCCTTTGTCTCTCTCTCCTTTGTCGCCCCTCTATTTCATTTTCTTCCTCACCTCCTCCCACCTCTCTGTCTCTCTCATCATGTTTTTTTTTTCTCCCTCTGTAGAGGACTTTCGGAGAACAGCATGCACCAGCCTCCTGCAGTGTGTGGTGGAGAGGAGTTGTGGGGACAAAGTGGAGACAGAAAGTGAAGAGACAGAGGGGTCAACTAACCAACCGCCACAGAGTATGACACACTCTGACACATAATTATATAATTATATACTTGTGCTGTTAATGCCTGACACCATCAACTAACAGGTCACCAGCACCAGCATACATCCAAGACAGTCTGAACCCTCAAACACACTTTCATCCCAAATTCACCAATAGAGGCAGTGACTGAAGGACAAGGGGAGGGGTTTCGTTTCTTATACATCATCACTCCCAGATGGGGATATTCCAGAGAGGGGAAAAAACCATCATTTTCTGCAAGAAACTAACTGTAGTGGATGAAGTAAATTTTCATATGTATTTCATGACCCATCGTGACCCATCATGCCTACAATTAGTTAGGTATGAAAAGCTCACTGGCCATGAACCATCCATCCCCAAGTGAACATGTGTATTCAAGTTTATTTTTATATAAGTCTGAATTGTCTGTACAGCACAATGTAGAGGTCTTGCTGACAGGGTTTGGATAACTCCACTAATATTTCTGTTTTGACATCACAGACAGCATGCCACATACTGGAAATGCCTGCATTGCATTATTCTTTTGTACTATTCTTCAATATTAAAAAAAAATACTAGACTCAATTGAGCAATATTGCTGAGCAATATTTTGTTTATATTTATATCATATATGTATATTATATAGTAATAATTTGCTTCAGGTGAGAGGTAGTTCATGACCACCCTCTCAAATCTGAAGATGGGGTGGGGTGTCTCCTCTCCTCTTTCTCCAGGTCAGAAGAAGCCGTGTAAGCGAAGGGCCACAACGCTGGTGGCATCCAGTGTGATTCATATCGCCTTGCGGGTGTGCCAGGAATTCCTGGATAGCTTGGAACACAACGACATTGACATCGCCATGGAAATGTCCCAAGCCCTCACAGAGCAGGAGTGGGCGGAGTTTATTCATAGCTATTACCGTGTTGTCCAGTGGGTATATTACATTTGATAAAATACCCCTGCAGTTACATGCTGTGTAGTCATGTTTCAAAGGCACCATGATAAGCACGTTGTCAAGCTCTTTCCTTGATTGAAGTGTGATTTTTTAGAAAGGGTGCTATTGTGTGTGTGTTTGGTCTATGTGCAGTGATGGGGTGGAGATTGAGGGCAGTGCTCACTATGTGGACAGCTGCCAGGCCATGCTGAAGAGGATGCGGGACGTCAGTCCACAGCTGGACACCGACGGGATCCACAACATCTGGATTGTTAAACCCGGGGCCAAGTCTCGTGGCAGGGGTGAGACATTGCGCATTGCAGCAGTACAGACATAGTACAGTCACAGAACAACAGATGCACAGTGCATTACAGTAATACAATGTAGTCACAGAATAAACGCAATGCAGTTAGTGTTACAGACACAGTCAGTCGTAGTGCTACAGATCCAGTGTAGTGATGCACCAGCAGTCACAGTACTACAGACAGATGATGCTGACATATCCATACCACTGACGTATCCATAATACCAGTGTTGTGGTCACAGTCCTGCAGACAATGTGTAGTCAATATACTGCCAACTCAGAAAAGTCACTATATGACACATGTCATTTAATCACTGAATTCTGTCATTCCAGGCATCATATGTATGAAACACCTGTACGAGATCCTGAGGCTGGTGGACAGTGACCCACTTCTGATCAAGGACACCAAGTGGGTGGTGCAGAAGTACCTGGAGCGCCCCCTCCTGATCCACGGCACCAAGTTTGACGTGCGTCAGTGGTTCCTGGTGACAGACTGGAACCCACTGACAGTTTGGTTCTATGATAAGTGCTACCTGCGCTTCTCTACCCAGCCCTACACAGTGGAATCACTGGACAGGTGAGCAGGGGTGGAGAGGAACAGGGGAGGATCAGGGGAGGAAGAGAGGTAGGGAAGGGGTGGTACAGGGAGAGGGCAGGGATAGAGGGAAGTACAGCAAAGAGAATGAGGGTAGAGAAGCGGAGGCAGAGTACAGGAATGGAGTGAGAGAAAGACAGACTGAGAGACACAGGACAGAGAAAATAAGGAAGAAAAGGAATAGAGGGATAGGGAGAATGATGGTGGGAGGGAAAGACAGTCCAAAGAGCAGTGAGGATGAGGTTGAGACAAGAATGTAGCAGACAGGAGACAAGTGGCTGGATAAATTCTATCCACCTGGATTCATCAGCTTACAGACTTGAGGGCATGTTACTGTTCAGTGTGATTGTAGCAGATTTGATGGATGAGGATAAAACCATGGGCGGTGTTCTGCTATGAGATCTATTGATCCTTCTTTATTACTCTCTTCCCTTTCCCTCCGTCTCTCTCTCTCTCTCTCTCTCTCACCGTCTCTCTCTCTCTCTCTCTTTCTCTCTCTCTGGGCCACTTCCTCAGCTCAGTTCACCTATGCAACAACTCCATACAGAAGCACTTCCAGCCTTCCCAGCTGCGCCACCCCGAGCTGCCGGAGGACAACATGTGGTCGTGTGAGCAGTTCCGGGCGTTCTTGCGCGGGCAGGGCCGGGAGGCCGAGTGGGCGGATGTGGTGGTGCCGGGCATGCAGCAGGCGGTGGTGCACGCCCTGCAGACCGCCCAGGACCTGGTGGAGTGGCGGCGCGGCAGCTTCGAGCTGTACGGCGCCGATTTCATGCTGGGCCGCGACCTGCGGCCCTGGCTGATCGAGATCAACGCCAGCCCCACCATGGCGCCCTCCACAGGCATAACTGCACGCCTATGCGCCGCCGTGCAGGAGGACACCCTGCGCGTGGTGCTGGACCGGCGGCAGGACCGCACTGCGCACACCGGCGGGTTCAAGCTCATATACAAGCAGGTGAGCCGCCTGCACACATACATACGTTACATTATATTCACTCAATATGTGCTGTCCAGGGCAAGTTGCATGGCACCATTCCTTTTACCTGTTTCCCATATTTGCACAGCTGGACATTGTAGAGTACACACAGATATTGTAGATGTTAAACAGATAATCAACTCCCTGTGCTTCACAAAACAGAGTTCTGTCTTTACCATTGCATCAGTTTTATGAATTGCTGTCTGGAGATGAACATTCTTGAAGGGGCATGGTCCACAATAAAAAAAATCCCTTGCTAGCATAAAAAAGCAGTCAGCACCAGATTCTCATTGATAGAGAAGTGTGGAGGAAGGAAAGAAAATCAAGAGCCAAATGTCAGGTCCCACAATAGAAGTGTCTCTCTCAAGGGCACCACTGCAGGCCTTGTGGCAGTGCGGTGTGGTGGTTGGGCAATTGAAGTTGTGTGCAGGAGGTTGCAGGTTTGCGTCCAGTATTTGGCAGGAGCCTCGTCTGGAGTGTCCAACGATTTAACAACAAAAACACAGCAGTGTCTTACCTTCTGTTTACAAGCCCAGTTTTGTAACCACAGTGCTACTCCCCTGTGCCGGGCAGGGCTAGAAAGCATTGTGGGGCTGTCAGAAGTGTCTGCCCTGGTAGGATGTCTGCTGACAGGTCTGATGAGCAGAGTTGTCTTTCTTCACAGGCAGCTGTGGAGGTTCCACAGTACGTGGGGATCAACCTGCTTGTGGAAGGGGCCCCTCTCCGGCGACCCCGCCCTCCTCCTCAGAGAAACCCCGCCCCCGCCGAGCACACCCCTGCTTCCTTACCTCGCACTGATCAAGCGGGTCCTCTCCTTCTCAAACATCGCCCCCCAGGGAGGGAGAACCGAGCGCAGGGGGAGAAAAGAAGCTCCCCGCAGTCCCCCAAGAGGTGGCGGAAGGCCATGGTGAGACAGTTTACCTTCTCCAGCCTTAAGTCACCTCCTGCGGACATTCCTGAGCGCCCTGCCCTGACCGCAGAGTCCAGGAAGCTGCAGCGCATGGGCCTGGGGTTTGCCGTTTCAGACAGCCTGCCCCATTCGCTGGATTCGTCCTGGGGCAGGTCTTTTCCCTCAAGCCAGACTGCGCGGTCCCGAAACCCTCGCCTACAGCCTGTCCTGGATCCCCCGAGCTGCGTCAACAGTGGCCCTGTCCTTCCTCTGGAGGTCATCAGCCTGAGGCGTGGCCCGCTGGCAGCCAGCCACCCCCTGGACTCTTCCCCGCATATATCGCACGCTGGCCACCGGCTGCACCACCTCGCCCACCTACGCAAACAGATCAGGGATACACGAGTAGGCCTCACAGGGCTCAAGCCCTCCTGACAGAGGTCTGCACGGGACAGGGAAGGACAATAACATGCAAATGTACAATAGAGCGGTCTCTGTGCATTGAAAAACTATGTATGCAAGACAACCTTGAGCCTCAAAATAAAGCCAGTATTGACTGTCCTACTCTGGTGTGTCTGACTGTGAGTGTGCGGAGGTGGACATGAGCAAGGCAGTGTTCTCATGTTTCTGCGCTTCCTGTTCATGTCCATTAGTCCTGCTCCTAACAGGTATTTTACCTTCCTTCGTCTTTATGCAATGTACAGCTTTACGCAATGATAGAATGACTGTTAGCTTATGAAATACTTTGAAATGCTGGCATGGAGCGGTTGCCCCAACACACTGTCCCTCTGGGCCCAACTCCCTATCATCTCACCTCAGCTGTATGCCAGCTGAATACCTGAATGACAGCTGAATTTCAGTGTAGCTACAGACAGAGAAATCACCTATAACAATGTTCTCAAAATATGAGAATATGAACAGTAGTAAAATACATTTAACACCACGCATCAAAGTATCAAACATATTAATATGTGCTGTTTTAAAATTGAATACCACGAATCCATCTTAACACGGGGGTAACCTTTTGTTCATGACGGATCTTAATTTTTTTCATTAATGTTAATGCCAGAGCCATCATACTACTTATGTAACTACATCGACGAAAGCAAGCGGTGGCGTGCTCAGCGCGCGTTCACGGTTTGTTTTGCGCACGTTGCGTAACTGCTTAGGTGTTACGGGCGCGCGGACGGATCCTCGTTCTGAATTTGCGAGGAAAAGATGGCGGCGTCCGTGTGTCGAGCCGGTAACATTGTGGGTCAAGCTCTTCTTCAGGCGCGCAGCGTAAGTATCCGGAGAGAAGAATGGAAAATATTCCTCTGCCGACGTCTTGTGGTCAAAATTGTTTGTTCTTTTGTACAAGTGTCTGAATGTCACCAAGATAAACAGGATTAGCCAGCCAGCCAGCTAGCTAGCTGTATGATCTTGCTCCAGGCCCCCCATTGAGATTATGAGGCAATCTATCTTGCTAACCAGCTAGTAAGGTCACACCACAGTCTTTTTGCTAACAAGTGTGGATATTAACTGTACAGCGGTAGCCGTTGGTGTAGCAGGCTAGTGTTGCCTATGGTATTGCCAGTGTCAAAAGGAACAAGAAGCTGGCGTGATCAGCTGTGTTTAAATTTCCACAAGAACTACAGTGGGTTTGATAGGATGTTAGTGAGATTGAAACAAGGTCGCAGGTATTGCTAGAGATGCAAGAGGAAGACAGTCGGTCAGAAACAGCTTTCCAGCTTGTTAGCTACCAAGTGCTAGCTCATCAAATACGACCTGGATTGTTGGTAGCTGGATTTCCGACGCTAACTTCGTTAGCTCTCGGTACTTGGTCGTAGCGTTTCTGTGTAAACTTCAGGGTCTAAAAATTGGTCGCTCTGTGTAATAACGCTGTGCATAATCTGAGGCTGACATATGTACTGTAGTTTTGGGTATTAATTGCTTGCGTAATTATCTTATGCTGGCCGTCACAAATCGTGATAAATTAGTAACAAGCTAGACATCTTATTTATATTGACAAATGAATTATTTTAGTAAACAGAAGTGAAGTTAAATGGGTAACGTTACCCACGAGGTGTACAATGAATTTCAGACCAAGTGGGGAAGCCAGTCTATGTGTGTGTAGCTATGTTGATCAGATTTCCTTCTCTAGCCCGTCTTGCTGTCTCTGCGGCGGGGCCAGGCCAGCCTGTCATACGCGCAGAGTCTCCTGGTGCTCCCTGAGACTCGCCTCACTACCCTGGAGAACGGGCTGCGGATCGCTTCCGAGGAATCCGGACACTCCACCTGCACCGTGAGTGCTTCCAGTCATGTAGGAGGATTGTTGCTTTTTGTCATTAATGTCACAGGGCTTGGCACTGATCACATGACCGAGTTGAGGTGACCTCACACTAGAGATGCCATTCTAACCTGCTACAGGCCACAAAACAATTCAGCTGACACTCCACGCACTCACAATTTTACTGACCTATTGTAAGGCACATATTATCAGTCTTTTTATCTAAAGATTTCATGACTGTAAGATAACTGAACTGATCAGAACTCCCTTTCTCCCTCCCCTAATCCTTCTCCCTACTACCTGCCCCCTTGTTTTTTTGGTCATAGGTTGGTGTGTGGATCGGTTGTGGCAGTCGCTATGAGACAGAGAGGAACAATGGAGCAGGCTTCTTCCTGGAGCACATGGCCTTCAAGGTATGCGTCAGAATGTTTTCATGGTCACTTAACATAGAGTAATGTCATCGGGAGTACTTTAAGTCGCTGTACACAAAATGTCACCTGTACCTTTCATCGCTCTCTCCTGTTAGCACTGCTCTGTGCTCTGCATGTACTGCTCCCGCTCCTGTATCCTTCCCACTCCCCTTCCCATACCCATTTATCCTCTTCCCTGCCCTCTTTAGGAGTAAAACTGGGCAATATAAACCCAAGCTGCTGAAAAAATAAAATCCGTCATCATAAAATACAGATGAAAGTCATTATGGTTTCCTTGGTTCACCTCAGGGGACCAAGAAGCACCCTCAGTCAGCTCTGGAGAAGGAGGTGGAGTCCATGGGAGCGCACCTGAGCGCCTATACCTCACGCGAGCACACCGCCTTCTACATGAAGACCCTGTCCAAGGACCTGCCCAAAGGTGAGCCCCACCTGTCACCGTCATCGCAGGGCCTCTGTGCCACCTGCAGTCTGAGCACAGTGCTGGCTGTAACACACTGAAACAACCCTGGGTGCATCACTGCTGCAGAGAAGTGTATGCATTGGTTAAAGAAGCTTGTGTGATTGGTTATTAATAGGATCACTCTGTCTTTGTTCAATGGAGGATCTTCTCTTTGAGGTCATTGTGTTGGAGGTGGTGTGAGTGTGTGTGAGATTGGTTGTAAACAGTGTCTCTGTGTCACTGTGTAGCTGTGCAGCTGCTGTTGGAGGTGGTGCGTGTGTGCAAGTGTGGGTGTGTGAGACTGGTTGTTAACAGTATCCCTGTGTCTCTGTAGCTGTGGAGCTGCTGTCGGAGGTGGTGCAGAGCAGCTCTCTGAGTGAGTCGGATCTGGAACGCCAGCGGGGGGTGGTGCTGAGGGAGCTGGAGGAGGTGGAGGGCAGTTTGCAGGACGTCTGCCTGGACCTGCTACACGCCACTGCCTACCAGGGCACCCCACTGGGGCACAGTGTGCTGGGGCCCTCCCAAAATGCCAGGTACACACACACACGCCCATGCTTACACTCATGCATACAGACACAGGAACCGATGCACACACACACTAACATAAACGCACACACCTGCATGCATGCTTGCACACACATACATACAGATGCACACTCTCGCTCATTCACATACATATGCAGATACCTATACGCATATACAGACAAGCACACATAATTACTCATACATGCACCTTTTCCCCACATTTCTGCAGATACTCACTCATACAGATACACTCTGACACATGCTCACATATACACCCAGCATGCTGTCTCTCCCGCACACCTGCATTCACTTACACACAGACAAGCACTGTTCCAGTTACTCGCATGCAAACACATACCTACACAGACACTCATATAGTCCCACCTACCTACCCACTCATACACACAGCCACCTACTTCCTGTTGGACCCGTGCTGCTGGTGTCATGAGGTTGTGGGGCTGGCTCTTTGTAGGACTTTGAACCGTGAGGACCTGGTGGAGTTCGTCAACACTCACTACAAGGCCCCTCGCATGGTGCTGGCGGCTGCAGGAGGTGCGGTATATTTTTTTTGTGCTGCTTATATTGTCTTGCTCTATTGACTCATCCCCGCTGTTTGTTTTGACATGTGCATTGTTCTGTCTTATCTGTGTTGTATGTTGCTGACTGTTGTGTGAAGGGGCAGGAACCACCCTGTGGTGGTTACTCTGAAGTATATCACTATGTCTCTGCTTACTCTACACTGACTCCTTATGACAGTTATGTGTATTGACTCTTCTGTGGTGATTACTCTGCATTCACTCTTTTGTGGTGATTACTCTCTGGTATATTGCTCTGTATTATTCTGTAGTGTATCACTGTCTGCTTAGTCTGTACTGACTCTCCCTCTCCCAGCCTTTACATTACATTACGTTACATTACATTCATTTACAGGTGTGAATCACAGTGAGCTGGTTGACCTGGCCAAGCAGCACTTCAGCACGGTGTCATTCGAGTATGAGGAGGACGCAGTGCCCGTGCTGTCCCCTTGCCGTTTCACAGGCAGCGAGGTGAGGGGGACCCCTCCGTGTCTGCTGACCTCTGTGTGTTCACCTGTATTGCGCCTCGGTCAGTGACGGGTGTTATTGAGCCCCAGTCTCCATACCCTCCTCCTTTCCTTGTCTGTGTTTCTGCAGATCCGCATGCGCGATGACGCCATGCCCCTTGCACATATTGCCATCGCAGTGGAAGGAGCCAGTGTGACGAGTCCCGACATTGTCACCCTCATGGTGGCCAACGCTATCACCGGCAGCTATGATGTCACCTTCGGAGGGGGAAAGGTGAGCTCTTCAAGGACACTTTGGGGGCTGGTTGTGTCTCATGCTCTTACATTTGAATTTGGCACAGTAGATCTAAATAAATCCATTCTATGTCTAACCTGACGGTTGCCTGGCTGATGGCTGTAAAGAAGTTAACTATTCGTCTAAGCTTTCGTGAAAGTGCATTGGCTGTCACACAAAGCAGTATATTCCCACGGAAATTCTGCTTCTTCTTGTGGTTGTCACTTGTAAGTCTTTGTGATATAATAGTTTGTAATCCCATGGCAGTTACTGACTGTGTGGTGGTTGTCTGTGATCTCATGTGCAGTTTGGGTTGTTGTCACTAGCCCCTGAATGTTGTCAGTGTCCCCCCTGTGCAGCAGTTGTAAGTGTTGTAAGTAATTGGTTGGGGTGGTTTTCTGTGTGGTTGTGTTTGTTGTAAGTGACCCTTTGTGCCATTTCCAGTAATCCTGTGTGCAGTTGTGTCAGTTATCTTTTGTGGTTGTTGTCAGTAATGTTGTGTGCGTCTGTTGGGCAGAATCTGAGCAGTCGTCTGGCACGCTTGGCAGTTGAGGAAAAGCTGTGCCAAAGCTTTCAGGCGTTCCATACCTCCTACAGCGACACCGGCCTGCTGGGGATCCACTTTGTCACCGACAAGCACCACATCGACGACATGATGCACCTCGCCCAGAACCAGTGGTCAGTGCTCAGCCACAGATATTGCTATACCTCACTACTATCTCTCACAGCACACACTTCATCTCACTAGCACACACCAGTACACATCCACACACTTCCTGCAGTTGCAATACACATTCACACACTAATACTGGCTTACAAACATTGATGTTTAGAAATAATCTGAAATGTTAAATCTCTCTTGACATCAAAATAAGGCTATGTGACCAGTTGTATGAAACAGTTTCATTCAAATAGAGAAGTCCTGCTAATACCTGCATAGCTGGCTGGTGGGGTTTTGGAGAGGGTAGTTGTCGAGAGGAGAGTCTGGAATGTACTTTGGAGTTCCTCCCTAAACATAGATTTGAGGTTATACTTGGTGATACTTTTTCATTAATACAGTTATTGTTTCTCACTGTTGCGCATTCTCACACAGACACACAGATACATTTTCACACATACGTATACATATATCCTTCCATGCAGACTGCTGGTCTTGGATTGCTCTCCAATGTGGAGCTGTGTTTGCTTACACGCAGGATGAACCTGTGCACCACCGTGACGGAGAGCGATGTGGCCCGAGCCAAGAACGTCCTGAAGGCCAGCCTGGTGGGCCAGCTAAATGGTGAGAGAAGTGGTCCTCCCAGTGCCTTTGTTACACTGCAGTGGCACTGACAGGCTTGTCACTGGCTTTAAATTTTGTTTTTGACACTTTCTTTTCAAGCTTTTTTTCAACACTTTACTGGGTGCTGTTGCACACCTGTCTCCTGCTTTAGCTATTATGCAGTTCTTTAATGATTGTGATCTGTACTGACTCTGCTTTGTCACTTCTGTATTGACCTGAATTGGCTCTAGCTCCAACTTCGCTTTGTGACTCTTTGAGTGTATGTTACTTACTCTATACAGTAAGGATTCTGTGTTCTATTGACTCTGAATGGACTTGGCTAGATTGACTCTGCTTTATTGTGTCATTGCTGTTGTGTTGAGTATTTGATCTATACGGTATTGACTGTGCCTTACTCCACCTCTCTCAGGCACAACGCCGATTTGTGAGGACATTGGTAGGCAGATTCTGGACTATGGCCGCCGTATCCCTCTGGCTGAGTGGGACGCCAGGATCAACGTGAGTGCATCAGAGAATTCCCCATTGTGACATCCCCACCCTGTGGCATTCTAACCACACTCACTCAGACTAGCCAACACTCAGTAACCCTTCCATACGTGACATTTTATGTTAGGTAGCGCATATGTTACGTTACACGGTTCATTGTGTTTTCATTAGCGTTATTAAACTTCTCATAGTTTTCACCGCCACATTTGCAATACTTTGTAACGTTAAGTCACTGTTTTCTCAAAGCTAGAATTTTTCCAGTCTAGTGTTTGGGTTAAATCCAGAGCCACCGATTCTAACCACACCTAGTTGTTCTGTCCACCACTACTCGGACCACTTTTTCTTATTCTAAGTACACTTACTGATTCTGACGACTCCTACTTGTTCTAGCCACACCCACTTAATCTGTCTGTCGTAAATCAGTTTGATGCAAAAAATTAGTTTGAAAATGGGTCACATTGCATTCCAGTAGCAATTTAATTGTGTATGATCTGAAAAAAGCAGGGCTGCAGGCATTAGTGCAATGTTGGCTTGCCTCAGCACTCCTCTCTTCCCGTCACTGTTTCTAACCCTGCAGGCTGTCACCCCAAAGATGGTGCGGGACATCTGCTCCAAATACATCTATGACAAGTGTCCCGCTGTGTCTGCTGTGGGTGAGTCATGACCGTTCATGCAAACATAGTCATCATCACAGCATTAAGGGTAATCATGATCTAGAGTCTAAAGGTGCATGTATGTATCCATCGGCACGTGTGATGGAGATGAGTCGTGTGTGTGTGTGTGTGTGTGTGTGAGAGAGAGATAGAGAGAGAGAATGTCCATGTTCTGACCGTTCTCCTCCTCCTCCTCTCAGGTCCAGTCGAGCAGCTGCCTGACTACAACAGGATGCGCAGCGCCATGTACTGGCTCCGATTTTAACTGTATGATGCCAGAGGTCACCTTTTCCCAAAGCCCTCATCCCGCAGTCCTCCGTCCCTCTCCCCTCCACCCCTCCACCTGTAGGCCCTCTCTGCCCTACCCCCTACACCCATAAACCCTCTGCCCTCCACCCTCTCCACCCATAGGACTTTTATCACATGAGGCAGTAGAGAGTTCTCTGACTGCACAGAGCACTGGCATTTTCTTCTTTTCCACTTTCTCCTTCATCCGTTTACCTCATTCATACCCTGTTTTCTCAACCCTCATTTCTCTGAACACGTAGTCAAGTGTGTGAGTGGGAACAGTAACAGTGTGTTTTACTTTGATTTGTTTTACAGTTGGTTACTTTCTGTTATTCTCTCGCAGCCTGGCACTTGAATTCAAACCACAGGCTTTTAAAATGGAGGAGAGGATACCCCTAAGCAGGTTCACACAGACATTTACATTATGCTCTGTACATCATTGCCTTCAGACAGCACTCACTGTCTTCATACAGTACTGTAGGAGGGGAGGGGACATGTATTTACTGGTATAATCACCAGGAGGAACAAGCTTCTGTATTTAACAGTAGATTTTTATGTCAAAGAGAAGAGGGATGTATTTATGATTTCATGTAAGTTGTTTCTTTTCTCTTGTCCACTGTACATAACAGCAAGGTCTCATTCCAACCAATTCAAATAAAATATATGAAAGTACTCACCTGTGTTTGCTTCACCCAGTATATGAGATTAAAGTAAATACTTGTCTTTAAATGAGTAACTCACGGTCTGTCTGATTATCTGGGGAGGCATGGCAAGCCCAGATATTTCTTGGTGGTGGGATACAACTGTAAATTGTATTTACAGTTGTATGTACATTGTCCTCTAGAGGGAACATAAGAGGACTATGAAACTATCTGAAACTCATTCAAGTGTCAGAGGAAAACCTCATATGCAATGTAAAACTAGTGATGCAATGTTGCTAACTCTTTCACAGCAGAAAGCCACTTTTGTAGAGGTCCCCAATGGAAGGGATTTTTGGTTACCCCAGAGCAAAATCATAAGTTGTCTGCATACATACTCAAAGTGCTTGTTGGATGGTGCCGTTGCGGATAACTTGCCAAATAAAATAAACGTGACAGTGGTAGCCTAAATGTGTCCGGGTCTGGTGGCTAAATTGCAAAGTTAAAATATTGATAGTGACGATCATTTCTGATGTGCATAAGAGCTTGACACACAGCTTAGCTTAAGTGGGTGTTCAGCAGATTCGCTGAGGGTTACAGAGGTTCATGAGCCATCAGACGTCTCGAATGAATTGATTTTGAAATTCTGACAGTTGACAGGGTTGGCTGTTAACTGATGACATATGGAGGACAGGACACTGCCCTGAACCGTCGAGCTTCCTGTCTCACTGAACAGCAACATGCACGCGAAGGGCTCCGAGCTGATAATGGGGGAGGGGAGTGTCATCTGATGATGTGCTGAGAGGGAGAGATGATGAGACAGGTGTCAGGAGCTCTGTGACCATCATCTTCAAAACATTCTTCAAAACGTCTGTATTTCCTCTGCTTTGTCGTTATGGAGGAGGCATTGCAGACAGTAGTTCCCAAAAGCCTTATGTATACACACTGCCTTATAAATGAATGGTGTTGTGGTCCAGACAGGTTCTGTCCCCAGCTACTGACCCTAGAGAACCCCCAGCTTTTTAATTCAATTCAGGTTTTTAATCACTGCAGTTCAGAGCGGAGTGTGGATAAACTTGTCCTTGTGATTTAGGGCTAAAGGAACATCTACTGTGTGTTTGATTAATAAATATGTCATTAAATTCGGCTGCTCATATCCTGGTGGTTTTATCAGAGAGGGAGTGTTTTGTCAAAGGCTAGGGTGGGGGTTGGGGTGGTATTCAATATGGGTTTGATTATATGAGCCAGAATCAGTGTGAGGGAGAAAGTGGCTTCCAACATTATTAATTGCGAAACATGTAGTTGCACAAGTTAAACAGCATGTAATCTAATTGTATGTGTAGAAAAGAGGAATACTTTATTAGCATAACACAGAGAAAAGCTATATTTTGTAATGATGAATGATATTAGTTGAAATATATTGTGGTAATTATTATTATATTACCGATATGACTGGGACATGAAAATTAATGCCAGGGGGTATTAGTACAGGGATTAAACAAATGAGAGCCTTTTGAAATGGTTTTTAGCGAAATAAAGGAGGATGGAAGCAGTGTGCTGACCCCTCTAGTTGGAATGAGAGAAAGTTGGAGTTTGCTGTCCCCCAGAAAGGAACACAGTACCAATGACTTTGGATTCGCAGTATCTGTTTTTACACCATGGCCTCTGGCAGGGACAAGAAGTAGCACTGGATTAACAGACACACGGATGAACGTGGGCATGCACACACGCACACACATAGCGGGGATCACTGCCTTAGCCTGCGCGCCTCCTCTGCATCCTCATGACTGGTCACAGGGTGAGGAATTTAACACAGCAACCCACAGGGTCCGTGATGTCACGTCAGATCATTATGATGTAATGTGGTGTTCTGTGGTGTTGCTTGTGTTGCTAGTTTTCCCTCTGGAATTACTGAATTTCCTCTTCTGTGCCACTCTTCTACCCCACTCTGAAATGTTCTGTCCAATAGGATATTTTTTGCAAAGGGCAGATGCTTACTGACTCTCAACCTGGCTGCTGTGTCCTCAGGGCTGGTCACTCAGTGCGTGATACTAAATCCCACACACACGCATCCTGCACAGCCAACCACAGTGAGGTAAATGGCTCATACCCATGCATCTCCCACTTGCTGCACAGTGCACTGATTTGGCAATATGGGTGACGTGGGGGTGACCTGCTTCCTGTGTTTTCAGACTCCCGGGGTCACAGCAGTGGGGCCTGTTGCAGGCCCCAGGGTGTGGTGCAGCGGTTTGGGCCCTGTGTGGTTATCATTACGCAGATGAGGATAATGCCTTGATGTCCAGGACGTGTGGTGACGCAGAGAGAAGCTTGTTCTGTTTTCCTGTCCTTGTGGACATGGGATAGCTTTCTCCTCCGCCCTGGCTCCAGATCTTCAGCATGTCACATTTCTTTCTTTCTCTCCCTTTGTCATCTGAAAAACTATCTCCATAAGTTACAGACACTGCCTTCTTAGCTGCAACATAATTTATGGCAGTTGTCATAAGCAGGTAGGAATATTCTTTACCTGTGAAGATGTGTCACAGGACTTGAAGACTAAATTAAATTACTGCATTAATTGATATCCTTAGCAGATTCCAGTCACCTGTGTACCTTATGATGCTCTCAAATTGAAATATTTACTGTTGAAAATTTTCTAAATCAATAAAGGAAAATTACTTATAGTTGGAAAAACAAGGTGACTCTTGAAAAGCAGGGTCCACAGCCCATGAGTTAGGAGTAATCTATACATCTGAGGGCAGCAGTGTAGCATAGTGGAAAGGAGCAGAGTTTTTAACCAAAAGGTTGTGGGTTTGATTCCTTGCTGGGGCACTGCTGCTGTACCCTTGGGCAAGGTACTAAATCTACAATTGCCTCAGTAAATATCCAGCCGTATAACTGGATATCATGTAAAAATTGTAACGTGTAAGTTGCCTTGGATAAGAGTGTCTGCTAAATGACAATAATGTAATGTAATAATGTATTGGAGTCAGGGAAAATTGTAAGGCTGAGGGAGGGGAGAGATTGATAGAGTAAAGGAGGGATAGAAAGAGTGTGCGTGGAGGGAGAAAAGGAGTTAGTGGGGGGTGGAGGGAGGAAAGGAAGTGAGGGATGCAAAAGGGAGGAGAAGAAAGTAATGAGGATGGAGAGATGGGAAAGGTAATTGGGGGACAGGGAGAGAGGGGGAGTGGAGAGAGGAAGGAGTGACAGGGCACAAAGGCACAAAGAGTGCAAAGTGAAGAGGAAGAATCCAGTCTACAATCTGCCTGTGAACTTGAGTGGGCGCTCTGTTGCTGGCTGCATTGGCTGACACACACCCCCAGACAAGGACAGCAAGACAGAAAGGGATAGACAAGACAAGACAGATTTGGCATCATCACTCTCATCATCACCGTCACCCTGCTTCACAGAGAGGACGTGCGATTTCAGACTATTTTACTGTACTGAACAGTGGCAGCAGGTAAGCTCATTCATCCCTCCCCAGTCCCTTCTTCCTTTTATTACCTGAGCAGAGACGCCTATCCTGGATGCTCTTTGTCCCCATTTAAATTGTGATACCAAGACATGTGTAACACATTAGAACTGTGAAAACCTTTTGTTTCTGTTTTGGAGTTCCCTTTCATGAAATTCTGCCCATGATATAGTTTGCATTACGATGTTTAATACAGGGGGTGGGATATGGAGGGGTTCCTTTCTGTGTGTAATTCTGATGTACTAAATTATTCCTACAGTGTGGTGGGGATGTCTTGGTGGTATTTGTCTCTGAGTCTCTGGTTAT
Source organism: Megalops cyprinoides (assembly GCF_013368585.1). Classification (NCBI taxonomy): domain Eukaryota; kingdom Metazoa; phylum Chordata; class Actinopteri; order Elopiformes; family Megalopidae; genus Megalops; species Megalops cyprinoides. Next base: position 20,563,930 of record NC_050588.1, read on the forward strand.
ACTAAACTCTCAAGCAGCATTCCTAGTAGCCACACAATCTATGACCATATAATGCAGCATGAAGTTGTATATTACTGCCTGAGCTAAACAAAAAAATGAAAGTCAGTTTTTTTTTCTTTATCATCTCCTGAATTTGTGATCTTTCTCTCTCTCCCTCTCTCTCTGTCTCTCACCCCCCCCCCCCCCTCCCCCATGTGATATCTATACTGTCCATTGCCCCCCTGGGACAGGCTACTCTCTTTGTGATGATGCGTGGCATGGGGCTGTGTGTGTACTTGGCTTTGTTGCTGGTGATGAGCGCACTGTGCCAGAGGAGGGGGTTGGGCTATCCACGGGAACAGCCAGAGGAGGAAGGTGATGGGGACCTGATGCCCATTGACGTTCTGAACAAGAGTGGCATCCTGGGGTCCTTGCTGGCCCCCGAATATCAACCTGTTGTGCGTGGGAGCAGATCCCAGCGCCCTGCTCCCCTGGCCCCAAAAAGAAGCCCCCAGGGGTCGCGTTTTGCTCTCTCACTGGATGTTCCCACCAGCATCCTCAGCGCCCTGATAGACCTGGCCAAGAACCACGAAATGCGCACCAAGGCTGCCGCCAATGCTGAGCTGATGGCTCGTATTGGGAAGAGGAAATGAGGACCAGAGCAGGGAGGGGCAAGGGAGTGGGGGGGGGGGGTGGTTTGGGTTGTAAGGAAAGTGTCTGATTAAGACTGGGTAAGGATCATCCCCAGTAGGTAGTGCAGACTGAAACAACGTACATCCAAGACAAGCTTCCTTTACTTACTGTGCCCCTTGTATTTTGTATCACAGCTGTTATCTTCTGTTAACACTGAAGAAATCTGAATAATAATTCGATTAAAAATTACAGATACATTGTAGCCACACAATGCTGACAGACCAATCTGTTAGAAAATTTCCAGCACAACTGGAACAGAAAGACAAGCAGACAGATAGAGAGAGACCTTGGATAAGAGATAAGGGGCAGGTTGATCTATAATGTAATGGATGCCTTTTACAATAAACACCATCTAACCTAGGAGAGGGGGCATGATACAATCAAAAGATTTCCGCTAGTTCTATTTGTGCCTGTGAGGCTTTTCACAGCAGTGATGTAAAAGGGACTTCTTAATTACAGCCACCATCAAGCGGTAAAGCAGTAATGAGTCAGTGAAATGGACCACCTGTTATTCACAGAGATGTGAATGTGCTCTGATAAGATGACGGAAATCAGAACGGATATTGCCCTGACAGAGGGGCACCATGACCCCCATTCATAAAGCACTCCAGCTAGTTAAAAAGCATCGAGTTTCCACAGAAAGGTCCCTGATTTTTTAATAAATAATATAGGAACAATTAGCCCAATGACTTTCTTGTGTTATTATCAGATGAAAATGATAGACCATATCACTGTGGTGGTCAGTGTTCCATTAACATCATCCTCTGTTTGTGAAATGCAGATAATATTCTGTGTACATACCTTATGTTTCTGCTCAAGCAGTGTAAATGGATTGCACAGTTAAGTTGTAAGTAATGTAAATTGCCGGCAAAAAGGCCGTTTGCAAAGCAAATAAATCGTGTAATGTGATTTGTGACATTGAAACTATGCCTGTATTTTCAGCAAACTTGTGTATGTGTGTGAGTAATTTGGTGGCATTTAATGTGTGTAGATCTATTGCATGAGCAATTAAACTCCACATTGCGTTCCACACTGCTTTCGAGTACTCCGTTTTATTTGGGTTAAAGTTATTAATACAGAACCTAGATGAGCCGTGCGCATCTCTCCAGCAAACGTGCATTATTGTTTGTGTGTTACTCGAGATGCGGACACGTAAGGCACGGTGAGTCATGCATTATAAAGGCCCACGTATATGTTTTGAGTCTAATTAACCTCGGATACGGATACGTTAAACAGGACCAAAATGACTCATCGCGGTTTGGGTTCAGTTTTAGGTTCAGTGAGGCCATACAGACCGCTACTGACAGCTTGTTAGTGGGACTAGGAGGCATATTACTTCGTATCCCATGAACGACGCTCTGCCTCCTGCTGATCCCTCAGCCCTCAAGTTTGCGGGCGTATGGAGTTCAATAGTTCAATAGCCTCGCGGCGCTTGCGACTGTAATACGCTGCTTCCTTTTGCCCCAAAGTGTAGACTGCACCCGACTGCGTCGTCTCCCTTTAATGTAAGCTATAAAAAGTCTCTGCCTTACTGCCTTTGTGATAATAAAGACAACAATAGCGACAAAACTTTATGTCGAACGTTGTCAATAAATGGTCCATTTTTTTTTCTTTAGTCCGCTCAACGATACGAGAAATTTTAGTTTCCTAAATGCGCCACACGGGGTCGGTATGGGCTACTGCAAAACTTTCTATACAGCGGTAGATTTGACATTTGACAAATTCATATTAAAGTATATTATATTTATTATATTATATTATATATATAATTAATATATAATTATATTTATTTGCATATATATATATGTATTTACTTTTTGATCAATAGATTTGCCATCAGTGCAAGCAGCATTTTGTGCTCTGTGAACATAATATGGGGAAAAAAAAGGGTTTGTCGTGACTGGAGTTTTGGTCACCTTCTATCATTCCTGATTGGATTGTAAGTGCAGGATCCTCTAGATTTCGTATTGTTGTCAACCGCAACATGCAGATTTAAATCCAGGCACAGGTCATATGACTTGGATAAAGCTCCCAGTGAGGCGGCTGTAATTCATGGCGGATGGTGGCAGCGTAGTGTTGTGAAACGGCAACATTGCAGTGGGTCATCGTTAAGTTGTGAGAGTAAGTCGCGTTTTAATAGTAATTTACGGAAAGGTAGTTTAGGGTTTAGAGGACGCTTGTTAATCAATATGAAAGATGACGCAAACTATGCTGCCAAACATTTCTCGTACAGGAAGTTGTTCAGCTGACAAGTCAACGTCTGGCCTCTGATTCATTGTATAGCCCGCTAAAAGTGATTCATGTAGCAAATGTTTGGTCTGTCTGTATTTGGATGAAGGTAAAATGTGTGTTAATTCTACAGTTGCTGCAAAATAACCTGTTTGTGAAATGTTGCAATCAGTCTGTGGCTAATTATGTTTGACTTTTTAATTGATGACTTTATGCTTTGTGGGTTGTTCAGGCCTACTCAAGTTGGTATGTTGACATTTGTAAGAGGCGGTTCCTGTGAGTTTTTAGTTGGAAAAGGGGTCACATCAAGAGAATGAACGAAAAAGTATCTCAAAAACCGGAATTAAAATTTGTTTTTGTTTTGCCTGAGTCACTCTTAAGTGCAAGAAAAAACTTGTTTTGAAGAACATGTTGTGGTGACCTTTACTGGTACAGGTAACTAGACAACTGAGAACCAGAAAAAAACACATAAATAGTTTTTGGATAGAAATTGGTTCATACTTTGATACTTTCATTCACTGAAATTGCTATGTGAAAACTTGATAATGAAATTAGAAATGACAGCTTCTGGTTGTGGTGATTGTCATGTTCATTATTGGTATTGGTTGCTGTGTTATGGTGTGTGTGTGTGTGTACGTACGTACGTACGTATGTGTCTATGTGTCAGACTGACAGCATTCATAGTGCAGTAGGAAGCTGTTGATACACTTAATAGTTTATCACACTCATTTGCACCCAGCTCAGTAGGCAATCTCTTTATTTACTGTGACTATTACTATGTCAGTCACCACAAAAAGGATCAGAGCTCTCTCTCTCTCTCTCTCTCTCTCTCTCTCTCTCTCTCTCTCTCTGTATGTGTGTGTATGTATGTATGTGTGGACACACATGATTTTGTGTTTGCCTGTTTGGAGAATGTGGATTATTTGTTTGCCTGTGTCTGTGCATCAATGGAGGGTCGCAAATGCACCACCATTTGCATTCGGGGGTTTGAAAGTTATCAATCGGTTGCTTGTGGGTGGATATGCTGCAGGGTCACAGACAGCATGTGGAATTCTTTGGCATGTCACAATATCTTGAGAAATAGACAGCCACTTTCACCAGACAGGAAGACTGCAGGAGGCTCTATGCTGTGATTGGCACTTGGCCTGGGGCCATGTGTGTGTGTGTGTGCGTGTGTGTGCGTGTGTGTGCGTGTGTGTGCGTGTGTGTGTGTGTGTGTGTGTGTGCGCGCGCGTATGTGCGTGTGCACTCAGAACTGACCCAGTGCTAGAGACAGTCCTCTTGTGCAAAGGGCAGTAGTGAGTCCCGTGAGTTACAGGCTGGCACAATAACCAGAACTGAAATGGGGCAAGAAAGAAAGAACAGGGGAATGGGGTAAAGAATGGGGTGAATGATAGCCTCAGTGAAGAAGCAGCAGATCTGAGCAACAGCAAAAACAGCTCACGTTATATACGATATGTACTCGATTACCAATGAGCGCTGTTCATAAAGAAAAGTTATAACGGAGGGGAAATGCATGTAATAATAATGGCTCCCTACTATTTCCTCTGGTAAGTGTTGCCAGTCCTATTAGAAAAGCTTGACTCAATCTAAATGGGTTGATCATTTTATATGGATGTCCTTGTGAGTCACTATACATGGGATTTCATCCTTGTCTTCCATCTGGCTGATTGTAAGGACCAGTTTTGATTAATCCTCTGAGTATGGTAATTCCAGATCCTTTTGTGATGTGTGTGTAATATTGTGCATCTTAATTGTATGCCTGTATCCATCTGTGGTATGTGCACGTGGACCTGTTAAGTAGGAATGACTAATGCTGGACGGTCAAAGGGCGAGGCACGCCCCTTGGTGATTACACAGTGTGATGATGCCGACAGTGCTGTCATTTCTGACATCACTCTGGCGTGACTGTGACATGGCACATGCTGTAATTAATTACCCCCAAAAGGGCAAAACTCTGTTGTATAGGAATGGGGTAAGCTTTGCCAGCCTGGAACTTTTACAGATGGCGTGTCTTCCCTTCCCAATTACTACCATCAAATCATCAAATGTTGCGTGTAATTACAGGTCTGAATTAGTTGTGTGTTTCAGGATTTGGGGCTGAAAAAATAAATTCCTGATTTGATCCCCTGAATGATTCCCTGTACCACACATTTATTCATCAGCTGTCCTGCATGTTGTATGTTTTGATGTTTTGTTCAATCAAGAAACTTTTACAGGGAATAACTGAGAACTTTATTGAAGGCACCTATAACATCAGACCTATATGAACCTTTCAGATCTAGCATTGCATTCTAGATTAACACAGTACATTCTCTTGAAGTGCTCAATTGTCTTTTTCTTAGAAGTTGGAAAAAGGGGCAAGAGTGTTACAGTAATGGTGCTGTAAAAATGGCGGGGGGGGGATTACGACAGGCTTGTGCACGAGACAGAGCGAAGACAAGGGTGGAGAGAGCGGAGGGAGGGCAGAGAGAAAGAGTTGCTTAATAAAGCTGACTCCACATGGAGAACAGAGTAGAACAAAGGTGAATGAGAGAGTGACTAAAGAGAGGGGCAACTCAGGAAAGTTTGTAATAAGATCAGCCAGAAACAGGGATTGTATATCCACACAAGGCAGGAGTGAGAAACCAAGACAAGGTAATTAAAGGACCTCTAACTTATATTGTAAAGTTCTTTGCATAAGTTTGTTTGAGGAGGAACGCGCTTTCTGTTTGGCAAAATGTTCTGTCAGGGAAATGTGTGAGATACCTTATTTACATGATACATAATAATGTTTTCTATTAAATGGTATTTAAGTGCAAGTGAACAATATCAAAATGTCAAATGTCAAAATGTAAAACCCGTGTGAAACTATAAATGGTATTATGTTTAACATGCGCGTTAAACGGTGTTACAATGCGAGGTTTTTATAGTGTGTCAACAATGAAGCAATCAGGTTACAGTAGTGGTGCAACGTTCTAGTTTTTGTGTTTTTTTAGAACGATTTAAGGTATATTATGAGTGTTCGGTAATTATTTGAAGCTTGAACGCTCAAACTCTTATTTACAATTTTGCGTATTTTAGCGTTATCTTAGCGATCAACAAAGTGGTACAATGCACAGGAAACCGAACGTGTTTTGTGAGCAATGTGACATTGGCTCCCCCTGCTGTTGTTTCCTGATACTGTACTCGCGTATTATGGAAATTGCACCGTTAAAAACGGCTTTGGTCTCTGTTTAAAAACCCTTCAGTTCTAGCTGGCTGCACACGGAGAAGATGGAATACGCCAAGAGGTCACTCAGTCTGCTGTCTCCCACGTCCCTCTCCAAGTAAGAGCCTGTTTCCATGGCAAAGATGATCATGATGATTATTATTCATTGTTATTCATCCAGTTTGATCCTGTGCTGGGATTCTTTCACATTAGTGCTTATTTACAAGTGTTTATATAAATACTTATATGAACCTTCAACTCTTGCCACACTGAGGGACTGTTGTGGGTGTGTGTCTGTCCCCCCTTAGGTGTGTGACGGCCAGTGTGACAGCCAGCGCCTCCATGACCCAGCAGCTTCTCACAGGCCTGACCCCACGCCTCAAGCCCTTCCGGGTCGTCAACGCAGACCGCAGCGTCAGGAAGGGCGTCATGGCAGATGGGCTGCGGGATCTGCTGAACAAGGTAAGGAAGAGCACTGATCTCTGATCAGCGCTCAGTGACGTTGCACATACCATCACCAGAGAGATTCAGTTGCAGAGCACTGATCAGCAATCAGTTGGTTCACAGGCTGTTCTGTCCTGCACTTATTTGCACTTGCACATTGACCCACTGACACTGTCATACAGAGTACACTGGTGCAGCTCACACATGTATGCAAACATGATACACAAATAAAACGAAGTGACATTCAGCCATTCCAAGAAGACAGGTCATTGTCTCCAGATATAAACAGACTCCAAAATGCAATGCTTTATTAATAGTTTGACAGACAGAGGCACCAGTTGAACTGGACCCACTGACAGAAAGGTATCCACCACTAGAGATGGCCCCTTTTCTGCTCAACAGAGTAGAGAGAAGTAACAGCTAAGATTTGTCTCTTGTCATCAGTGCTTTCGGTCTACACTAAAGTTTCATCATGTTACATAACACTAGCTGACAGTGTTATCCTGTAACCTTAGAATTGGAGATCAATGTGTGTTTTCTGCTCTTCCAACAAGAGCAACTGACAAATAATATGCTGTAACACTATAATCCATCTTTGTTTACTTTGTGCCTTATTTAGCACAGTGCCATCTGTGGCTTTATATCTTTGTTTTTAAATTTGTCTTTGCCATTGACTCTATGTACAGTACCAGTCAAAAGTTTAGACACACCCAATTAAGATAATGGGAAACATGCATTCAAAGACAAGACTTATGCTTAAATGCTTGGAATTTGCTCCTTAGATTAATGTACATAGTGAAGCTGATGCCTGTGTATGAAATTCTTTCCCCCCAAAAAATGTGTGTTTTTTTTTTTTTAAATATTTTTGGGTGCTTTGAAGAATCTAAAACAGAAGAGAGTTTTGATTTGTCTACCATGACTGCATAATTCCATTTGTATTATTTCATATTTTATGTGTTTATTATTATTCTAAAATGTGGAAAATGCTAAAAATAAAGAAAAACCTTACTGGTAAGTGAGTAGGTGTGTCCGAACTTTTGATTGATACTGAATGTTTTTTTCTAAAATATATTGTTCAGGTTGTATGAAGCTGTGCATTGCTTTTCTGTGCAGTCTGTGGCAGTTCTAAGAATGGACTGTTAATACATTTGAGATTGATGTGGTCCCTCCAGGTGATGGACGCAATGCACGTGTCTTGCGTGAGTGCTCTGGTTCTGGATGAGGACGGGACAGGGGTGGACACAGAGGAATTCTTCCAAACGCTGCAGGACAACACTGTCTTCATGGTCCTAGAGAAGGGGCAGAAGTGGACACCTTCGCAGGTATATACTATAATATGTGCATATACTGTATGTGGGTGTATAATATATAGAGCCATCCATTGTATGGAATCTACCCATAATTTGTATTGTGTTATAAAGATGAATATCTGCACTCCTTTAACAGACACAACATTTGCACGCGCTTTTAATATTGTCTGTCTGCAGACAGTGATTTGCATATGCACTCAATTATGTCAGTAATGACTTTCCGGCACCTTAATTCCATTAAACAGCATGTTTATTCAAATTCTCTCATGCTGGGGACAACACATTAACATATGCCATTTTCTCCTTTCTGTCATCCGTCATCCCTGATGATTTAAAATGCATTATCTTGCACTCAGATGTATGCTAAATGAAGTCTGGATAACTAGAGTTCATTCAGAAGAGCAACCCTAATCTAGCTTTCATCTGTCATGTTTTGTAAGTGCAAGGCTAAAAAGTAACCCATGCACCTTTTGTTTCCTGTTGTTTTGCATCCCTCCTCCACTACATCTCCCCATTTTTCATTTCTGTTTCTTTTTCTCTTTCCTTTCATCCTTTTTTTGCCATGGAGATGTAACATGCCAAGTAAATTTCTTACCAGTTGCTGAGAAAGTTGTAAGTCGAGCATGTTGCTCTTACGCTCCAACAAAGTAATTTAAAGTCTACCAATGTCATCTCCACCTCAAAAATTGTTGGGTTTTTTTCCTCAGCACCTGCTCAACCTGCTTCTATCAATCCCTTATTTCTCTACCTCTCTCAGGACGGCCCTCGCCATGCACAGCTTAATGACCAATGGCCCAAGCGGAGGAAGGATGTTGCACGGCTGACCTTTGACCTGTACAAGAACAACCCCCAGGAATTTATTGGCTGTCTGAATGTGAAGGCTACACTGTATGGCGTATACTCTGTCTCTTACAACCTGCGTTGCTATGGAGCCAAGAGGATACTGAAGTAAGTGCACTATGCAGGGTTAAGAAGCTGTGGAGAGATCACTGGTCAAAATCAGCTTTTTTTGAATTAAATAACTATGCCTGCTGTGGACCCCTTGTATGCTCAAAGTTGCTGGTTGTACAGTTAAAAGCTATGCAGAAGTAACAGAACTGTAGCTAGAGTAGTGCTTTGTGTAGATAACAGTCTGAGTATACTCTACCACCCATAATCTGCCACCCTGGTAAGGCAAATGATTCTGCTAGATGACTTGATTAAATGCTTGTTTCACATGAAAGGGTCCATCTTTTTCACGTCAGATGAGATTGCCTATGGGTAAATGGCTCATGTACTTTACATTATAGCAGGTCTAAAATGTAATAGTTTTTTCCTTTTCCCAAAGCCAGTAATTCAGGCTCTTGTCAACCAAATCCCTTCATGATTTTTCATTTGCTCTGTCTGCAGACAGGCAGCCAAACATACATGGGTAATCACAGAAACTGCCCCACCCACAGGCAGTAGAGGTAATAACAAGCTGTATAATGTAGGCATGGAGAGATTTTGAGAGATAGATTGAAGCTAAGAGTTCAGGGGTGAAATATCTCTCAGTAGTCTTTTTTCCCCACTCTCTCTGAATGACTGTATTTCTCTCTGTCCCTTTTGGTACTCCCAGGGAGGCACTGCGTTGGACTTTGTTTACCATGCAAGCCACTGGCCATGTCCTGTTGGGCACCTCTTGTTATGTACAGCAGCTATTGGACGAGGAGGAGAAGGCTGAGGAAATGATGGCCAAGGTGCCTGAAGACATGCCCAAGCAGATGCAGGCCATCCAATGGAGGAAGACGGGGATGTGACCTCAGGTTCAGAACTGAAACAATGGGAAGGGATTGGCTGCCTGGAAGTGGTGGATGAAGGCTGTGTAACCAGGGGCAATGCCATGACAAAGGGAGGAGGAGGATGATGTCACTATTATGATGTCATAGTTCTGTGCCATGGCAGGTGTCATGGTATCATCTGCCCATTGTAGGATGCAGTCCTTTTCCTGTAGGATTTCTTTGGGGGCAAGTGAAGACTCCATGTCTGCCCAGCCCTCTCTTTCCGCTGGTAATGCTGCTGTCACTTTGCCCTGTACTGTTACATGTCTGTGTGTGTGCATATGTATATATACATGTAAGTGTCACTGCCAGAGAGGTGATGGAGAGACTGCAATCTAAATGAATGTCACATTCCTCTTGCCTCTGTCCTTTGAATGCCATCCTCACCTCACAACACTAGCTGCATTTTTACTGGTTCAGAGTTTGTTAGGCACAAAAGATTGCTGTTTGTTTCTGTGTGTCAACTGGCTGTCCCATTCAATGTTTTTCAGCACTAATAAATGATGAGATGTAATATGCATGCTTTATATCATTTTATTTTGTCATTGGAGGTTGTATAATAAGAGTTGTAAGGATGTCTAAATGGATTAAAAAGCTGCCATTGGATAGTTTCCCTCCTGTGGGTGCTGCCAGTACCAACAAGGGAAAATGATTTTTTTTTTTTTTTTTTTTGTTCAACATCAGGAACATTGAGGTGTGACTTTAATCTACTTCACTTTTGGCTCTCACTCATATAGTCTAAGTCCTGTGCTTTCTTAAAAATAACCATTGAGTTTAGTTCCTTGGTTGTGCAGGGATAGACATAATGAGATGCAGCTGAATATACATATTCCTCATATTTCTTAACATCATTGTGCAGTTGTTATTATAGCAGAGATGTCATAATGGTACAAGGCAGCTCCCCACAACCACACCTTCTTTGTTCTTTCACATGGAGAGGAGAGATGGGGAAATTGGGTCAGTTATGGTGGGGACTATACAAGTGAGAGCCAGTCAGGAGCCAGGACAAAACGCATCCGTTGTCATTTTGACTTCATGCTTTTACCTCATGCTCAATTTTACCTCGGGATTACGCAATCATTATGCAACAAGTGCAATTTCTTCACACAAAAATTGCCCTGTCCTTCATAGCCAGAAGTTTTACTAATAGAAGTGAGTACAGTTGAGTCATAACCCAGTGTTTCACTCTCCCCTCTGTCAAAATTCCCCCTCAGTCAAAATAGGTTTTCTTTTCAGAAAACAGATGTCACCTTCATTTGCTTACTTTGAAAGAAAAGCACACAGGGGGAACTGTGTCCAAGTGAGGGAATGTTATTTCTTTGAATTTGGGCTCAGTCAAGACCCACAAGCCACAGACTGTAATGGCTGTGGGTGTTTCGAACGATTCACTTGTGGGTCACTTCTGGCTGGGGGTGATGGCACAGGGTCACTGGTGCTGGAAATGCCTCTGGTTTAGCACTGGCTCAGATGTAATATTTCTTCCTGTACTCCTCTCCCCACACAGCTGCAGGGTTATGATGTGAAGAGGGTGCGAAGAGACCCATCTAGCAGGGTAGAGTGGGAGTTTGTAACTAGTGCTCTGGTGTTATTCCCCCACCTTTTTTAAACCTACCAAAGTAATACTATCTTTAGACTGCAGAATACAAGGCCTGTTTTTAGCATTTAAATGTTTAAATGTATAAAATGTTTAAAAACGGCCACGTTTAATTACAGGCACATCATCTTAACAGCAAGCTTCTGTTTGGGCTGGTCCATGACTGTCTGTAGATATTGAACCCTGGATGCATTGGACCCCGGCCTGTCCTTGTTACGGTCGTGGCCTTATCCCCACTGAGATTACTCAAGTGCATGTCTGACAATAAATCACAGTTTCAGAACTCCTGGCTCAGATAGGGGAGTGAAATACATACACACACACATACCATTGAAAGTTTGTGTGTGTGTGTGTGTGTGTGTGTGTGTGTGTGTGTGTGTGTGTGTTGTGTGGTTGACACAGCAAGCTCAACACTTCCTGGAGTCAGTATACCCTGTGGTTACAAGATGTTAGTTCCTATTACATATAAAGCTGATTGTGTACACGCTTCCTCCCCCTTACCTCAGCATAATCAGACCTGAGTGTGCCAGAGGGGGAGAAGGCAGGTAGCAGGCAGGTGATGAGGATTCTTCACAGATGACTAGGGGTGGATAACAGAGTCTGTGCTTTAATGTGGAAAGCCACTGAAGGGTGCACAGCACTCCCAGGATTAACTTCCTCCACCTCACAGGCTACTGCCTTCTCTCACACAAACATAGTGGCATGCACTGAAGGACATAAGTATCAGCGTAGCATAAAACACCCCCCGTATAGGCTTTTTTAAAAAACAAATTGTTCATTGATTTATTGGCTGTTTCTCTCAAAAGATCATCAAAGGTTCACATGTACAACCCACAATACTCTCAGAGCCTTTTTAATTTGTAAGGAGGCAAGTCTTTGCTTCAGGTGTGGACACTTTTATTTAGAGAAATTTATCTTAGAGGTTTCCCAGTAGCTTGCTTGAATAAGACTATTCCCCTCAATGGTGTCAGCTACAGCTCTGTACCATGCCTTGCTCATGAGTGCAATAGCAGCATTCAACTTGGAGTTCAAACAAGCATAAGTCCTAGTCACAAGTTCAGTTCACTGGCGCACTGTTGCCGGCACTACATATCTATATTGCAGTCAGACTTGACGTAAGCCTGGTAAGGAAGGTTAGCTAAGCCATTGCTGAGTGATGTCATCTGCTTTTAGTGATAGGTGTGCTGTCCTATCTGCAGATGATGCCTCCTGGTACGCCATCACACATCGTGGTCATGTCCTCCCTCATGTCTGCAGGAGCTTGTGCTGCTCCCTGCCTTCCCATGGTGCTTTGGTATGGGTCCCCCAAAACTGGTGAAACTCCGCTGCCTTCAGCAATTACAATCAAAGGACAGCTGTGTAGTGTTTCGCATGGCCCTGGGGTGGTCTCTGCTGTGACTGCCACCAGGGCTCTGCGCCTTTTTTCTTCCCAAGTGTGGCTGCATCCGAGGCAGCTTTCCATCTGGCGGCAAACAAGCTCCAAAAGGCTGCGGGAAGCTCTCACACCGTGACGCCAGCGTTAGACGCACTGCCTTGATGTTCAGCCAGGTGCACAGGTGTTGCAGGTGGAGCAATTTGACGTGTGTGCTGGTGGGTGGACCAGCTCTTGGGAACCTGCAGGGAATAGCTGCATACTGCCGGCTGTCCCTCTTGCCTCACCTGTGGCAAGATGCAGTTTCAGGGCTGTGTGTGTATATGAGCTGGTGATCCTGTCTATCTGTTCTTGTGTGTGCATGGTGTATGTTTGTGTATGTGTGTGTTTGTGCTTGTGTATGCATGGTGTGTGTTTGTATGCATTTCTATGCATGGTTGTGTGTATGGAGGCTTGTGTATGTGCCAAGGTCATTCTGGCAGGTTTTCAGATAACAAGCCCTGTCTCTCATTCTTTTTTGAGAGCTGAACATTTACTTTCCTTAATCTCATCTCTCTTTCTGTTACTGTTCAATTTCTCAATTAAACATACTTTTGCAGCTGTAATGGGTTTTTCAGGAATATTATCATACATTCTTTGCACCCCCGTGACACCCCAGAGAGCCTATTCAACATGTTCAGTTGCTGCAGCAATGGAAATGAGGAGATGGGAGGAGTCTGAAAAGAGGAGAATGGCGCGCTGAAACATTGCGTTTATTACACTAAAATAATGCATAGAAGGTTTCCCGTGTCTTACTGAGATGAAGACTGTTCCTCTGTGTCTCTCGCGAATTGTGTGCGTATGGTTTGGGGGGAGGTTAGAACGTGTGTGATAAATGTGAGTTACGACTCGAGCTGCTATCTCCATCCCCTGTGGGTCGCGCGCTTAGGCATGCATTTATGAAGGTGAATGCATCGCCGCACACCAGGACTGTCAAAGGCTGATCCAGAGGTACTAGAAACTTAGATAGTTCTGGCTACATCATTTGAGATGATGACAGGGTGTCACTTTTTAATGATGTCTCTTTTTCTAAAAAGCCCCAATTATATCATGCATTGTTTTCGTCTCAGATCTGTGATATCGATTCACTAAAAGACCTTGCACAGAGTGAATGAAGAGGAAGAGTTTACGGGAAACCCGCTGATACACGTTCACCCTTGAGGTGTCTCGCTCGTCCTTGCATCGCTCCCCACTTCCTTTCATCTCCCTCCCACTCAAGCACTCAATTCCCCCTCGTGCGACACCCCCTCCTTCGCTGCCTGCAGACGGTTCCCGTATTGGACGAGGAAAGGAGCGCCTTTTTTCCCTTCGCCGGGTAGCGTACCCGCTGCAGTGCATGTGTTATCATCTTATATGAATGATGAGTGTGGCTTGCCTCACTCTGCTCCGTACTGTGTTTGACAAGTGGTACAGCGGGACCGCTGCACAATTGCAAAGGAAATGTAACCTGTGCATGAAGTAAATTTCAGAACACAGGTGTTTAGTTCTTCGCTCCTTACGATCCAACGAACTGATGAGAGCGCGCGAGTTTATTCTGGTCACGGCTCTCGCTATCAGACGGCTGTCCTGAAATTTACTATAGCGCAAATCCGGCACGGGAGGAAGGACAAGCGGACACCTGCAGTAGAATGTAGCGGGGATTCCCTTCCACAAGCAGCGCGAGGAGGTAAGTTCCACACATCCGTCACAAAATTAGCTTTGCATTATAAAACACCGTTTTAAAAAAATGCATGAAATATACATACATGCTGGTGATTATCATTGTTTATTTGGAAAAAACGTTGTGTTTTTCTGTTGAATAGTCGCTTTGTGCTGTCTTTGTGTATTTGTTTTGTTGCTCAATGCCTTCAAATGGTCAGTCTCTAAGTACAATATCAGAATGAACACCATCGTTTAGCGCGGGAGAGTGAACAAAGTGGATAACCATAATTGTTGGTCATTCCATTCAAGGCAATATTCGTCCGTCGTCCAAAAATTGTGGTCATCCGTTAATGCGAGCGATTCAGTCCCTAGTCGGCTACTCGGTTTCAGGCCTATCCTGTGAAATGGTGATTGGTAGTAATGTTGTGTTGACCGCATTGTTTTGTTTGAACAACCTGCAAAAACGTGTAGAACCCCTTCTGGTTTGTACAGCACCGGTGGAGAACACGAATTGTTTTTTTTTCTGTTATTTTCTATATTGTCCATTTATGAGTAACATTTGAATAACTTTTGTCATGCTATAAGTGGTGGTCATTTAGTCTCTTTGAAGTTTCTCCAGAAATCACTTTTCATTGACAATTACATAAATATTTAGAGGTAGTATACTCCGGTTCTGGAAGCCTATGAAACACAATAACATGATTATGTTGTGGTGAACAGGCGCCGACGATGAGATATTCTAATTATGGAGATTGCTGTGTACAGCGTTGTCTGCGGATACACACTGTTTGCGCTGTGAGCTGCAGATAACGGCTCAGAGGCTGCGCTCTTGGTCTGTCATTCTCCCCCGAGACTCCCTGCTGTGTATCCCGAGACAACAAGACTTCGAAAACATCTTCCGCAAAGACCAACAGTGAGGACGCAGGTGTGTGTGTGTGTGTGTGTGTGAGTGAGAGAGAGAGAGAGAGAGGAAGAAAGAGAGAGAGAGCGGGAGCGCAAGTGCTATTTTTGCTTTATGAATAAATAAACATGAGGACCCATCACTACGTACTGTATGTGGGGAAACTGTTGTAGCTTCGAAATACAGATGGAATACATGGGAATACAGATGTTAACACTATAAAGACTGAATACTGCAAACACTTGCATTAGCAAATACACATAAGACATTGAGTGGAATCTATAGTAAAGAGACGTGTCCAAATCCACTGGCAACACCGAGAGTAACGCTAAGACGTGAGAATATTTTATTGGAAATATTTTTAAAAGTATATTTACAGACTAACTGGATATTTTCACTTTGTTTTGCAAAGAGCAAATAAGGAGAAGTACATGCACACTGATTTTAAGATTGCAAAAAAGCTAGTTACTTATTTTCTCGACAAACCCCATATTTTGGTCGAAACCTTGTCTATTCAATGACAGATTTTCTTTTCACTTAAGACAAAAGCAGATTTTTGGTAGCTTGAGCCGAAGTGTGGTTCTACTTCGTACACTCATAGGACAATTAGTATAAAATGCTGTCATTGTTGCCACTCCACTTGCCACTTAACGAAAAAGGATGATCTCATTTGTACCCCCACTCTCTCCTCCTGCGTTGACTTTCAGCTGTGAAGAGAAAGAGACCCGAGAGAGAATGCGTGGATGAGAAAGCGAATGAGCCAGAGAAATGGAGAAAAAGTCTGAGAAAAAGAACGAGGGAGTGGAAGGATGCTAGATTAAGACAAAAAAACAAGCTGCTGACAAACAATTTTGGGGCGAGATGGAAGGATGAAGTGTGGTGCCGGAGAAAGCAAGGAGCGAGGTAGCGAGACCGTTGAAAATGGGACTGTCATGAAAAGCTCTCCTCTTTTTAGTTGGCCCTCAAACAGAGAGTGAATCCTGTGAGTGAGTCTGATGTGGAGAGCTCAGATAATAAGTGGAAGGTAGCCTCTTGACTAACACAGTCGGGTATTCGTCATCGCGCCAACGAATGGCGACTGTACCGTCCCGCGCCGGCGCTTCTCTGCTGCCAGTATCCGCTTGCGCGACATGAGGGGGATTAATTGTGTTCTAATTGCCTCCTTCTGTAGATAAGTAAATTCAGCGTTCAGTGGAGCAGCTACCAATTTATCCTGGCCGGTTTTTCTGTGGTGAATTTGCCCACTGGCTATTCCAGCATGGATGGTGTTTCTATAAAAACACTCTGCTGAATAATTGAAGTTACATTGCAACTTGACAACACAAAGCGCGAACTACAGATGCGCCTCATTCATCGATGTACGAGATGTAATCACAGTTCAAAGCCATTTCTTGTTCTAGACTCTAAGCCATGCCTTTTTAAATTACTCGAGGAAATAACAAAGAATTAAACATCCAAGAGCCTTTGAGCTTACACATTTTCATCTTATACAAGAAGTATTTCACAAATTTCATGAAAGATAATCTTCAGAGGATATTATCAAAATAAAACCATGACTCAAAGTTGATCAAGAAGCTGCAGTAGCATCAAATTCCTTGCAAGTTGATTAAAGTCAGTTGCCTAATTCTCTGTGTATGAAATGAAATCTGTGATTCTGCCCTTTTGTAAAAAAAAAAAAAAAAGCTCACCCTTTCTTACTCGAACAGAACGCTGCTGTGTGGCCATAAACTACGTTCAAGAGTACAAAAGCATTTTGGCTCATTCTTCCACCATAGGATTGGCATATCTTCATCATCAATGGCACACACGGTTTCCTATGAAACGTGCGCCTGCCCTTAGGAGAGGCACTGTATGGATCAGAATGGAATTTCCAGCAATCAATACAAACACAGCAGTCACATTCTGTTCTATGGCTCTTTTGACAGCCTAAAATAACACAGTGTCAGTGGTCTCACACATGCGAGCCTACAGCTTTCAGGAACAGGGGCAATGTTATTATCACATTGTTATATGTTTGTGTATAAAGGGGCATAAAACAGGATGGCTGATATACATTTTTCATAAAAGCTCTTGCGTGATATTCGGGTCCTGTATTAAGTTTGCAATTTTGTGAGAACTCAACTGATTTGTCTACCTCCACACTAAACCTACAAGTAATGGCTGACAAAGACGTACCAAAAAAATGACTGGCTCAGGGGTACATTGCTGTTTTGTCCTCATTGTTGCACAAGTTTACAGTTTAGTAGTGTGTTGTAGTGTCATTGCAGACGCTGCATGTGGGACAGCGATTCCTATAATACCTTTTTCTGGAGGAGGTAAAGAGTTCTTTTTCCACATCTTAATGTATGCTGCTCTCATGCTCTCCGATTTCATAACAGCCCTCTAACTTACATCATGCACTTGGAGGGTACTGTATTATCCACAGTGCAATGGAAAATGTCTGTGAGCCCCCTTCTTCAAAACTATTCCCACTGCGCTTGCCGTGAATATCAGCTCTTGTCTGTGCTTAGCCTCACACCCGTGCCTCTGCGTGGTCTGTTTGTTTTAACTGCTGTAGGAAAGTGACATTTTGACCACATTTGTAGTACAGTGAAGGCTGGAAATAGGGATGAGTCGTAGGAGGATCTGCATCCTCCAGGGGTCCCTCACGCAGGAGGAGGAGTTAGAAATGAGATTCAAGAAAGATGCAAGTTATTCAAATTCAGAGGAAATGCAAATAATGGAAAACGTGTGTATGTGTATGTGTATGTGTGTCTATATGTATGTATGTAGGTATGTATGTACGTACAATAGGCATGTATGTGTATGTGTGCGTGTGCCTTGGGCACATTCTTGTTTCTTTTAGGAGTGGATGAGGAGCTAATACTGTCATTGCAAGTGAATCATTGATGTGGTGCAAACACATTACCCTGGTGAGGTTGCTGCATCATCGGGTTGACTTAGTGGAAGTGTGGTGGTGAATTGTTGGGATGTGTCATATTAGGTTGTTACAGCATGATGGGTTGCTGCTGGAATCTTGCACTGTTGTGCTTTGTTTTAATATTGTGTTATGTTTTTGATGCGTTTGTATTGTCATTTTGTGTTATGTTGTAGCCATGTGTTGTAGTGTGATGTAATACTGTAATGTGTTGTAATGTTGTTTTGAGAGTGAAAGAGAGAGAGAGTTGTGGAGAGTGTGAGAGAGAAAGAGGGAGAGAGATTTGTGGAGACTGAGAGAGGGAGAGATGGAGAGAGAGGGTGGGAGAGGGAGAAAGAGAGTGGGAGTGGAAGAGAGAGAGTGAGCATGGTGATTGATGAGTGGGAGGGACAAGGGTACAGGAGACTGTAATCGCTGGAGGGGAATGTTTCTCCCTCCTGTTTACACCCACCATCCATCTCTCCTCCGACAGTTTTCCGGCTCTCTCTCCATTCTCCATTCCTCTTCTTGTTCCTTTCTTTCTGTCTGCCATCTTTACCATAGCTACCTCTTGCTTTCCCTCCTCTCTCAGCAACTTGAACTTGCGGTATCTGTCTCTTGTTTAGACTTGCTTCTCCTTTCTTGCCTGTTTTCCCTCATTTTCCATATTTCCACAGTACTGCCATCTCATCCTCTCTGCAGTCCCGTGGATGCACTTCAACATGTGGGGGGTAATAACCTGGTAAAATGTGGTAACATTTCAATGTTAAGTTGCAGTTACCAATCACTACACAGAAAAAGCAAAGTAACAATTACTCTGAGATGAAGTTCTGTGCAATGTAAGTGCTACCATGTATTTCATTCCTTTGTACTAAACCTGATCTCCATCACCTCCTGTGTCAAGCTCAGATTCAAACAGGCTTACTTTGAATGTTAAAACACATCACCACAGCAAATAGATAAGGAAGGCACTTGCAGAATAATGTAATAAATTACCCAAATTGAATTACATGCATCTCTCTCCCCCTTTGCAGCTAATGGTATGATTGGAACACAGCAGTAATAACAGGTTGTTCTTGTGATTGCTATGAGAGGTCTGCCCACCATGCCTGAAACTATGAGAACTGTTAACAAATGTGGAAGGGAGATTAATCAACCTTTCCCTCTCTCCTGATAGGATTGGTGTTTTTTACTGGGTCAGATAGGTATTTGAAATGAACTCTGACAGATTGTAATTTAGGGAAATATCTTCCCTTAATTTCTCTTACATTTTGAGCCTGACAGCAGGAAATTCATCCATGTTTCCACTTCCTAAATCACACTGGAGGAGAAAGTGTCTGACAGCCCAATATCTGCTGCAGATAGGTCTGTTTCTCTCCTCCATTTTTCCTCTCTCCTCCTCTCTCTTCATCTCAGCAGCAGCCAGGGCTGTACTGTCTCTTAAACACAGCCTAGATATTGCCCCTGATAATGATCAATCTTTAGCTCCTTTGACTGGAAAAGGTCAAGTGTTAGGTATAAGTGTGCATGTGTTGGGGGAAATAGCTGACCTAGAGTGAAAAGTAGTAGCATCTAGAACCCTGTAACATACTGTATAGTGTGCCTGTATTTTATACATATAGAATACCATGCTTGGTTTGTGATAATAAGAGACTTAGAACCAATGCATCAGACCTGCAGTGACACTATGGACTCTCCACTGAAGGTTAATTTGATGGAGGATGCATTTTTTTACAGTCATGGTGTTAATGGACTGTCTGTCACAGATACTGTCCGTGTGCTGTCCAACTGCTGTGTTTAAATTACATAACAAGCATTGGTTTAAGACACCCGACATATAGTTGTGTTGTTTCCCTCTTAATAAAATTGCAGAGGAGAGCTTTCTAGTGGGGGATACATGCTGTAGGCGAAAGACACAGGGCATGAGAGAGGGATGTGTTTTGTGTAGCCGGTGATTCTCATGGTGTGTGAGGAGATATGAACCTGAGTGAGAGAGAAGCACTGCTGCAGTGGTTATACAGTAATTCCATATCATTATGAACTACAAACCTGGAGGTGGTTATATCATATGCTACATATTTAAATACTAGCTGTATCATCTAGGGATTTCACAGGCTGGACTCCAAGCTCAGGCAGGTTGTGATATGACTGCAGCTTGGTATGTTTAGCGTGAGACAAGAGAAAACACAAATACTTCTGTGCTGCTGTACATCATTCATAAGCATTTGAGATGAATTAAAGTTGTTTAGGTAATTTGTAATCAGCGATGTGTTTTTTGTGCTTTAAGAGATAAAAAAAGCTCTTTCTGGAAGTGAGTTTTACTTATAAGGGATTGTAGAAAGATAATCAGTTTTTTGGCGTAAATAGAAAGTGAATGGGGGTGAGAGAAAAGGTTAGATGGGGAGGCGAGTGGCTTTATTTTCCTCTCCAGCTCTGGCTGGTTGCCTTTACTGCTGCTGCCATTTAGGCTATTAATGCCTCTGAATGAACTCAGTGAGAAATTAAGGCTCTGATTGACTGCCTCAGTGCAGGCATCACCAATACCCGATACAGTCATGAATCTGCACTCTCCTAATTGACTCTCTTACCTCACAGGCCTCTACCTCTCCTCTGTCCCACTGTCCCTCTGTTCCTCTTACTTTCTTTCTCTTTCTCTCTTGCTTTCCCTCTCTGTCTCTCACTTCCTCTCTCTTCCTTTCTCCTCTTTGATTCCCCCCCCCATCTCGCTGTTTCCCTGTCTTCCTCCCTGTCCTCATCCTGTCTTTCTCATTGTTCAGTTTCTATTTAATTTTAGTCCAATAAAATCCAACATGCTTTCGGGTTGCCAAAACGTGCATAACTAACAGACAGCCCAGATAAAGATGAACTTTGTAATAGCAAAAGTAAAACAAATACAATATCTGAAGCAGTACTTATTTAAAGGAATATTCTGAATCAAAATGGTTGGTTAACAATGACATTTTTTGTAAAATTATTCTTTTACTGATGCATGAGGTGTTTCTTTCTTTGTGTACCACGTGTACAAAGGTTCTGTTCAGGTTCAGTATGTACTGACTTGGTCATTCTGAGTGCTTAGATGGGTCCATTTAGGCAAACAGTCAAAACCAATTGTGTTGCCTTCAGACAATGATCACTCAGCCATGCCATCGAAGGTCCTGGAACAGAACTGGAATCCTATTACAAGGTGTTTCAAGTGTGCTGCATTTTCATAGTGGGCCCTTGAGGAAAGGTCTACTCTGAAAAAATTCTGGTAAAAATGCATCTTGCTGAAGGCATGCCCCTTGGCAGTTGTTTGTGCGTGCCATTGAGTGTTGACTGTTGACTGCAACCTGGCCCCACCAGCATGCTGTAGCTGTTCCTGTGCCATAATAAAGGTAGGCCATACGGCTAAATTTAGCCCATATATCACACTTGTTTATAAATAACTGAGTTTTCTTTGCTTGGTTCTGTTTCTCACAAGATATTGATCGAGGAAAAGATCCTGATGCTTCTTGCTTTTCCTGTTCTTGTTTTGGAGAGGCCTCAGCAAAAGACTGGTATGAATTATACTGATTGTATGTGCATCTGGTGGTAAAATAGTTTATTTTCTAGCATGAATTATTGATTATACTTGAAGAGGACTTCTCTCCCTCACAGACAAGCAGTGGCATTACATTAAAGTTAATTAACTTACATACCCTAATCCTAGTTAGATACCTTACTCAGGGGTCCAGCCCCTTCTAGGAATCGAATGGGCGCCCTCTGTACTACTGCACCACACTGCTGCTGCAGTGATTTTGGCAATGGTGTGTTACATAAGATAACCTACACAAGATAACCTATTTCCATGTGGCTCTCCGGCTTAACCCTGCAGTTATATTGGGCTGGCTAAAGTACTGTTTGTACAGGTCAGTTTCCAGTTGAAATGCTTGTGCTTGCCTCGGGTATAGCTGACCTACAGCTCAGACAGGTCAGTAAAAACGCCTCCAGGTCACCTTAGCTATAAGTGACTTGCAGCTAAGGCATGTCAGTGGAAATAGATCATCTGTGTTTTTGTGCCTGTGCTACAGCTTATGATTGGTGTTATGAATGGTACAACAGGGTGTCTTCATTAATCTCTGTGGTAGGTGGAAGTGATTAAAGGGGACTCATATCCATCACTAGAGGCCACAGAAGTCCACAGTGACCTGTCTCTAACAACCTGGCAGTTAATTAGGTGCTGAATGTTAGGTTGGATTCACCTCAGTTTCCCATTGAGGCAGGTAGTGGTGTGTCTTTCCTCTTGGGGCTGTTGGCCTCAAATGAAAACAGAGCTATATCAAGGTCTTAACCCACATCCTGAACAAAGTTGGGTCAGCAGCACTCAACAGCTCAATGTTCAAATGTCACCATAGCAGTTATGTGTGTGTGTGTGTGTGTGTGTGTGTGTGTGTGGCTACACAATACTCACTAAAGAACTGTGTTGTTAAAGCTGTATTGCTTAAGGGACCAAATCAGGTGCAATTGGGGGAGGGGGGGGGGCAAATAGTGAACTCGCAGGAGACACCCAACATTTTGGAGAATTTGGTCTTTCAAGATAGGCTGGCTTTAAGCATGATTTGAAGGTACAATCACAATACATTTTAGCACATTAAACAAAAAGAGGATCATACAGCCTGGTATTTGCGTTATATATATATTTTTGTCTGTTTTTTTTTTTTTTTTTTTTGCTGTGCCCAGAAGAAATTGCGTTTTTTCTCAGAAATGTCAGAGCTCTTAGTCAGACACAGAAAGTGTTCAGGCCAGGTAGGTCAGCTTGAAAATATAATCTCCTCTGAACTTTCGAAAATGTACTGTGGTGCCCCTGGCTCCTTAACACCCCATATGAAAACAGCCCTGCTGAAGACACTGTTGGTCCTTTCAGACAAGTGGGGGGTTTCTGTGATGACTGTTTCTGGATAACTCAGGAAACATTGGCCACAAGTAAAAGAGAAAACAGGAAACAAACAGGGGTCTGCAGGGAAGCACAGGCTGGGTGCTGGCAGAGCGCATGAACAGGAGAGAGAGAGAGAGAGACACTGTTTTGCGATCCCCTGTTCCCTGTGGGTGGGTCCGTGAGGGTGGGGTGTGTTTACCTGTGGGAAAATGCAAAAATCACTCTCTCTCCCTAACTCTCCAGAACCTCCTCACACATTTGCTCCACCATGGATTCCAAACCCAATTGCGACAGCAGCAGGCGGTCAAACCACATCAATTACAGAGACCACTGTTAGCACTATACAGAGAAGAAAGGTCCAAGTTTTAACCAGCTTTGAGCAATTGCACCTCATTTTTAAAATTATCCAGTCTCTCTGTTCTCCTCTGTCTGCTTCCCCCAACCTCCCTCTGTCTCACACTCCTTTATCAGTGTCTAGGTTTTTTATTATCTTTGAATAATCACACAAAGTTTTGGGAATAAAAGTAAAGGTGACCTCAAAGAAGTCTTTCCCTGTTTGAGAAGTGTTGTGAATTGATCAAGTATTCTGCTCACAAACTGTACCAGATGCAAATCACTCTGTAATGAGCTGAGCATCAGACTGCAGTTCTCAAAGACTCTCTCTCTCTCTCTCTCTCTCTCTCTGTTTTCCCCTGCTCTCTCTCTCTCTCTCTCTTTCTCTCTCTCTCTCTCTCTCTCTCTCTCTCTTTCTCTGTCTCTTCCTACCCTCATTCCCTCCATCCTCTCACTCTGTCTCTCCCTCTCCTTTCTTTCTTATCCTCTTTACTTATAAAAATTACTGCATGTTTATTTATAATAACGTATAAAACACAATGAATGCATATTTTGAATGTGCAATACATATAAAACATACACAAAATATAACTTATTACCACTTTCAATTGTAAGCATATGTTGTAAAACATATACAATTATTTACAATAAATGCACTTTATAATATATTCTAGAATCTGTAGCCAAAAAACACTATAATGCTTGGTATATTGCGCACTGGAAATGTACATATTTCATCTATTTTAATTCTGTATTTTAGCGTAGAACTTTTGAGAAAATGTTATCAACAGCAGAATAGTGTCAAAGAGGCTAGACATTCATCTAACTGCAGACCAGTTGCTATGGCAACAACAACTGGAGAAATAGGGTCAATCTTTCACAAAAAATGTTTTGCGTGACAAGTACAGCTCAGTGGTAGAAACAAAACCTCAGAAGTGAAAAATGTATTTATTACACTCATATGGTTTTTTTGTTGTTTTTGATATTTGTATTTTTTAATGTTCCCCCTTTTTAACCCAACTTTTAGTCGTCACCCATTATACATTTAAGCTCATTGCCACCTCAACAACAACCACTGAACCCACTCAAGAACACGGGATGAGGGACATGCAATCCTTGGATACACACACTTGCCTAACAAGACCATCCTACAAATCCCACAATGCACAAAGTGGCAAATGCAAAGAGTGGAGTGACAAGGTGACCGTGACTGACCTAACCACCCCTGTTCCACTGATGTGGGCTCGTGGTCATTGTTGGAAGATGACCCAGCCAGTTTTGAACCCGTTCTGTAGGGCTCAGCCTGAAATTGCGCTGTTTTTAAAATATGGGTCTTGATGTAGTATGGCAGAGCACTTGGCAATCAGGGGAGAAAAAATATTTTAAGAGAGTGAAGTGATTTCTGTTCAATTTAGAAAGACTGAAGACTTGGACTGAAAATTCACATCAAGGAGTATTGACTGGCTAATCCCATGAGAGACTGACAATGTAACTGACTGACGCACTGAATGGCAGACTGATCTCTTTTTAATTGGTACTTTTTTCTTTTGTAGCAGTGTGTGTAGCTGCTGTATTCTCAGGTTTGTGTGGTAGTTTGTGCATCAGCTTTGTATTGTCTTTGTATTCTCACAGTGACTTCTGTGTCAGTTTTGTCTTAATGGCTGCGTAGTGATTCGTGTATCGGCTGTGTTTTTATGGCTGTGCAGTGTGTTGTGTGTCGGCCGCATCTGTTGTTGCGCGCTGGTTGAAATATGTCAGCCATGTCCAGACACAGCGCTGCAGGCCGCAGTGAGGAGTTAATGATCTCATCATTTTCGTGCAGCGTTTGCACACTCGAGCAAACTGACCTGCTGATAATTAAATTTAGTTAATCATCTGGAGAACATTAAAGTCGCTCAAAGGACCAATGAGCTGAATTCTCATCACACTCGTCTCTTCATCACCTCTGTGTTGCGGTAGAAGCTAGAAGCAGCTGTCAGCTTTGAATTTATGATTGCCATTTTTGACATTGATTAAGGGGTAGTTGGCAGGCATTCCAGATTTATACACACTGCATCTAAGGTTCAGCAAGATTTGGCTGATATGTTTTTTTTATACCAGCAAAGTGCCCTGTTTAAATCATTTAAATATTTAAGTGCCTGATTCTGTGCACGTATCTGCGTGCTTCTTTGATTCTGCAATACCTGCTTTAATCAGCAGTCTGTTGTGCAGTATTGCCGGTTGTTACCTTGTTTGCCTGATGTAGTCATTGTGTTTCTCTTGTTACCACGTCTCAGTCAAACGCTGGTTATGGAGCTTTGTTTAATCTTGTTGTTTTGTTGCTCCAGATGAATTTGTGCACCTTCGCATATCACAGTTCTTCTTTTTCCCCTTTTCACTGCAATTCTGTTCTCAACCTGCACTTTTGCTCTGCAATTGTGATGTGTTGGCCACACAAAGAGGGACCAAATAGCTAATAGACAGTGATCCACAGTGCACTTTGTCTTTTAAGTCTTTATATGTTTACAATCAGAAATCCATAATTTGATATGCTAAACATGTTAAACATCCCGTATTCAAACACTTCCATTGTTGATAATTATGTCATTGATATTTCCATTGTAACCGATGGAGACTGACACAACCTGAAAGTTAAGCAGCACGTTGGCATTAAGGAGCCAGAGCAGACCTCAGCATTTCTGTGGCTTTAGTGATGATAGTTATGGTGTGGATGACACATACTGATAACGACATGTCAGTGTTAGTCATTTAAAATACATAAGGAGAGAGATAAATGCTGCTGATTGTTTTATATGTTACAGATTTTATCTGACAACAAATTCTGAAAATATTTCTAAAAGAGGGACCAGGGTTTATTTTTGTTTTGTGATATTATTGATATATTTCAATCATTGACATATCATACAATATAGTCTTCAGATGAATATATTGTAGTGTTTTCTTCCTGGCCTAGCTTCTGCCACCATTTCCTAAATGAGCTTTTCATAATGGAGAATCAAAGGGAAAAGATGAAAAATTCCATCTTACAATTAAAACCTCACTACAAATAGCCTAATCAAGAGCTACTGATAATGAGGAAGGGATGAATGAGAAAATTCTGTTTGAGTGAGAAGAGGGAACGGTTCTGAGGGGAAGTAAAGAAGAGACTGAGAGAAGAGGAAGAAACCCTGAGAGAGGGAGAGATGAACCAACAGAAGAGAAAGAGTGCAGGAAAACTGTTCAATAGAAGGACTGGGCGATGGGTGGGGGCAACACTATAAGGAGTTCTGCAAAGCTCCAGCTCTCGTTTATCTATACACCTGAAAGCCCTTCTATTGAGTGCCTGTGTTTTTATCACAATCCTCTGAGAACAATTTAAATACTACTGTCACACTCTGCTGGTCGTCACTATCTCAGCGAGGTCTCAATGATAACTGATACCCTAAAAAGCACCAAGCAAACGGTTGTTGAAGTAGAAGCAATTCAGTAATTAATTGACCCTGTTTGTGAGGATAATACACTTGAATCCATTCACAGTTGCAGTTTCAGTCAATATTTGTACAAAGGAGTAGTGATGTGATATTGTAGGGAGAAAGACAAGTGCCCTGATTCAATAAGCTGTCTGAAACTAGAAAGAACACATCAACTGATGCTCTTGAAAGCTGCTTGCTTAGCAGATGCTCTCATCCAGAACAAATCAGCCGGTACATCTCACTGTGGAAGCAGAGATCCTAATAATCTGAAGGAGGTGCTGGACTTGAGGTTTTGTCAGCCTTGATTTCATCATTAGCGTGGAGGAGAGGGGCAGCAGTACTTACAGGTGAGAGCAAGACGATGACAGGATAGCCAGGCTGTGTTTATGTGTCTACTACTCTGCTGTCCCCCTGAAACCATAGGAGTAATTGTCTCCACCTGTGAACACTGTAACCAGCTCACAGCTCCTACTCCACATGTGCTCCACATGCAGAAACATATATTAACATCATATCTTTCCCACTTCTTTCCCAATGTTTACAGGTAGATCTTAATGCAGGGATCCCGGGCTTTTCTTCCTCACACCTTATAATTCCAACCACCTGCCATCACTGTAATTAGAATATAGTTATACCGTGCAAACATACCCTCCAAATATGTGTTACCCATGGCCAGCTATGATTATCGCGTTCTCTGTCTCTGTGGGCATTCTGGAGACAGCATTATTGAGATGTATTTTTTCAGAAAGAGCAGAGGACAAATCTTATCTTGGTAACATGCAGGCAATGTTTTTGAAAACACAATCATCTGAAAGTCAGCAGTCACCTAACCTCTTTCTCTCTTTCTCTCCCTCTCTCCTCATCTGGACCCCTCTTTTATCTCTGTCCCCTCTCAATCTCTACCTCTCTGTACCCTTCTCTTCTTCTCTCTTCCTTCCTCTTTAATCTCTTTCCCTTTCTTCTCCCTCTCTCCTTTCTCCATCTCTTTTCCTCTGTCTGTCTCTCTCTTTTTGCCATCCTCTCTGTCTCCCACTGTCTGTCTTTCTTCCTATTTATCTACAGGACCGTCACACAGCTGTTCGTCACCGTACCCCACTGGTCCTGTAGCCTGCTGGCTGGAGAGGATTCGGAGGATGTGAGCGGGCTATGGGGGGGTGTGGCTGTAACAGTTGCTATGTGTGAGGAAGAGCAGAGGGGGCCATGGAGACAGACAGCTTCAGCCATCGCCTGGAAACCAGCGATGGAGCAGGGGGTGCTGTGGCAGGAGGGGGTCTGGAGGGCCCGGGTGGGGCTGGCGTCGATTCCGGGTGGTACATGCCTTACCCAATCAGCTTCCAGGTGTCACTGACCAGCTTCCTCATGCTGGAGCTGGTGCTGGGTTTCAGCAGCAACCTGACCGTGCTGGTGCTGTATTGCGCCCAGTCCAACCTGGTCGACTCAGTCAGCAACATGGTCACGGTCAACCTGCACGTGCTGGACATCATTGTGTGCGTGCTGTGCCTGCCTCTGACCATGGTCATCATCCTGCTGCCCCTGAACCGCAACCTGGCGCTGCTGTGCTGCTTCCACGAGGCCTGCGTCACCTTCACCAGCATCGCCACCGCCGTCAACGTGCTGGTCATCAGCGTGGACCGCTACGACATCTCTGTGCGCCCGGCAAACCGCCTGCTGACCCCCCGGCGGGCCGCTCTGCTGCTTGCCGCTGTCTGGGCCGTGTCGCTGGCCGTCTTCTTCATCCCCTTCCTGGAGGTGGAGTTCTTCTCCGGGCCGGAGAGCGGCCTGGGCGAGCCGTCCCCTGCGCCCCTGTGGCGCAACCGGACGCTGCTCTGTGTGGGGGGCCAGGGCTACCACACAGGGCTGGCCGTATACTACCACCTGCTCCTGCAGGTGCCCACCTTCTTCACCGCCGCGGTGGTCATGCTGATCACCTACTCCAAAATCCTGCGGGCCCTCAACATCCGCATCGGCTCGCACCTGAAGAAGGGCCAGCGCTTCAAGGGCCAGGGCTGCAGGGGGCGCCGGAGGAGGCGCAAGAGGAGCGTGCCGGGAGGGGGAGCAGGCGAGGGAGGGGAGTCATCCGGTCAGACCAGGCATCTCTCACAGCCTCCCCTCAGCCCCTCGCCCACCCCGACCGCCACCTCGCCGCCGCCGTTGTCCTCCGCCCCCCTGATCAGCGCTGACGGCGGGGCGACCCCCGTCCCGTCGGCGGTGGGGGTGCAGGCGTCTGTGTCGGCCATCATCGCGCTGCGGCGGGCAGTGCGGCGGCACCGGGACCGGCGGGAGCGGCAGCGGCGCGTCTTCAGGATGTCCCTCCTCATCATCTCCACCTTCCTGGGCTGCTGGGCGCCCATCTCCGTGGTGAACGTGCTGATCCTGGGCCTGGGCCCCAGCGACTGGCTGGTGCGGCTGCGGCTCTGCTTCCTGGCCATGGCCTACGGGACCACCATCTTCCACCCGCTGCTCTACGCCTTCACACGGCAGAAGCTGCGGCGGGCGCTCCGCAGCAAGGTGAAGAAGCGCGTGGTGTCGCTGCTGCAGGTGGACCCCGCACCCAGCGGCACCGTCATACACAACTCCTGGGTGGAGCCGCGTAAGGGCCGCAAGCCCCGCCAGGAGGGGAGCGACGGCACGGACCGCTGCCTCACTGAGGCTGTGCGAGAGTGAGACACAGAGACAGAGAGAGAGAGAAAAAGGGGGGAGTAAGAAGGAAGAGGGGCAGGGGAAGTGAGAGGGAGTGTGTGTGTGAGATAGAGAGAGAAAGAGACAGAGAGATGAAATGTCCATAATATGGACAGTGTTGACAGTTCTGGTGTATGGTCATTAACTTATTTTCATTTTTTTCTTTGCCTTTCTTTTCCTTCCTAATCTTGTTCAACTTCTCATGAAATGTGTAATCAAGCCTATTTCACGAATGTGTGTGTGTGTGTGTGTGTGTGTGTGTGTGATGTGTAATTTAATATCGTGTGTGTGTTTGTGATACAGAGAGAGCCTTAGTGAAGCAAAATTAACCTCATCATTTACGCTTTCACAAAGACAAATCGGGGTGCGCAGGTGTTTTGATTCAAGCCTGGTCTTATTAAGCAAGCCCATGTATGTCTTCAGGTGTAGGTGCTGCCCCTGTCTCCATGGCAATCACTGCCAGGGCATATTGCATTGTGACACCTTGCCCACAGGTTGGTATTGCACGCTTTGTTATGAGCCTCTTACTCTCTGTCTCTCTCTCTCTCATACACACACACACATACACACACACTCACACACACACATATGGTTATACAGAGACATCACAGATGGTCAGGTACACTCACACAATCAATCTTACAGACTCTTTCGGTGTACACAAGCGCCAACATTAAATACACTGAAAACACCCACGCAGCTGATGACATAATGGCAAAGTGGCCATCCAGTTAGTTAATTATTATAATTGCAATCATCTGAGCACCTACCCGCTGAAAGCCTTGGAAGGAGACTCCAAGAAAAACACAAAAATGTGCAGTGCAGTATGCCTGTGCAGACCTGTTGTAGTTCGGAGTTTGATTCTACAATATCTGCCCATTCATAGGGTTGTGGAAGGGGTCACAGAATGTTGGTGAATTACATTACATTCAGTCATTTGGCAGATGCTTTTGCAGAGAGCGACTTACAAAAGTCTATTCATAAGCATTAGGAAGTTGCCTGCACAGATGCTCAATCATCAGTGCCGTTCTTGACATGTAGTTCCATTGTGGAAAACATTGTCACAACCAGAGTAAGTGCTGTCATAGGGTGTACAACTTTAAACTGTTACCACCAATCTCTAGCTGCATGGTTCATAGCGCCACAAGTTTGTATCACCACAATGCATTCACTCAATTAAGCATCTGTGTACTTGTTGAGTGTCTGTGTGTAGGAAGGTGTGTGGGTCTTTGCAGGTACGTGTGGGTCTGTCTGTTCTCTGTGTGTGGTTTTTATAAACCTTAGAATCATTGGGTCAGTTTCCCCGAAGCAGTAATTCACCACCACACAAACGGCGTCAGTCACGACAAGTAGTGATGCAGGTGTGGTTGACCTGGCCAGGGTTTCTGATGGACAGTTTAGTGTAACTCCAAATGTGGTGATTAGAGGGGTGTTAAAGGTCATCAAGACTTGGAACTTTGAATCCCTCCTCCCCCTTACTCCCTTCTCTTTCCCTGCCTCCTCTCTTCCCTCATGCTGTGTAATTGATGGTCCTCTCCTGCTTATTTTACCAATGCCTAAAGAGGTCTCCTACCAGAGCCGTGGTTATGGGAGTGTCTTATTAGCCTGGTTTCCACTGACCTGCCTCATAATGCCAGTCAGTGAGACAGTTTGCATCCTGACTGATCGAGTGCCACCCAGCACTCAAGCGCTGCTGGCTCTGGAACATCTGTGGAGCTGGGCTTTTCAGGTACCACTTACACCTACACCTACATGGCGTTTGTTTGTAAAATAATTCTGTGGCTGCCAATTAGCTTATGAAAGAGCAAGAAGTTGTGCTGCTTGTGGTTTTAAATCTTGTTGCTGGTTTGGAGAGATCACAACAAAACGACTACATGCTGTTCTGACATGCATGTACAGAGCATAAAATCCTTATTTTCTAGCACAAATTATTGAAGACTGTGGTACATAATACTGATAAGTTAGTGTCAAACCACGCTATGGTGTCGTACACATTGAATAAGCATGCTTACTTCCTCCTGACTCCCCTGGGCTCTGGCCCAACCTGCTGCTGTATCTGGAGTTGGCTACCATTCTGTCAGCCTAGGTCAGTATGCTTTGGAAACGCCTACATGTTGCCTCAGGCACAACTGACCTACAGCTAAGGCAGGTCAGTGGAAATACAGAGCATATGATAACTACTGGCCTTGTGCTGTGTAGGGTGTACATACAAACACGCACTTACACTCACACACACACACATACACACACACAGAATTATGGTGCAGTAACAAAGCACCAGAGTAGGCTTCACATTTTTTCCCTAACTCATCGTTGCCCATCACTGTATATAATCAGCTATGTTATATACTGGGTCATATCTGCAAATTTAAAAACCATTAAATCGTATTATTTTATCCCATTGTTTTGTAAGGGTATGAAATCAGCCAAATCTGAAAATTATCATGTTTTTTGGGTAACAAAGCTGAAATTAAAAATGAAAAAAAAGACTAATTAAAGAAATAGAGGTGGTAGAGGTGGTAAGTGAAAAGTTGGTCTGTTTATTACTCAAATTAAATGATTAGGTGAGCTGATGATGTGCAAAACTTTCCATGCCTATTTCGCTTCAAAAATGTTGTGTAAACTTGATTACTGTGAACAAATTGCTGATATGTCCCACTGGGGTGTGCAGCAAAGGTGAAATCTCACCTGTGAAGTCGTGGTCAGCCTACCCCCTCCTCTCTCCTCTATCAGAACATGAACATGAAGAAATCACAGGCTCTTCTGATTCAGCACCTCACATGCTGAAATACAATTACCACAGCACCTATCGCTCCAATTGAATGGCACTGAAGCACAGACTAAGCCCAAATTCTTACCGAATCCATCTTCCACAGAAGCTGCTGTGATTGCCGAAGATCAGATTGCTCTGCCTGTGTGTGTGTGTGTGTGTGTGTGTGTGTGTGTGTGTGTGTGCGCGCGTGTGCGTGCCTGTGTGAGAGAGAGATAGAGGGAAATATAACCGTTCAGGATGGGTAGTTCTACACTAATCAAGAATCAAATAGGATACCTGTTATACACTTAATAACCTGGAAAATAATCATCAATTTAGTTTTTAGATAATCATTGTTATATTATATACTGTGTATATACATAATGAATTCTTTGATATGTCTACCCTCATGATGAAGTAATTGATATGATATGTCCACCAAATTAGGAAAAATAGATTCCTGATATCTTTTCAAATGCACTGCGTATATTACAAATATATTAATTGTTGCCACTTAAATATATGCAATATTATTCATGTATTGCAGGATAAATTTTACAGTGTATGTTATTATTATATTCAGGTTTTACACATATATTAAACTGGCTGTTGTTGATATATTTTCAACTGTATCCAGGGTATTTTATCAAATAATCTCACATTGTAAGGGTATTTTAAGGATAGCTCTTAAGTAACATTATACTTAATGGAATAGTGTTGAAAAAAATCCTGCTCAGTTGAGGCCTTCTGTCACTACAGATTGTATCTCTCTCCCCCACGTATACCCCGAACCCCTCCACACCCCCCTTTACGATATTCAACTATATTTCACTTTTGGGCAAGACTTCTGAGATGACTCCACTGGTCTCCTTGGTAGAAAAGCAGCATCCCTTGCCATTGCACTAAAGAGGAAGAGAACCCCTCTTTGTGCAGGAGCTGAATTACTCAAAGAAACTACAGGGGTTGTGCATTCCGGTTCTTAGGAAAGGAAGTGATATGCAGAACAGTCCAGAACAGAACTACAGTTTGGTGTTCGGAGCAGTAGTAACTTAACCAATTGACTTGTGCACATCTGATGTATATGTGTTGATATGTATTGCACATCTGTCTATGTGTATAATACAGACATGTGGTTATTGTATACAATTTCTATTGTGTAATTTTATTGTATTTATAGAGGAGACATGGTCTGTATTATTAAATTTGACAGTTTCGCCAAGTGTTTTGTGCTGGTTTTTAACCCTTTTCCTCCCAAAGAACCCAATGATGCAGAAGCACATCAACATGTGATCTCATTCTTGATATTTCACACTGACTTCAGCATCACCAAATGTCTGATGGCATTACCCTTTGCAGCACACACAGACTTCCAACTGGCAAAAGCTAGCCTTCTGTGTTGCTTTATGAGGTTATTATTGCAGTAAGCTTGAGCTTAAAAGCTGTAGACTGCATGATGGGTCTCTCTCCCACAAGGATAAAAGGCTGTAACAGCAGCACAAAGTGAAGAAGTCAGGTGTGTGGGCAGTAGCTACAGGAGTGCGGGCAAGAGAGCAGAGTGACTTTTTTTAACACACACGCATTCAAAGTCTCTGATGTGCAGTTCAGTTTCACACTCACACATTTACATATATTAATGCTCAGACAGTTAAGCAAAGTTAATCTCGCACTGCCGTGCCGTTCCTGTCAATCAAAACCTAATGATACTCCATAGGAAGGGCAGCGAGTCCTGACTGAGGCAGCCATAGGACTGCTGCATACATCATGCTGGAACACCATCAGAGAGTTATTGCTATGAATAAAACACTCATCTGTCTGTACTGGCTGGGCCTGGTTATTCAGACACCAGGGAAGAGAAACACTTAACCCCATCGTGGTCATCCCTATTGAAAGGACAAGATATTAAAATATACAAGTCCTTTATTACCTCAGATTGGGTCTGGGTTATTTCCCTGGCCGATGTGACTTGCTTCTGGGTTCTAATATCTGGATGTTGTGTTGAACACGGGTTTGACGTCCCAAGCCTCCAGGCACAGACCCCCAGGGCCCAGCCCCTTCTTGGGGGGGTCTAATCTCAGTCAAATCCCTAAATTTAGCAACCTGCCCCAGATTTACAGCCTCGCTGCCACTGTTTTCTGCTGACTGAGTAATAAACATCTCATTCTCTCTCGCTCTCTCTTTTACATACACACAAACACCCGTTCATCTTTTCCTCCGCTTTATTCCAGCCCCGAAAATCAAATCAAATCATAACCTATCCAATCAAGAGATGCTGAAGCACAATTACAAATATATGTGAGTGTGCTGTCAAGGCTTTGCTCAATGGGATCAGTACAGTAGCCGTGAAGATAAAAGCAATGTTGTTAGAAATCTCCTGGGATCACCTCCTCCCTCCCCCCTTCTCCATCCTCCTTCCTGCGTCTTTCTCTCTCTCTGTGCCTCTCTCTCCTTCCATTCCTCGTCTTTGCTCACCAGGATAAAAGCCCATGTTTTATTTAGTCTATTAAGAAATAGCGAGTGTGTGTGCCTATTCCTAGGCTATGTGCATGTGCGTGTGTGCGCGGGCGTGCGTGTCTGTTTAAGTTTAAGTTTTAGTTTTTAAGACAAGACACCAATGAATTATCGCAATACACTGACAGTTACAAAAAGGAGAACTGGGATGTGTTGGATCACGTACCAACACAACCATAATCATCAATATCACAGCTCACTCACACATATATAAGCATGCATGTACACTGCCATACAAACAATAGCACGTTTCCCTTCCTCTTCTCTCCACCACTCTTTTCATCTCTCGCTCCGTACTCGTCTCACCCATAACAAACGGAACACGTCTGCACTGCCATTAGATAGAGGACAGTCACCTGGAAGAGTGAAAGGAGGTGGGAGCAGGGGAGATTTGTGGAAAATATAAAAAGGGGGTAAAATCGAATTCCACAAAATGATACAGCGTTCCCCCAAATCCCCAGCCCTGTTACACAATGCCTGTGGCATAACATTAATTACTTACTATTTTTGGTGCATTAACATTTATCTTCTAAATTACATCTTAACTTTAATTTTTTTTTGTTAATTAATCGTTATAGTCGTCTATTTCAAGGTGCACAGGTTATGCAGGTTGTTTGTAGTTTAACCTTTGGAAATCAATTCAGGTAAATCGTGCCAATAACCGAATACTGACTTAAAGAGAGCATCTATTCCAGCTGCAGTTGACAGTTTGAGAGCCAGGTTAGCTAATTATATCGTTCAATCATGGTCATCGATACATTCATAGATGCATAGATATGTATCATTAGTTTAGCAAGATGATAGAGCAACTTTTAACCGCGATTGTTTCTAATGCGGAGTCTGTAGCAGTAGCCTACTGCTCTCGGGACCCCCTGTAAGTGAAGGTAGGCTAAATACTATCTGGCAGACTTCAGCGACACTTAGTGGTTACAATGAAACAGTACTACATGTCTAAAACAAAGCATTATGGGATCGTAGCGGCGAGCCGAAATAGCTCAGTTGGGAGAGCGTTAGACTGAAGATCTAAAGGTCCCTGGTTCGATCCCGGGTTTCGGCAGAGGTTAATGTTTTTGTTCAAACGTGTTACCTGAAAGACAAAAGACCGATTGAAATTCTCCATGAATCACGTCATAACGCTGCTATAGTGAAGAACGTTACTTAGATACCAATGAACGCACAGTTATCAATTTAATCGATGAATAAGAACACCTGTAGAATAAATCATCATGTCAGTACTTTTGTCAACCCCACCTGTTACTTAGCTAGATATAGCGAGCCACACGTTAGAACTGATGGAGACAACTAACCTCCAACTAATCTTTTCTTTTGCACTTACGTACAGTTAGGGGCCCTTGGATTTTTTTTCTCTTTTACGTCTTAGTAGTTCATTACAGAAAAGTAAAGTCCTATACCGTTGCATTTACAGCGATTTTGTTGAGGTTGAGGAGAGTTTCGGATTGGCTTGAACTGATAGCAAGCCCCGGAGGACGTCACCAAGTCATTATTGCTAAAATGATTGTTACAACAGGCTCCTTAGAAAAAAAAGAAAAGAGTTTTGTCAAAAAAAAAAAAAGAAATTAGGAAATTCCTTGGCAGGGATCAAATAGTTAAAAAAGAACTAACAAGAGACGAGGCTTTCTGTAGTAAGCAAGGTTGACAATAAATTTGAAATAGGCACTGAACACGTTTCACAAGGGGGAGCTATGAGTACATTTATGGTGTAAACATGACCCGTCACTGCCTGAGGAGCACAGTATAATCAAAATAATGCATGTGTGAAGACATAGTTCTCACAGCAAATCTACATGTGTTATGTCATGTAGTATGGGACATTCAAGGTCTTTAAGGTAAGGTCATACACGTTGTCCTTAATCGTTGACATAAAAGGCATGATGTGTTTGAGAACAACCAGGAAATGTAAGGAACAATAAGGACTTCTAAGGAAGAGAGTTCATTTCATTTCAGTTCTGGAACTCATATAGATCTCAGGTCAGTTGAGGTGCGCTGCTGTTGACCAAAAAAAAGAAAAGAAATTGATTTAAAAAATCAAAAATAAAATGTTTATATATTTGTAAATGTGTTATTTGTAGTATATGCTCAAACGCCTTTCCATGAACTGCTTGTCAAAGTGAAATTTTGTGTATATCAGCAGCAATGTGTGGTGAAAACTGGCTTATATAAACTGTGAAGATGTGAGCAAGTGAACAATGAGAGAGATATATATTCAATGTATTATGTTCATTGACCGTAGAATGAACAAAGAAGCAAATAAAACATACTGTTTGATTATAGAGATACCACGCTGTGGATCAGAAGTGAGCGATTATGTGGTCTGGTCAGAAAAGTAAAAAATTTACAGAATTAACAACAGTCTTTCATCGCCACAGGCATTCTACTTCATGAATAAAAATGGCCTTGTATAAATTAGCGTCATCCAGCTAAAACTATTTTTGGCCGACTCACGTAGGAAGGCACCTAATTCAACAGGTCTTACATAATAGGTAAACATTTTATAAATCTTTCAGGCATGATGTTCATTCCACTAATTATTTTTTTTCTGAGAAACTCACTCTGTTGGCTTGCTCTTCCTGTAATCTCAGGAGTCATCTGTTGTCAGTTAATTTCTACTCTTCATGCATACGTATACGTATTTGCACATGCACACACAGATACACATACAAACACACACGCAAACATACATACACACACACACACACACACACACACAAACACACATACACCCACTTGTTTGCGCATACATGCACAAATACCCATATGAAAGTACATGCAAACACACACACACACACACACACACATACACGTTCTGTCATTTATCCCCGTGCTCTTCAGGCCCAGCTGTGTGCATGTTACTGCCTTCGTGTGTGTGTGTATGTGTGTGTGTGCGTGTGTGTGTGTGTGTGTGTGTGTGTGTGTGTGTGTGTGTTTGCATGCACTTTCATATGTGTGTCTGTGCATGTGTGTGCATACAAGTGTGCGTATATGTGTTTGTATATGTTTCTATGTGCATATCTTTGTGTGGGGAGTGTGGGGCTAGTACTGAAGCAGCATTCAGAGTGCAGCTGGGCTTCATTAGATCTCTTTTTAGGCAGTGTTGTCACAATGCTATGGCTGTGCTCTCACGCTGAGAAAGAGGTGGACAGCTGGCACAAATGCCATCCGTGCCAGAGATGTTGGACGCAGCCTGGCCGGCAGTGAGGCTCTGGCTGGTTTTGGTCCGGTCGGTCAGTCTGCCAACGAGGTAACATTGTGGAAGTGGAGCACCATCATAAACAAAAGGTCTCGGCAAAGAGAAGGAAGGCTGAGAATCTGCGTCATGGCATTGAAACGGCAGAGAATGGTCACCCCTTTGGCGCAAAGCTTGAGTTAGAGGCAAAGGGTGTCTGAGGGATTCAATGAAAGGAGGGTGAAGGTTTGAGAAAGAAAAAGAACTGGTGAAGACAGAGAGGGAGCGAGAGAAAGAGAGTGAGCAGGGTAAGCAGGCAACACATGCAGCGCTCAGCTGTTTGGTGAGTTTCTCAATGAAAGTGCTGAGAGAGGGAGAATGAAGGGAAGGAGAAAGAAAGAAAGGCCGGGAGACTGGTTGTTAATGGCTTAATGTGTTCTTTGTGTTTTCATCAGACAGAGAGAGAGAGTGCGAAAGGGAGACGGAGGAGAGAACCAGAGGTTCGTTGTTTCCCGAATGAGTCGTACCTTTCATGGCGCTGTTCACATTCACATTCACCCTTGTGACAGACACAAAGACAGGAGAGAGGGGCAAGTTAATGGTTCGCTGATTAGGTACATTCATCAATGGCAGGACTCGGGCAGAGTGACTACCTGGCACTTGCACCTTATTCACCCCCTTAAGCCACACACTGAGCCCCTGTGTGTGCATATGAGAGAGATTTTTGTTATAATTATTATTATTTATCCTGTTTAATGATGTACAATGTATTTGGATGTGTTAATAATCCTTTATTTTGTATTTCCCTGCTAATATAGCACTGATATTAAAATAGTGGGTGAACGTCATAGTGTATGTGTGTGTGTGTGTTTGTGTGAGGTTGAGGGGCACAGGTTGAGAGCCGGTTATATTGTCTTTGTAATCTGACAACACTAGTGGTCTTCATAGCAAAGTGCAGACAGATGTTTTTCCATTATAGGCTTTTTAGAGTGGCAGTCAGTTGGCTGGCAGTTACATTATTTTAACAAGGGGTCAGCAATTAACCCAACTGCAGGTGTCACTTGCTGATGACTACTACATAAATAACAACTGAACAAGCACTGTTCATAGTGACTTAACTACATTATTGGTATTTTCACACAGTAGCACCTCTAAGTGTAATACATCATTACTGTCACCCAATCCACCAGGTCAGAGAGTCAATGAGGGGCACTGCAGACTGCAGACATAACATTTGCCAAACATCTATTTTATTGACCAGCAGGGGGTGCTCTATCTCCCACTCAATGCTGTCACCCCTAAATTGTATTCAGCTTTATGGAGTTTGTTTGTGTAACAGGCTTCCCAGAAGCAGGGGGAATGCGTCAACCTGCCTGTGGTGCAACTGATTTGATTAAGTGCTTAAGAGCTCAGGTGGAACACGATCCACAGACAACTCTAGATGTGATGGACAATGACCCTTTTGCCGATTCAGTTTGCTCTAATTCGTTTAAATTCTGTTCAGTTCAGGCCAAACTTCCCTTACTGGCATGGCTGTAAGTGTGGCGTCACCAAAGAGTTTATGTAACCTGAACCCACATTCATTTACATGGCCACACTGAAGGCTCTCTCTTAGTCTCAACCTCACATCTCAGTGCCCCGAACACTTACTGGTGAAGCAATTTACAGGAAAAGAGAGAGAGAGGGAGGGAGGGCCTAGTAGCCATGGCAACAGCAGGAGACCAGCGTTCTCACCTCCTTGCGGGAAGTGTCATCACCACATTCTGCGTGCCGCATTCTACCAGCTGCGGTGAATCTGGATACAGGACACATGCCTCTGCTGCACTGCATGATCATCAATATGGTTTCAACATCACATTTCAATTTTTTTCCAAATATATTTCTATTTGTTGTTTAACTGATATTTTATGTTATTTTATGGTTCATGTTTTGTTTGTTTTAAATTAAAATGCTTTTAATTCAACATAACTTTAGTTTGACGTGCATTTACTGTGGTGTGCAATACTGACTATTCGTTACATATCATTATTCATGTTGCTCCCATGACATGTATTTGATGTATTATGGTAAATTAGTCTTTCAAGAGGGTCTGGATATTCACTATATTCATTGTATATCATCATCATTATTACTGTTAATAAATATAAGCACAGTATGAATGATCATAATTTGTACACTTGTCTGTATTTTTATAGCAAATGGCTAACAAAGCATTTGATTGAGACTTTCACCATTATGTATTTATTATTATTTTTTATTTTTGTCCATGTTTCAATCAAATACGGCAGTTTTAATGCCAAGACATATACACCCCAAATAAATCTCTGCCATCGTCCGCACTTGCTACTTATAGCTCTCATTGTGCTGTTTTGTATTGTCACTGCACTGCACCCAGAAGCTCTTAGTTTACATAGGAGGGGGAAGAATATCCCTAGAACGCCCTTGCTGTTTCCTACATTTCCTTCCTGCCGACAGCTGCTCTCTTCACCATTGTGTTCCACAGTGCATTTTATAATTAGATTTGCTCCTTTCAGCACAACATTAATTTCATCCTCAGTCACCAAGTGAGTCAGCACTTTCCCCCACTGTCTACATTACAGCCTCCTGGATGTGCTCCACGGCACAGCACACTAAACCACACACACTCCACAGGCACACATGCGCGCGCACACACACACCAGTGTTTTTGTCTAAAGCGGCTCACATGAGATCTGTATGAGTTCAGAACTGAAATGATATGAACTCCCTTCCTTCGTTGTTTTTAATATTTCCCTGCAATCATGGATACATGTATGTAATTTATTTCAGTTTGTCTTCCTCTGACCTCTTCAAAATATTATTATTTATATTAAAATAATTTTAAAATATGCATCAGTACATATAAGTACTGTCGTTGCCTGTACACATGTATCTGAAATCTATCTGTACTGTTCTGATGTCATTATTAAGGATGTACATGGGGGAAAAATACCAAAGCTGCTGTGTTCACTGCAGTCCATACAGACTTGAAGGTTGTTTCCACTCAGATGGACAAAGGAGCTCAGACTGGAGACGGAGAGAACAGAATGTGAAGTATTCTTCAGAGAAAGTTACATGAGCAGGGTACCATTGTGTGAGAGCAGAATGGGGCTAACCCACGGAGTTTCACAGCCAGGGAGTTTGTTAGTTGTGCACCCAATTCAGCTATCATTGTGATTGCTACCATTTATACCATTTTTGACCTTTTTGGAATGACTCTTCTTTTTCTGGAATGTCATTTCTTAAATTGCGTCAGTACAACTCTGGAACACTCCCATGAAAACAGGGCCCGATAGAAATGTATCGTCTGTTTGAAACAATGCTGTTCACTGTACCGGGAATGTTGTCACTGTCATGAATTATCTAACTAATAAAACTCAAAAATGAATTTAGGCCTTCTCACAATTTATGATACAGACTGTCCCCTCTAATGTCTGTAAGAACCCTCAGTTTAGTATCCTTGAATCAGTGTTTTGGTCTCATGCTAGATGTACATGTTTTAACTACAGGCAAGCTGTCATGCTATAACATCCTAGGCAGAGCACCACTGTATGTGATATGGATTACATCACAGACAGAGCACTATGTTGTGTCTGTGATCAGTAATGTACTGCAATAGGTAAAAATTGTGCTGTTTCTGCTATCTTTATTAAATCAAGACAAAACACTGTGCTATGTCTGTGATCTGTAACGTCTCTCATCTGTCTCATCACCTTATAGGTGTTTTGGCCATTTCATCCAATCCTGTTTCCTGAGGTGTGTGATGCTGAAAGTGCCTACTAGAGCCACAGATTGCATACAGAATTACAGTACATTGTTGGATATATTTAGCATTATATACTTATTTGTTACATTTACATGCATATTGGTACTGACATTGTTTTTATATACATATTGGTAAAGAGTATTGACATTAATATGAAAAAAGGAAACATATCTAGACTCCTTTATAATTGTTAGTTAGTTACTTCAAAGTATGAGCCCTTTTTAATTTGGTGATTCGATGATTTTGACTACCCCTGTATGAACATTTAAATATAAAATTCTACTACCTTGTACTGAAGTGCTTTGGTCTTTGTACCTTGAAAACAGGTCTTTGAAAATACTTGTTTTTCCTGTTTCACAATGTACAAGTTCATTTTATTGTTGGTGAATGTCTACAGCTCTTATCGAGATAGAGAGACAAGTAATGACTAAACATCCTGTTGGGGTGTCTGTCTGTTCTTAATCTTATTTCTGTTTTTTTTTATATAATGGACTTCTTCTTTCTCTGGCATTTCTCTTTTTGCAGTTTACTTTATTAATTTATTTAGTGTCTCCATTATTGTTGTCATTATTTTATTGTGTATTTCATATTTGGAACTCCATTTTTGTATTACTGTATATTGAGAAGTCATGCTAATAAGCCAAATATGAATTTAACAAAGAGACAGGAGCGGGAGAATGAGAAGTAGAAGAAGAAGAGTGGAGGAAGAGAGAGATGGTGACACATGTGAAGGATGATGATAGTTTTGTTGACAGCCACACAGAAGTGTCAGGTCATGGTGAAAGAGACAGCGGTCAGCGAGAGGGTCAGAAGTCACCCACTGCAATGAAAAGAGTCATTTCATTTACACACATACAACTCATTTACTTTATTTACTCATTGCTTTATGAACAAAGTAGAGAACAAGTAGCTACTGG
This sequence comes from Megalops cyprinoides, assembly GCF_013368585.1. Classification (NCBI taxonomy): domain Eukaryota; kingdom Metazoa; phylum Chordata; class Actinopteri; order Elopiformes; family Megalopidae; genus Megalops; species Megalops cyprinoides. The sequence goes on from NC_050588.1 coordinate 20,606,520, forward strand.
TTTGTGTGTGAGATGTGGAGTTAAAATGTTGCTTTCTAAATCACCTCTTTCCCCTTGTGACTCCTTGTGTCCCTCTCCTTCAGTAGTATTTCTACCTTTGTTCCATACAACATCCCTTTGTTGAACCTTATTTATTTATTTTTTTGTCATTTCTTATGCCCAAATCTGTTTCCCCACCCCTCTCTGGATCGTAACATCTGGACTGAAGCACTCCATTCCCCCCATGTTTTCCCAGCTGTTCACGTGCCCTTGAATGTGTACTTTCCTGTGATGCAACATTTCTTCCCTGCCCTTTGTATGTCTTAAAGGAGCAGCCATGTAAAAAGAACATATACATGTTTTACATTTAAGTACATTTTTGTCACCCTATTTTCAATGAGTCTATCGTATACTAATATTTTAAACATCCATTATCTCTATATAGCTGGCTTGATTATGACAAAGTTTGAGTCACTATGTATTTTATGGCTTTAAGTGACAGTTCAGATGATCACACTGTAATACCCATCTGGAATGTTTATGTCTCTTTTTTTTGTCTGCCTATGACATACTCTGCTTCATTAGCATAAAACTGAGTGAAAATGGGTCAAGTTAATTGTATGCATTTAATTCAGCTCTCTTCCTCTTTTCTCTCCCTCTCTCCAAAGCACTCCCCTGTGCAACTTTCACATAGTTAGGCCTAACGCTTAGTTAGGCTCTTGTAGGACTAAAGATTTGCTAGAAAACCAGCATTCCTTTGGGTCATCTGAACTGAGCTGTACATGATAGGCAAAACTAAGGAATCTAAGCAGCATTGGAAGCCAGGGTATTCTGCCATACGATAATTTAAGTAAGTCAGTTGTGCGACATGAGGCAACGGAATTGGCTGTTTTAACCTTCAAGCTCCTCAGGTTGACCTTACCTTAACACAAATGAAAATATATATTTTTTTAAAAATCTGCTTTCATTCCACCATTGAGGTCATTGGGTCACTTGAAGAAACACACTGTCCTAGTATTATTTTATAAAGGGAGGATGAAAACGTGCCTAGCTAGCTAACAGAGTTTCCAGCTGATGAGTTACCCAGCCTGTTTAATTTCCCCTCAGAAACATGGCTCACTCTTGCAATACATTACATGAGGCGACTTGCTGCTATGGCAACGAGCGCGTTCTAATGGCGGTTCGTTGTCACCCAATCTGGGATGGACTCCCACGGTTTTGTTGGCCAATGACAGAACGAGGCTTTTTTCATTCTGCTGTCCGCCATTTTAGGTTCCTTGAGTGACAGCTGGCCTCAACGGGGAGAAGTCCGTCGTTAGAAAAGGTTCAAATAAGCTGCGAGAACCCAAGACGTTGTAAGGTGAGTGATATACGCTGTTTTATGAGTAACAGCTGTTACTTTTGCTTCATGAGCGCATGAAGAGTTGAAACGACGCTTTTCTGTTGTTATTTTAATGTATTTGGATTGGTGGATGCGGTGTTTCCGGCAATGTGACGAATTACGACTGCAACAGTGGGTAGCTCTGTTTGCTCATTAACGCGTCTTTACCATATTGCGGCTAAACTGATAGCTGGAGAGGAAGCTGGATAGGCAAATTAGGTCTATCTGTAGTTACATTTTACGTAACGTTAGGTAGGCTGGCTAGTTCACCTTGTTAATAAGGGTGGTTATACGCTATTCCTGAGAGCTTTCTTATTCGCTAGCTAGCAAGCAAATGACCGTCAAACATAATTCTCACGGCTATTGCAACGTCACTCAAAAAGGTGAACGTCTCACCTCACAGTAATTTACTAATGCGCTAAATTTCTCAGATGTCTTATGCTAGACTAATGTAATTGGCCTTTTGCCATTTACTCCGACTTGACAATTCATTCTGAAATACATTTGCCCTTTAGATTGTCAGTATGCCTGATATCGGTATACATAACTAGTATAACGTAAATTAGTGTAATGTCGTTCTCAAGTGTAGTTTGGTTAGGTAACGTAGGTGGCTCTCTAATTGGTTAACCAGGGAAAAGAGACGTAGGGGATGCTGCCTATAGTTACCATTCGTGCCTGTGTGAACGTCGATTTTTACAAACCACGAGGCGCTTGAAAGGGTAACTTGACTAAAGAATTAGCTAACATGACGTCCCTTGATGCCATACGGGTAAGTAGCTAACGACATGCAAGTCAAACAATAAACAATAAAGCGGAATCACAATGCGGCAATCCCCACTTCCTTTCACCGCAATGTTATCTAAAGCTTGACGTCAGCGTGTGACATTTGCTATTGTCTAATTCTAATGCCTGATCGATGAACGGGCACTTGATTTTAGACTCCATTTAAGAACGGGCACTTGATTTTAGACTCCATTTAAGTTTAAAGCCCTACATGGTCCCAGTGAATCAGGTTGGCCTTTTCAAGTCAATTATGTACGTATTTTGTCTTAAATACTTGTTTTCCGTTTAGTTTGAGTTGAAAACAAGTATGAATCGACTCACTTTGTTCCTGTCTGCCTTCAGTCCCCAAAATGCACTGCAAAGCTGATGTCATCCTTACAGCTTGTTAGGAGAACTGATAGAAATTGTTATAATTGTTATAAATCAATACTCTACTCAGTAAAGCCCACAATAGCCTGGCATACAAAGTGTAAATTATATTAACAGATTAGCAGAGCGTTTGGGGACTGTATGCAAAATTGTTGGCAAATTTCATTGACATGAAGGACTGACATACTAAAATGCATTTAAGTAAACTAAATAGATCAATAGAGCAGTGACTATAGACCCTTATATATAAATTAAAGAACTGTACAAGCATTCTCTATACAACACTTACTTCTGGGGAATGCATTAGGGTTAGATAGCAGGATGTTAGTGAAGAAACAGTGAAAGAGTTACAAAGTGGCTCATGTTTCTTGTCATTAAAACAAATTAAGTGGTTTCAGTACAGATATCTATTTTAGTGTCATTAGAGAAGCATGGTGGATTGACGGCCGCTCTCCAATCTCCCACTCTCTCTCTACTGTCTAAACACATGAAACAAACAGTAATTGATATTGATATTTTGGCAGTGCTGTTTGTTTGCCAGTTCTCTGACACCGATGACCCTGCAATTGGAGAGAGAGAGAGAGATGCGTTGTGTCTGAAACACGTGAGTTAGAGTGCTAGAGGGGTGCACTTGCCTGGGCTGCCAGTTTATCCACTCCTGTCTCTGTGTGTGTGTGTGTGTGTGTGTGTGTGTGTGTGTGTGTGTGTGTGTGTGTGTGTGTGTGTGTGTGTGTGAGAAATGAAATGTGAGAGGCCTTTCAGTGGTGCATGGTTCTTGCCACAGAGGCCATGGCTGGTCTTTGGTTTCAAAGTGTGCCCTGGGCCCTCCCCAGCACAAACCTGCATGTACATAATTCATAGGCAGCATCACGTAGGGTGAGTGACTTGAGACTTGAAGGTGCATCACCCAGCTGGGTGCTGAAGCGCAGGACATCATTGAGTACGTCCATATTGAATATGCTGTGGACCCTTGTGAACTGGCCATGAGGGAGTTGGGCTTTTGGCCAGGTGGTTTTGTGTGCAAGGCCTGTGTGGAGGGCCACAAGGTAGGTAGCCTGATTTGCTATGGCGAATATCCATTTGAGTGATTTGATGAGGATCTATCTTGCATGTAATATAATTGGTTTCGTCCTTCTACCCTGCAGGCAGGTAGTGGCTTATTGACTGTCCCTCAGTTGTTAGTTCAAAAAGAGTCACAGATGTTTATTCAAAAAGAGTTGATTGGTTCAGTTTTAATGTTCTCGTGATGGATATTTGGTAAAGCAAATGATGTGAGGTAATCCTGTTTTGTCTGGGTTACAGGACGAGTGGGTTGGGAGAGGATGTGTTTGCTGGAAGGCACATTATGGTGGAGTGGGGTGACAGTTGTTGATGCAGCTCTTTTTTGCTGTTTTAGTTTCTCTCCCAGTTTGGAATGCCCAGTTGTGGTCACAAGCCACATTCATAGCTGTAGCTCTTCGGTATCAATCCAGGAAACGCATACACGCATGTTCTCTCCTTGGAAACATGTGATGTTACCACTTCTTTTGCATAGCAGTCCATGCTGAGTCAAAGTTGAGCCTGCACAGACTTGAGTCAGTGGAAGACATTTCATGTGCAGTTTTGTACAGGCAGACTGCACTCCACTGACCAATGGGGGGTGCTGGTTTGCGATAAGATGAATAAACCCTGGCTGACCTAGCCCCCTAGCCTCGGTGAAATGAAGCCTGTTTGTTCCGCCACTGTTGCCAGATGACAGAGATGCTGTCATAAGGGATGCTGACCTCGCATGTACTCTTTAGTAACTTCAGAGGTGAGAGAGATGTCTCGTACAATGGTCTTCATCTGTTATTTTTGCATAAAGATTAAAACTCGAGACAGAGAGTGTGTTAATGTGCTAATGTGTTAATGTGCTTGTGAGAGAGGCTTGCTGACTTTCGCCTGAAGCGGTTTGAAAAGTTCAGTGAAAGGGTCAGGCTTCATAGTGGTTTGATTTCAAAGGGTTATGATGGATTACTCCCCTCTTACACCTCTTATGTAAGACCCAAGGTATCTGGCCATGAACAGGAAGCCCCCATGTGCAGTTAACCCCTTGGCCTCTTGGCATGGCAGTTATTCTGGAATGTGCTTCCACCACTACAGATGACCCTGGTCACTGCTGTAACATTGATATGTTTGGAGAGGAGCCTGTGGGGACCAATAGGACAATGAGTCCTGCACATGCTCAGTAGTGTTTCTCCTCCCTCATACACACATAGTCTGACACACAAACTAGTTTGGGATTGAGCTTCAGATAGTGTGAATTCATGTAAAGGGCATGCCAATGCAGGCCGATGTCATTCTCAGTCCTTCGTGGGAAGCCAGAGCCATTGAACATTTCGTAGTGGATTCCAAAGAAGAGTCATAATGACAGAGAACAGAAGCATTCCTTTCTGCCATTATCAGAACACAAAAGCCAGAAAAAGCAACAAAATAAAGGCACATTTTATGAGTGTGAAGGTTTGCTTGCACGCTCGTGCGTATGCCTCTGCGTGCGTGTGTTCTTAGGGATGACTGGAATGTCATCACACGCTGCGGGGACTGCTACGTTTAGCACCCAACCCCACCCCACCCCCATTCAAGAGGGGTATGGGAATTCATCAGAAACTGGACTCGTGGCAGATGGCTGATGACTCTTGAGGTCCCGAGCGAGGGTTACATCATCTTCTAACTGGGTCATGTACCCTGCCGTCGCACTGCAGCCCCCATGATTCCAGCCCAAAACTGTGAGGACTTCTGTAGGGGCCACCAGCTGGCCTGGGGGGGAGTACACCTGGGCTGTTTATTGCTCTGCAGAGGGTGAAGAGGGCAAAGGGCCAGACGCTGCCCCTCTGTTCAGTGCACATTCTGATGACCTGTACTGAAATTCAGTAGGATTGCTGCAGTTTGTTTGAATAATAAACAAATTAATAGATATAAATACGGAACAAAGCAACTGTGCTGCAGTATCTACAGCTATCTCAAATGTGGTGAACAGTTCAATAATCTCTGAGTGCTCTGGTGTAGATCGGATAACTCTCCTCCACCTAAGCTGCCCGGTATTTTATTCATCTGTTTATAAGCCCAGTCCTGCTATGGGTCAGTCATCGCCTCTTAATCTGAGATCTCCTGAAGTTACAGCTCTGATTGTGCTTGTCCATGTTCCTTCCTGATGAGGATTATTGGGACTTAGTAGGGTGGGAGCGGGGGTCCACATGGGGGTGAGATAAACAGGCAGAGGGATTACTGTGTAAGAGATAGTAATGGAGTAGGGGTACATTGCAGGCATGTGCAGTCAGCTCTCTGATCCAGATTATCAGAAGGAATCGCAGTGTTCTGAAATGTAGATTTCTAGACCCTAATGCAAAGGCAGTGAGAGGAGAGTGAGAGTTTCAGCTATTCTTTTCACCGATATTCTTGAGAGAAGGATATGTGCATAGTGAGGTGAGGGTCTGGAGAAGGAGTATTAAGAATACAGAGTGTTCTTTTGTGTGTTCATCTCTTTAATACTATATTTATTATCAATCCATCTTGGAACCAGCTGAGACTCTGGTCTGACCAGTATGGGGGTTTGCAGGGGAGTCACAAAGAGAACGACCTCTGTGGTGTTCTGGTGAAACTCTGCACACTCTTAAACCTGAGCCATTTATGTTGGTAGGTGCCCTGTGTTTATATTTAAACACCACATTCACTTCCAGCAGCCCAAGTCATTCTCTGGCATAATACTCTGCCTATGGCCACTGCTGGTGTGTATTGAAATGCTTGATTCTGGGACCATTCTTTTTAGTTTCCTCTATTCAAGGCTACACTTTAAGTTCCCTGCAGCACATTGTATTCAGCATCCTGCAGATACATTTTCAGAACATTTGCAGATTATTCTCTTTTGTTGTCTTTTTCTAAAGATGAATGCATTTCATCCCTTTTTGGTTGGGATGTTCCCCAGTGCGTGGACAGGAACACACTGTTCTTGTTTGTAGCCAGCACTCTGTCTGAGAATGTGCTTTGCCACTGTGTCATTTTTGGGGGCAGGAAGGCATCAGACACCAACAACATATATGCACACAGGGAGCAAAAGCACAAGTGTGCCTTACGTTGCAGATACTGCTGTTGCTCGTCTTTTCGTCTTTTGGTTTGATGTGAAGAGTTTGAGTAAGTTGTACGGACATGACCATGTATTGAATTGTTTGGGTATTGGACCATAAGGTTGCTATTCATTGGATGAATGTCTGAGTACTCCCCCGCCCCCGTCTTCAGCCAAGTCAGCCATCACAGCTGTATTTGTCTTTTTGACTGAGCTCTGTAGTGTTGGAAGAGGTTGGTAAAGAGCTTGGTATGTTTGTGTGGCCCCAGCTGGAGGTCACAGCCTGGTGCTGGAAGGAGCAGTGACTCGGGTCAGCAGGGAAGAGGCTAACTTGCTCTCACATGAAGGAGGGTGGGGCCAGCCCACGGTGTGCTTTTATTGGTGGTGACCCCAGACCTTCTGTCCACACCAGCCACAGTCCCCCCACCTCACTCATCATCTCTATTCTCTCACAGCCCCTCCCTCTTCCTCTCCTCCTCATCCTGATTCACTTTCCTTCTTTTCCTCCTCTCCTTATCCCCCTGTCTCTTCCTCCTTCCTTCCCTCCTCTCTCTCTCTCTCTCTCTTTTGCTCTCTCCTCTCTCTCTCTTTTGCTCTCTCCTCTCTCTCTCTCTCTGGGGCTCTGCTTTTTTGGGGCAGCGAGCCCTACGTTATGTAACTGTGAAATGGAGACAAACTAACTGATATTTATGGCATCCCATCGCCATAAATGAAAGTGGAAGGATGGCAAGGGGTGCGGTTACAACTGTGGCAGAGTTTTGTTGGGGTGTTTACCTATCTCTGACAGTTTAGGGGTGACAGAGGGGAGCCGGGTGGGGGGAGGGGGGTTGTGAGACCCTGAGCCCTGACCACTCCAGAACAGACTCAGTAAATGTTGCTGGAGAATAGATGCTTTGTCATTCTTTACCCAGCTATCTCATTCCATTGCTCCCTACCAAGATCACATGGCTGGTTCAGGCCAGCGTTGGCTGGTTGGACAGCATGTACTTTGTAAAAGCCAATGGGACCCAGGAGCTTCGGGGTCCTGTTTCCACTCTCAGGGATTGTTGGTGAGGAGGACAGAGGAGAATGGCAGGGCTCTGCTCTATGACTCACTTTCATTGCCATCCCCAAATACAGCATGTTCTTATATGGCCGTGTCTGCACTCCGTTTGCCTGTGTGTGCAACCTGAGGTTTGCCTTACAGCGCTCTAGGGAGTGTCAGTCGCTCAATGTACAGACAGTGGTAATTCAAGTCCAGTGGAGGGTTTCAGTGGGTTTACACCTGGCTACATGTTGAGTTGACTTCTGCACTTTGATTCTGTGTGTGTGTGTGTGTGTGTGTGTGTGTGTGTGAGAGAGAGAGAGAGATCAGAACATATAGGCAGTGTGACAGTGAAACACGTAGATGCAGCACTGTAGCCCTACTACTAATATACCCTATATACACCACCTTACCCAGAACACATGCGCGCACACACACACACACACACACACACACACACACACACACACACACTATACTAATGTACCTTCACCATCTCACGGCATGCCAGCCTACAGCTCAGAACACACACATACACAATGTAGCAGCCCACTTGTTCAGTGTTCAGTGCACTGCCCTCAGCTTCCTGGGCACGGCCTTTAAATGTAAATTGATTTGGACCGTGCCTTTTTGCATGCAAATCCTAGTGGATGTACTGAGTACCCTTGAACCAAACAGCTGTGCCGTCCTGTCCTCGGTGCACGTCTGTGCGTGCTGCCCTTTTGTGCGTCAGTGACTGAGCGCGAGTGTCTCGCTGCGGCAGTCCGCTTGCCCACGCCCCGGCAGCGGGATGCTCTGTGTGGTGAGGTTCTGCTGATCGGCGCCTGTGTTTTTCCACTGCAGAGCCCTGCTGCTGCAGCCTCTCACCACTTTTCACCCGGCCCCGGAGCTCAGGTGCGCCGTCCTCTGCGTCAGGGTTAGTCACCTCACACCGGCCTGGCTCCCCGCCACTGTGAACAACCACTGACCTCTGATCGGAAAATTCCGCTGGCTTCTTCAGACAGGGAGACGGAGAGAGAGAGAGCACCGGAGGGGGAGAGAGAAAGGAGAGATGGAAGGAGAGGGGGGAAGAGGGCAGAGATGACAGGGTGAGAGGAGGAGGAGTGTGACGGAGGGAGGTGTTGGCAGAGGACAGATGAAGGGAGACAGAGGGAAACTGAATTGTCAGGCTTGATTTGCAGATCTGATGAGATGAGTAATGAGATGAGTGTTACAGATGTGACTTTTTATTATTGACGCCGAAATGTGTGTTGAGGCAGATAATGGAAACGGGGTGGTCAGGTTTTTCCCTGGTGACAGGAGCCTCTCTTTCACTACAGAGAGTGGAATCAGAGGAGGCAGTCCAGAGGGATGGAATGAGGGAGGGCGGAAAGGGGGGAAGGGTAGGAAAGAGAGAGGAGACAGAGAAGGAGGGAGAGAAAGAACAGAGAGAAGGTGCAGATGTGCGGAGTGGGAGGTGGGGATGTGGATTTAGCATGGAGGTCTGCAGAGGGGGCCCTTGCAGCAGAAACACGTGCAGCTTCAGTCACATGCAGAGGAGCCAAAATGCACTGCACTGCTGCCCACTGCTCATACTGACAACACACACACACACACACACACACACACACACACACACACACAGAGCATGTTACTGCACTATGATTTTGTGTGCGTGTGTGTGTGTCCTCTTCCACTCTATTTATAATGTATCTAAGGTGAGACAGCAGGTCTTTTGCAGCTCCCTGTGCGTGATCACATTTCCATGTAAAACATTAAAAGCCAGGCTTGGGTTCCAGAGCCAGAGATTACTGTGATGCCTAAGTGTGATTGTCAGTAAGACTGTGTGCCTCTGTCTCAAAATGCAAATTCTGCTTCGCTGGTGTCTGCTATTGCCAGTATCGGGGGGAGGAATGTTTAGCAAAAAAAGCAAGATTCCTCAGTCTGTCAGTGAAACTTGCACTAGTGAAATTCTCCATTTTCACCGTGTCTTTTCCTCATCCACTGTTAGACTTATGGACTTAAATTAACTGTGTCTGCACCTGAACGAGAGCCTGATTCAGTCCTATCTATTCACACTGCAGAACTGACAACAGCTCGATATTGAGAACTGCGCCATATGCCGGTGTGAAGTGCTGAGACTGGATACTCGATTTGCAGCCCAATCTGAAGTGGGCTTGCTTTGCCTTCAGCCTGGCTCCATAGTGATTTTCGAGTGGGTTCAAAGACAGGTTGGTGAAATGCATTATGGGTTTCAGTTCAGCTAGACAGTGTTCTCTGCTCTGGACTCCATCTCTGTCTTTGCATTGCTACTAAATGACTGAACAGGGCATACCATCTTTGCTGAGACCATCGCTTTGAAAGAAATCACTGCGTGTAGAAGGGCATTCAGTTCAGCAGATGCTGTTGTCTGCGCACATTATTTAAGATGCAACAAGTAACCTTATTTACCCTCTGGGGTAATGCCAAAATTAGCCCCTCCTCTGGACTTATTTGACTTAATGCTCATTTGAAATCTTGTTATTCCACCTCTAGTTTCACTGAATTCCACCACAACCGGTTTATTTCAGGACAAAGTGTCTCCACTTTGAACCAGTTGTTAGTTCTCTGTTGCTGCAGCTGCTGTGCTAGGCTTCTGCGTTCCCATCGGTGACCCTTCGGTGACAGCACCCTTCCATTTTCGAAGGTTGCTCTGTGAGTCTGCCAAGTGATAATATTTACATATAAATGAGAGTGGGTTGCCTAACCTTCGGGTCAGTTCTGAGCTTCATAGTGTGAAGTGCAGCAGGGTTTGCATTCGGTCAGAAACCAAACCCCGTGCACCCCATCTCCCTCCCAGACCTCGCACTTCGTATTGAGTTGAAAAAGATTGGGTTCCCATTCCAGGGTGATGGACAAGCCCCTGAGGGGGGCGTCATTGATCTTGTGTGAGCATATATAGGCCAACGGAAACAGGATTTAACATTCTGCATACCAGCGTGATTGACATCTGTTTTTACACCATGTATGGCTTCTGTATAGGTTTGCATCCAGCTCAGAGTGGTGCTCGTTGCACGTGCCGCTGACGAGGGCAGGCAGTTCCGTTCAGCAGTGAGGGAAATCCCAGGAACGCGACCGCCACGCGTTCTGTTCGAGGGCAGGGGCGCGGGGTGTGTGTTGAGTCAACAGGAAAGAGGCCTGCTCTAATCAAACGGCAGCCCTCGACATTCCCCGCATTCCCTCCACCTCGGGGAAAAGCAAGGTGGAGTCCGGGTGGGCGGGGCCAGACAGACCATCCCAGCGGCGTCGCCGTGGCGCGATGCCTGCATTTCTTCGCTTTCGCACTTACCGGCTTCATTGTTGTGAAGGCGGGTCGGTCTGTTCCGAGGGTCGTGCCCTGGCAACGGCTGGCTGAGTGGCGTGGCCCCCAGAGCAAAACTGTTCGGCAGTGTGCGATGGCTGTGATCATCATACTGTGTGTCTGAAGCAGAATCGCATAGCTCTACTCTACTCTACTTCAGGGCAGATCTATGAGTTGAATGGATTTCTGTGTCTGAATGGCCGAATGGGGATCAGGTCTAGTAAGGAAGAACTCAACAAATGGCAGGCAGAAATCAGACCAAGCTGGGCAGTGGCAAAGCAGGGGGAAATTTGATAGCTGATAGTGGTGGTGATAAAGAAAACGGCGTCAAATTTCATGGGCAGTATTGGGGTGTAGTGGTAAGGAGCAGGACTGGTAACCAAAAAAGGTTGCTGGTTCGATTCCTGATGGGGCACGGCTGTTGTACCCTTGGGCAAGGTACTTAAACCACAGTTGCCTCAGTAAATATCAAACTTTATAAATGGAAAAAATTGTAACCTATGTAAGCCACTCTAGATAAAAGCATCTGCTAAATGACAATAATGTAATGTAGTGGCATGTGACCTTTGTTAACACAGTGAAAATCACTTGTCAGGTTTATCAGGACCGTTGAGGTAAAGGACTGAAATGCTGGATCCAGACACAGCAGGATCGCACAGCTGCTGGAGTGCTGCTTTAGTGGGTCACTGGTGCGTGTTGTGTTGCTGTGGGGGTGTGTGTTTTGCCTTGTATGCCCTTCAGGATCGCGCATTGCCTGCTCGTGACCTGCCCGCGAACCTTTATATGCAAACGTCCTTTTATTTTCATCAGAGCACAGATCAAAAATGTAAACCCTGTAACTATAATGAAAATTCCCACCCCTTCCCCTCTCTCCCCTGCTTACTCTTATCCCCGCTACTTCTGGTCAAAGCTGCTAGACACGGATACCCATTTTCCGCTGTGGAGCTGGAAGCCGGACCAGGCTGCCAAACTGTGCTGGCATTTCTGATAGTTTTCTATTACCTGTTTTGCATGCTGAACTGTGTCAGTCTTTCCTGGTAGCAATACTGGTGTGGGTGGAATTGTCTCAAACTGTATAATTGTGTTGCCTCTCCTGATACCTGTTCTAAAAAAAGACTTGACAAGATAAGTAGGGCCAAATTACATCCATTTTATTATTTTCAGTTATCTTTAGTCTGTTTTCTTGATTTCTGTTTTATCAGTTTTAAAAACCTCATTTTCCCTTTTCATTGCAAAAATGTCCAGAATTTCAACTATGTTATAAAGAACAGAATACATGGCATTTGCACCTTCATTAAAGTGCTTAAATTGAGAAAAGAACAATTCATGTTGACAGTGGAATGAAAATTTCAACAAAATGAAGTAACATTGTTCTGTTTTGTAATGTACTGTATCGGTTTTATCCTGTCTAGCAGGCAAGGGAGAAAAGCACACACCACCATCACAAACAACCAACAGTAGATAGAAGTAGTAACTCTGACTTTGACGAATGGGCCAACCTGATGGTGGGCAAGAGCCCAGATGACCGGGTGGCTTTCACCTACCCTTTGAGCTGGAAATGTGATCTGAGCCCAAGCCTGGCTGACCAGACAGGCAAGGTAACGCAGTAAAGCCCGGTCTCATTGCTGCTGCAGTCAGTGCTGGATGACAGTGTCGGTATCTGTGTAATGACAGGCTGACTGGTCAGTGTAATGACAGAGGAAGTGCCGCGACCACAACCGCTGTTTCTGTGAACACGCCAGTCATCGGCAGCTGCGGCTCGCCCCGCTGCAGGCTCGCATCTGACCGCATCGACCGCGACCGCTTCTCGAGGTTGCTGCAGCAGTGCAGATGAAGGAGAAGGACCCGGTTGTGAGGAATCCACACCCCACGCTGTGGAATGTAGGCTTGAGCCTGCTCCATACACACGCATCTCCATCTCCTGATTGGCTGAGCTCCAGCAGACAGTCAGTGCTGGGAGAAAGGGAGGTGTGAATAACTGCAGCGTGTGTGGGACAGGTGTCTCCCCTGACCCCCACCCCACAGGTCTGGCTGACCCCGCTGCTGCAGGAGGTGACCTTCCCTCATTAGGGGGCCAGAGAGTCACTCCATTGGGGCGCGCCATGTCTGTTGGAACGTGTCGCGGGGAGGGAAACTCAATCAGCCTGCGAGGTCAAGCGCCCTGCCAACATCAGGGACACCGCAGGCACCATGGCTAATCCACTCCTTCATTGCCTCTTTCATCGAGGGAATCGATACCACTGTGTAATCTTCTCTTCAACACCACACTGTCCAACACTCCTTTTTAACAACACACTGTCCAACACTCCTCTGCAACACCACACTGTCCAACACTCCTCTTCAACACCACACTGTCCAACACTCCTCTTCAACACCACACTGTCCAACACTCCTCTTCAACACCACACTGTCCAACACTCCTCTTCAACACCACACTGTCCAACACTCCTCTGCAACACCACACTGTCCAACACTCCTCTTCAACACCACACTGTCCAACACTCCTCTTCAACACCACACTGTCCAACACTCCTCTGCAACACCACACTCCCCAGCACTCATTATTAACACCACACTCTCCCTAGCACTCATCTTCTCTCTAACACTGGTCAACATCACTCTTTTCAACACTGTCAAGATCAACACCTCTCTCCAGCATTCTCATTATTATTACCACTTTCTCCAGTGCTGTCATCAACACAGCACTCTCAAGCACTTAACAGTGACACTGCACTGGTCATAACCCCAGTGGTGATCGTAAACACCATGCCCTCCTGCACTTTCGTTCTGTCTGCACTCCATTCTTCTTCACTCCTATGCTCAGCTGTAGGATGCCGTACCATTTTAAGCACACTCCTGTGTGTGTGTGTGTGTGTGTGTGTGTGTGGGTGCGTGTGTGTGTGTGTGTTTGCAGTCATGTAAACATGGTGGTCCTCGCTGCCTTCGAACACTCTGATCCTTTAACTGTCTCTCCTGTGTGCCACCGAGATGGTATAAGTTGTGTAAGGCTCTTTCAGACAGAAGCGCAGGGGCACTTTTGGCTGAGAGGGCTTAGAGGCGCACTGCCTCCCTCCCCGATTATTTATATAGGGGGAGATTGAACGAAACCTTGGCTCAGGCTGGGGAATCCTTTGTCTGGCTGGGTTTTTATTTAGCCAAGAGTTGGGCTACATGGGGGAAATAGACACATGCTGTTTACCTCTTTCCTGGTACCCAAACTTAAGAGTGGGTTTGCGTGCCAGTAACCTTTAACCCTTGAGTGCAGGTTGGCACTCGCTGTGCCCGTCCTCAGCTGTGGTACAGGAATGCAGCCAATCTCCTGTACAAAATGTCCAGACAGAGCGATTGAGAGATTGAAACAGAGAAAGGACCTGTTTTTCTGTTAGAACGATTGCAGTAGCAGTGTGTGGGTGTATTAACTTGTGCCAGTGGCCTCTTTGTATGTCTGAAGCGCCTACAAAATAATGATAAATCTCACGCACGTGCAGTGGAATGTTTTCTGATGAGGAGTTGCTCAAAGTTTGAGTGAGTGGGTGGGTGTGGGGAGTGTAATTATGCAGTGATATTGTAGTGTTACTGTGAGGGAGTTTGGCAACATTGTGTGTGTTCTCTCTATAACATGGTACACAGTAACCCTGTAATGTAAAGAATAACTGTATAACATGGTAAAGTATAGCCTTGTAATGTGGTGAAGAATAGCTCTATAATATCGGGCATATTAGCCCGTAAATGTGGTAAAGAATAGCTCTGTAATTTGGCACACAATAGCCATGTAGTGTGGTAAAGAATAGCTCTCTAACGTGTGAAAGAATAGCTCTACAACATGGCAAAGCGGGATTTTCACTGCAGTGGAAGCTGTGGTGTGAGGTGCTGTGGACCTGGGTCTTGGCTATGATTTGTTTTCATGAAGCTTTTATTACTTTATTACTGTGGGTGGATAGAGAGGGAGATGCTCCCACTGGAGGCCTAGCACTTGTCTCCACTCCACCTGAGCTGAGATACGCCTGAATGAATGGATCAGTGGTTTGGGGGGAGTGCGGTCAGCCCCCTTGTCCTGGCTCTGGAGAACTGTGGGCAGTTGGCAGCCTCCTTAGGGCTGGAGCAGACAGCCCCCCCAAATCCGTAACTGACACCCAGGCTGACAGCAGCAGGATGTGGTGCAAGGGTGGGGGGGGGCATTTGTAAGGTGGGAAACAGGAAGCTAGGGTGAGGTATAAGGAGGAGGGGACCTTTCATCCCTGTCCCTGGGGTTGGACTGGAAGAACGTACGATGACCACGGGGTTTGGGTGCACAAGGTCTGTTTTTGGGGAGCTTCTGACTCTGGGCTCGGCACAGCGGCTGAGGAACGTGTGGAACGACATCTCTCGCCGGTGGAAGGGGGGCAGCCGGGGGGGGGTATTTATAGGGCAGGCATGGGGAGGATGCCGGGGGTGTTGGAGAGGAATCATTGGCATGCTTTGGGTGAGTGTGGGATCTGCTGTAGAGGTGTGAGGGTGAGGAGGGGTCCAGTGAGCCACTCAACACCACTACCTCCTTGGCTGTAGAGCCCTTAACACCCCCTCTCCCCCCTCTCCCCCGCTCTCTTGGCTCACTTTGCTGTGATGGACAAAGCTGTAAGAAATGCACTGACACAGGCACACAGAGCTGGACTTTACAAAGTGGGTCAGAGCTGTACACCCCCCCCCCACCCCCAACACACACACACACACACACACACACACACTATGTTCCACCCTGTCACCGAGAGGGACAGGCAGTATTTAACATCTCCTGTGCTGCTGCACCTCTGCTGTGTCTGGCAGGGCTTCTCGCCACACGCTGCGCAGTGTTTCAGTGGACCGCGCGTGCATACGTGGAAGTGCAGCTGTGGGATTGCACTCATGCATGCTTGTGCCCGTGTGAATGTGTGGCCATCTGTCTGTATAAATCTGTTTGACAGAGGGCTTGTGTGTAATTTGGTGGGTTGGTTTCCTAACACACGGGTGTGTCTGCATGATGGAAGCTGTGCGTGTGTTTATGAGCCTTTTCCTGCCCGTAATCCACGCAGCGGAAGTGATGTACTAAAGAGTACGAGAGGAAGTGTACATGTGGGTGTTTCCTGTTACACAAGTCTGTGCACAAGGTGTGCGTGCGCTTGTGCTTGTGCTTGTGTGTGTACACCATAGACCGATCAATGTATTATTAGAATGTGCATGTGTGGCCAGCCTAGGGGCAGGGCATATTTTTATCCAGGTTTGATGCCTGTTGGATTTGTCGGGGTCTGTTCCTGCCTGGTCTGTAGCCAGGTGATGAGATGAGCTATTTTCCGCTGTGGACGCCTGGATAGAGGGACCGTCCTTCAGCCCACCTTCACAGGGCCCTCCTAGCTTCTGTGTATCTCCTTGACACTATGAGCACCTCCATATTTACCACGCTTTCATTTCGCCTGCCCTCCACCCCCTCGCATTCCCGCACTCACATGCAGACCCACCCCGCCGCCCGAGAGTCGCCCGAGTCTCGCCCCGTGGCTGCAGCCCAGCGGGCGTCGGCGGGGAGACTCACCGTACCAACGATCTCCAGTAACCCTGTGGTCTCCGCCGTCACGCGACTCCCGCAGACCCGCCAAGCTCCCAGCTGCTGGTGTCTGTCCAAATACCGCACACAAAGGGCAAAGTCAGTGGCACGAACAATGTCCATGTTGTTCAAGGACAGTAGGCCAAAATAAAGCCCAGTTTATCGTCAGTTTTTTTTGTGGTAATCTTGGCTCCTGAACGAATATTGTGCATTCTGCAAGTAAGCGACAGCCATTTCATACTCTTACTGAGTCACTGTGTGGTCAGCCACAGTCACTGTCAAAAGGCGACAGCTTCCAGGGACAGGGATTGTATTGGAGAGGGAGTCTGGGGTAGGGCGCTACTCAGCTCTGGAAGAAATGGCAGGATGTCCCACTCTAACGTTCTCTCTTGGCCCGTCAGTGAGAGGCGATTCCTTTCAAGGTCGGATCCGGTTCAGGTCATTTCTCACCTGATTTATTAGGAGCCCTGCTGTGCCCTCGCATCACCACCTCCTCAAGCGTCACCTTTTCACCCCGCCGTCCTCTCAGCGCCACAGCGGGCCTCGCTCCCGCTCCTTCACCGCTCTGTGACAGGAGGGAGGTCGGGCGCTGCCGGTGTGCCGTTTGCCGATGACAGCGAAGCTCCTGTGTGGTAACGAGGACAGCCTGCAGGGCTGCTGATGTGTAGCGGTAACAGCAGAAAAGCCAGGGAGGCCAGACCAGGCAGTGTGTGAATGGCAGCATGAAAGGAGCAGCTGTGTTCAGTAAGAGCCCTGTAGCAGGGCTGTGAGTCTCCACGGAGTGGCTGCAGTGTGTCACAGCTGTGTTCAGTAAGAGCCCTGTAGCAGGGCTGTGAGTCTCCACGGAGTGGCTGCAGTGTGTCACAGCTGTGTTCAGTAAGAGCCCTGTAGCAGGGCTGTGAGTCTCCACGGAGTCGCTGCAGTGTGTCACAGCTGTGTTCAGTAAGAGCCCTGTAGCAGGGCTGTGAGTCTCCACGGAGTCGCTGCAGTGTGTCACAGCTGTGTTCAGTAAGAGCCCTGTAACAGGGCTGTGAGTCTCCACGGAGTCGCTGCAGTGTGTCACAGCTGTGTTCAGTAAGAGCCCTGTAGCAGGGCTGTGAGTCTCCACGGAGTCGCTGCAGTGTGTCACAGCTGTGTTCAGTAAGAGCCTTGTAGCAGGGCTGTGAGTCTCCACGGAGTCGCTGCAGTGTGTCACAGCTGTGTTCAGTAAGAGCTCTGCAGCAGGGCTGTGAGTCTCCATGGAGTGGCTACAGTGTGTCACAGCTGTGTTCAGTAAGAGCCCTGTAGCAGGGCTGTGAGTCTCCACGGAGTCGCTGCAGTGTGTCACAGCTGTGTTCAGTAAGAGCCCTGTAGCAGGGCTGTGAGTCTCCATGGAGTGGCTGCAGTGGTGTGAGGAGATAAAGGGCAGATCAGAATGGGAGGGCTTTGTGGCGGTGGGGAGCAGGAGTTGCCATTAAAGACCCGTGCTAACAGACATGGGACCACTGGAATAAAAATAGCCTACCATGAGCAGGGCCAAGAAGCGGATAATATAATATTTGGGATGGGTTCAGAGTGGCTGGGGCTCGGGGCGTACGGAACGCTTTGCCCTCTGAGCGCACACAGCATCTGCTCGTTTAGCACAGGGGCTTCTCCGCAAATGCACTGCGCGGCACGCCTAAATATCACTCTGCAGAGCACACGCCGTGACCCCGTTTGGTCACGGTCTGGCCGCCGAGGATTTCCACCCGGGTTTAAGCACGGTCAGACGTGCAAAGCAATTAACCAATCGGCCACTCAGGGACTGTGCGCTTAATTTGCTCTTGGCAGAATGAGGTCTTTCGTATTTACTGTTTCCACAGAGCTGGCAGTCAGTGTTCTGATCCGGTTAGATATGGACTGTGTATCAAATGATGTCTGCATGTTCAAATATTTACAGGGTACCAGAGGTCAGCAGTATGTGACTATAAAACATATAGAGGCAGGGGTTTCTGAGGGCAAATACATTTTCTGAGACCAGTCCAGCAGATCAGAAATACATGACGTTATTTGCTAAATAGACAAATGCCCCTATCCATGGCAACACAGACCCTTTCACTTTACCCTTTGATATGGCTGGATGATCACTGAGCCACTTCAGGTGGTCCTCTGCACAGTGCCACCATCTCCCCTAAGACTCAATCCTGCAACCTTTTTGTTCAGATTTCTAGTAGTAATGACATGTTGGATGCAAACATAAGCAGCACGCAGACCGAACAGCACCTTTACGTACGGCATCTTCAAAGCAATACGACTTATTTATTTTGGACTCTTCTTACTCCATGTAGCAAAGGAGAGTTCAGCTGGATCTGTTTTTATAAAAGCCATATGGCAGTCCTACTTCTGCTATAGAATGAATATTGGCGTGACTAGGGGTTTGATGTTTAAAGAAAGAAAAAAAACTTATTCAGTCGTGTTATGTTTCTGTTTACTTATCAGTATACTTATAATATGATATTGTTTCATGATAATATTGTCTTGTAATCTTCATCACTCAGGTAATATCGTGAGCTTAGTGTATCGTCTCATATCTGCGTCAGTCATTACCAATCAGAATGAGAGACACTGATCTGTCTGTAGGCTATGGTTTATGTGTGTCAGTCATTACCAATCCGAATGAGAGACACTGGTCTGTCTACTCCATGGGTTATGTGTGTCAGTCATTATTGATGAGAATAAGAGGCGCTGATCTGTCCAGTCTATGGGTTATGTGTGTCAGTCATTTCCAATCAGTATACGAGACACTGATGTTTCTGCACACTGTGGGGGACCCAGGTGGCTCTACTGCACTGTGGCCCAGTGCACTTCACTGTGGGAGTCTAATTCTATTTTTGCATGGCCCATTTTCCCTTGTGATTTCCAGCAGGCTGGATTATAGTGATTAGTGCATGGCTTCCTGCCAGTGATCTTAGGGAACATCTAACATCAAGCGATCAAACACCCACATCTTTACCCCACTCCTCAGCAGCTCTTCTCCTAGCCCTGAAGACAAATGTTTTTGCCCACTGGAAGAAGCAAGCCTATTTCCACTCGCAGGCTTTTTAACTGACTGACCGACCGGCTGAATTACTGAGGGTGCAGCTCCCACAGTAACCACTTATGACCACTAGAGGTCTCCACTGAGCAGGGCCTGTTCAGTTGTTTTTCTCTTACCCCCTGTTTTAATCTGTGTTAAGAAGTGGAGCGTTGGGATTAAGTGGCCTGTGCTGTGAGGCTGATCCCCCAGTGCTTCAGAGACTGAACGGCTACAGCAGAGCCCCTCTGCTCTAAACCATCTCCCCTCCACTCTGATGTTTCTCTATCTGTTTCTCTATAACCCGATTAACCCCACTCTGTCTCCCCTGGTGCTGTCCTGATCTTTCAGCTCTGTGTGTGTGTGTGTGTGTGTGTGTGTGTGTGTGTGTGTGTATTTGTGTGTGTGAGAGTTGGGGCCCCTCTGTGTGTTTGGATCACGGAGTACATTCATTCATAGGGATGAGGTTGTGTGTGATGACTGGGTCACAAAGGAGAGAAGCCCTACATCAAGATATTATTGTGACTACATGTCCTTGGGTGAGTGCATCCTTACTGGAGCACTTCAACTGGCCCTCATCTTAGGTTCTAAATTTAAATTCAGAGCTGCTGTAATGGTTCAACACTACTCCACCCTACCTTTTTCCCCCTGTTTCTCCCCCAGCCTGTCTGGATCTGGAGCTGGCATTCCTCTTTCTGACAGGACTTTCACAGTAGAGAAGGAAAACCATTAGTTTTTCTTCCCCTCTCTCTCTCTGTCTCTTTCTTCCTTTCTGTTTTTGTTCTTCTTTTTCCCTCTCCCCTCCCCCACCCCCCCTCGCTCTCTCTCGCTCTCGCTCTCTGTCTTTGTTTGACTGCTCCCTTCTCTGAAGCTGCCACCCAACAACAGCCAGCTACCCGCGATTGGCTGAGATTAGGACAAGGGGAGGGGCTATGTGTCTTGTTGTGATATTTTTCCCATCCACAGCGAGCTCAGAGCGTCACATTCAGTTTCGGCGAGAGAGAGGGACATAGCCTCAGTCGCTCTCTAGCCACAGTCACAGCACAGATCGTGCTTTTTTGTGTTGCTCTGTGGCCTTTTTAACCATAAAAACAAAGACCGAACATCCTGTCCTTTCTGGACAAGGGGAGGATAGACATCAGGCTAATTTCTATCCATGAAAAAGGATTTGGAACGCTGAGCAGATCTTTTTTTTCTCTCTCTCTTCCTCCTTCCTCTCTCCTTTGTTTTTTTTTTTTCCTGCAGTAGTCATCTGCGGGGAATATCAGTGCCCTCAAAGAACGAGGGAGAGAGTGAGAGAGAGTGAGCTGCTCTTTCTCCGATACCTCCAGCTGGATCCTGACACCACCACGGTCCCCCAGCCAGGAGTCTAATGCTCGTCGAGGATGAGTCCCGCGTTAGAAGCCATGCAGGCAGAGCAGCAGAGCTATTCCAGCAAGGGGGTCCTGCTTGAGCCCTTTGTGCACCAGGTGGGGGGTCACTCGTGCGTGCTCCGCTTCGGGGAGCAGACCATCTGCAAGCCCCTCATCCCCCGGGAGCACCAGTTCTACAAGAGCCTTCCGGCTGAGATGAGGAAGTTCACCCCGCAGTACAGAGGTAAGGCCCCCCAGCCCTCCCTCCCTTCCTCCGCCAGAGTCCCTGCAGTGCACCTTCATCAAGCCTGTGAAGCTGTGTGTGTTTGTGCTGCTGCTAGTGCCCAGTGTCTCTCTCTCTCCCTCTCCCCCTCCCTCTCTCTCTCTCTTACCATATTTATACTGACGTAGTCTGTGGTGGGTTATGGTGAGGGATGTGTGGATATACTGTGGGCGCAGGTGTGTGTGCGTCATTGTTTTTTTGCGTGGCCGCGGCGTTCGGGGCAATGTCGGCTGACGTGACGGTCTTCGGAAGGGGGCAAGCTTCTCGTCTAGGCCGGCGATGCAAGCAGCCCGGGGTACCGCGTTAGGGCTAATGACCCTCCCGCTAGAGCGCGCTGTAGCGTGGAGAGATCCCCTCCACCCCGTCCGCGCACCCAGGGTCTCCTTGAGTAGGAGGGCAGGTAAGTTGTATGGACAGGTGGGAAATGCTTTTTTTTTTTCTTTCATTTTTCTTTCTGAAAACGTCATGATCGGAAAGCGGATTCCACGATGCGCCGTGCCGTGCAGTGCATCCGTAGCCCAGTGGACTCTGTGAGTATGAGTGGCATTCGGGCGGACAGGTTTGACGAGCTCGGGGAGGAACAGTGGCTTGCACACACACGTACACGCACGGTGCTCTAACCTCACTCGAGTCACTCTGCGACCCACAGCGGAGCAGACAGGAAGCCGCAGCTTGGCAACCGATTGTGGCAGGGTTAAAAAAAGAACACAGGGACCGGAGCAGTGACACAGACAGGGATGCAGAGAATGAGGAAGCCATTGGTGAAGCAGAAACAGGTTTTGCATGCCCTCTCAGTCTAGACTCATGCAGTGAAAACAAACATTCAGCTGATTTTGTTTTCCCCTGGGGGTGCTGTATCAGCTAATGGTCCAGCCAGAAGAGGGTTAACTCTGCAAGGTGACGACATCACTGGCAAAGGCAGGAACTGCGCAAGACAGTCAACTGCCGAGTCTTAAAACCAACTTGAATGAACTGTGTTTCTGATCATCTGTCGTCAATATTGAAGCTGTGTTTCTCTTGTCTTTCTTTATCAGTGAGGAAGCTGAGCTTGTGCACTTCTTGTTTTTTATTTTTCACTTTCAGTTCCATTAAAAGTAAATATTCAGTTGTGTTTTTGTTTTCCGGGGTGGATGAAAGATGTGCTCTCCCCTTTCCTAAAGAGTGTTCTCTACCTAATGTGGAAAGGAAATGCTCTCCTTGTTGCTAGACAAGGTGTGTGACTACAAGTCCTCTTTTTTTCCCCTGCACACGGGGAGTGCCTGTATTAGACAGTTTGAGTTTCGCTGTTGTTTTTTTTTCCTGCTAGTCTCTCTCTCTCTCTCTCTGTCTCTCCAATCTCCTAGCTGCAACTGCGCTTATCACTCTTTTAGTCCCCCTGTAATCCCACACCCCCCACCCTTCCCCACCCGCCCATGCCCTACCTGCAGGGTGTTACCTGTGTGTTGAATGGTTTAGACTGGGATTGGGGGGTGGGGGGCGTTGGGGTAAGTACAACACAGACTGAAATAAACCGTGAGCTCATTTCTCCTGCCTCTGAAGAGACTTTAAACAGAGACTGTCCGTCCTGAGTTCCTTGCAATTTGCACCCTGTTGATGAAGAAAATTCCTGCTTTCATAATGAACTGTAGAATAAGAGAGCACACAACACTAACAGGGCTCCCAGATGCATTTCATTTCACATGTTAACAATAACGATGTATTCATATTTTTTTTAATTTGAGAGATTTGAAATGCCTGTGTTCTGGGTTTGGAGCGGGTTTTAAGTGAGGCATGTTTGTGTGCAATCAACCTTTTGTTGTGTGTTGTGGAGGATGTCTCTGTCAATCTGTACAACAGCTTGTCTTTAATAGAGCTGATTGTTTTGAAAGGAGTTCACGGTGGTTTCATTTTTTTTACTTGTTTGTTCTGTCACTCCAGCAGCAATATCTTAGCTGTACATTTCTAAGATAATCTGTTGAGTGTTCAGCACTTTTCTGTAATGAACCAGCTGTTGTTCATTGCAATAAAGAGATGGGGTTGAACTGAAGCCACTGAAGCCTCCTGTGTTTTTTTTTCGGGAGGGGGGTGTCTTTGTCTGCTTGATGCATTAGGAGAGGTGTGTGCGCCCATAAAAAATGCACACTGACACATACACACCAACAAATATGTGTGTCCCCCACCCTGCCCTTTCTCCCCCACTTTCCCTGTCTCATATGCTGTGTGTCATCATCCCCATGTAAGTCTGTTGTGGATTTGTCCCAGTCTTTGATCTCTATCAGGTTAAGAGATGCCCTGGCAGAGAGCAGTGTAAGTTTAACAGGCTGGAGAAATCTGTCCCTTTTTAAGACAAAGAGACGGGGGTAAGATTTGACTAAAGAGTTCCCAGCTCATCTTTAATTTTTGGCTGGGGAGTCTGAGCACCTTATCAATCTTTTCATTCTGTGTAAGAAGCAAGTTTGCGTTGACTTGTGGTGCAGAGGCTCATGGCTGTGTTTTGCCTCCTGTCCTCTCCCCCTCACCCGCCCCTTTTCCCTCTCCTCTCCCGCTCTCGCAGGCGTGGTGTCGGTCAGCTTCGAGGAGGACGAGGAGGGGAACCTGTGCCTCATCGCCTACCCCCTGCACAGCGAGCCGGCTGACCTGGAGAACGTGGACCCCACTGCCGACAGCGAGCCCAAGAACAAGATGCTGAAGTGGGGCAACAAGAAGCCGTCCGCCCTGCTGCTGGACAACGACAACTACGGCAAGGACAGGAGCAGGCACGCACGCAAGGAGGACAAGATCAAGAGGTGAGGAGGCAGGGGTGGATTAAACAGTGCTGAGACTGAGATAGGACCTATATGCACTGATTACACACTGATACTGAGACACCCTGATACACTTAGACTTATCCAAACTGATTGAGATATACTGAGACAAATGCCTACTGATACTCAGTGACATTGCAATATTGGGTTAACCCGAGCAAGAGAGTTGTGTAAGAGAGTTGTGTAGTGTCTCAGAAACATGGCCAGAGCGACATGGGGGTTATGACCCAAAATGGGGGCAGGGGGTATGTTGGCAGAGTTTAAACACTCCAGTTGTGCTTGCCCCAAGGCAGCCAAACTAGAGCACTGCAACCCTTTGGACCATATGGGGCCTTGGCTTTCATAGCTTACAACATGGGCAGGCAGGAGCCATGACCAGGGCGTTTTTCAGAGTGACTACCCTCCAGGGGAGCTTAGGCCCCCAGAGGTGCTAACACACTGCTCTTCAGGCGACACTTTCCACGCTCGGCAAGAAACACAACCATAGTACGAGCACACTCTCAGTTGTGTTTGTGCCACCGTTGACCGTCTGCTCTCTCCCCTGCCCGGCAGTCACAACCGCGAGGAGGAGCTGGACTGGCTGCAAAAGGCCGAGGTGCTATACTACAACCTGGAGAAGAGCAATGCAGTGCCCCAGGTCAAGCACAACCCCTGGAGCCTCAAGTGCCACCAGCAGCACCTGCAGAGGATGAAAGAGAACGCTAAACACCGCAACCAGTACAGTATCCTTTTCCACTGCAGTGTTCTTCACCTTCTGAAACCAGTACAGTCTTTCCCTTGGTGATCCAGTGTAATGCCCTTTCCAGTGCAAACTAGTGTATTGATCTTTCACAAACAAGGCAAGCACTTTGTCTCTACAAGGGGAAGGAGTAGGGCTTGCACACTGGATAATGCTCCTAACTAAACTTTTTATTGTGACATTTTGATCGTGCCCGACATTCGTCTGGCATTCAAAATAAGCAATTTCCATGAGCAAAACCAGTGCTTTGTTCCTCCTCATGCAAACCAGTAAAGCTTATGTACATCATGCCACAAATGCAAACTAGCAGTGCCCTTCCAAGATAGGACTGTGTCACTGAGAGCAGCATAAAAGAGTGTTTATAATTGTACTTATAATTACATTTTTTCTTGTTATTTATTAAACCGGGGCCAGAGCTTCATGGCACCATTAAACTTCTGAGCTTCTTTGCGCTGGAAAAAAAAACACAAGTACCATTAAAGTTCCAATGTTTAAACTGTGCTTGCACACCTTCAGCTGAGTGTGCAGAGTGATGGAGCAAGTTCCTGCATTAAAGAGGCGCTGAGGTGGGGGAAGCCCCGTCTGTAGTTGCGTTCCTTGACCCGCCCCCCTTCCCAGAATTCATCCTGCTGGAGAACCTGACGTGGCGGCACACGGTGCCCTGCGTGCTGGACCTGAAGATGGGCACCCGGCAGCACGGGGACGACGCCACCGAGGAGAAGAAGGCCACACAGATCCGCAAGTGCCAGCAGAGCACATCGGCCTCCATCGGGGTGCGGCTGTGCGGCATGCAGGTGAGCGGAGACGCAGCCGGCCGGCAGGCGCCGGAGAAATGACAGCGCACATATTCCGGGCTTTGTTCTGCATGATGGGCATGGGGGTGGGGGGGGGGGGGTCCTTTTGAGGAGGAGGTTGGGGTGACAGTTGCTAATGGGATCAGCAGGGGTGTAGAGTGTGAAATGGGACTCAGCAGGTGTCAGTTGTTATTATTGTTGGCATTTAGCAGATGCTCTTATCCAGAGTGATTTACATCAATTACAGGTTTTTACCTGTTATCCATTTATATGGCTGGATATCTACTAAGGCAATTGTGGGTTAAGTACCTTGCCCAAAAGTGCAGCAGCAGTACCCCAGTGGGAAATCGAGCCAGCAACCTTTCAGTTACAAGGCTTGCTCCTTAGCCACTATGTTAAACTGCCGCCCACCGTTGTCTGGTAGTATACTTGGCTTCCCTTGTCTAGTCGGGTTGCACAAGTTAACTTAGGGTCAGGCTTGAATAGTGTTATGCTCACACATACTGGGAGTGTTGTTAGCCTGGTCTGACACTGTTGTTCATTTAATTTGAGTTTATACATGTATGTTCTCTTGTGCTGGAAGTCACTCTGGGTAAGAGTGTCTGCTAAATGCACGTAATGTAATGTATTGTAATATAATGTAATCCGCCGTGGTTCACGCAGGTGTATCAGTCCGACTCTGGGAAGCTCATGTTCATGAACAAGTACCATGGGCGCAAGCTGACGCTGCCGGGCTTCAAGGAGGCGCTCTTCCAGTTCTTCCACGACGGGCGGCGGCTGCGGCGGGAGCTGCTGTCGCCGGTGCTGCGGCGTCTGCGCGAGATGCAGGCGGCGCTGGAGGCCTGCGAGTCGTACCGCTTCTACTCCAGCTCGCTGCTCATCATCTACGACGGCGAGCCGCTGCGGGGCCGGCGCCCGCGCCACCACGGCGGCGAGGAGGGCGAGGAGGACGAGCTGTCTGAGGAGGAGGAGGAGGAGGAAGAGGAGGAGGAGGATGAGGAGGAGGAGGAGGGGGGCGCGTACGGGTTCCCCTGTGGCGGGGCGGCGGCCGGCGGCGGGAGCAGCACCGTGGGCGTGGTCAGCCGTGCCCCCAGGGGGGAGGGCAGCCCCGTGGTGGACGTGCGCATGATCGACTTTGCCCACACCACCTGCCGGCACTACGGCGAGGACAGCGTGGTGCACGAGGGCCAGGATAGCGGCTACATCTTCGGCCTGCAGAACCTCATCACCATCATCTCCCAGCTGGAAGAGCACAGCGCAGACTAGGCTGCGCCACCCCCATCTCTGACTGACTGACACGGAGCGAGAGCTCTGCCTGCGTTCCGCATGCATGTCTCGCGCCGCTCCTCTGCCCGCAGGGGCGGGGCGTGGGGGGGCGCGGGTTGGGTGCGGGGCGAAAGGGAGACGTTCCCTGCCCTGCCGACCAAAAGGGACAGAACGGTGTTCTGCTAGTTCTCTCCGTTTTTTTCTGTTGGTGTTTACCAGTGTTTTTTTTTTTTTTTGGTTTGTTTTTTTGTGTGTAGAGGAAAAAAATTTGAAGAGAGACGTCAGTGATCTTTCCAGTTTTGTTTACTTGACTAAGTGACTCGTAGCCTCCTCCGTTTTCTTGCACTGTTACAGTTTTGTTTTTTTTTCTTTTTATATGAAGAGCGTTAACGAAAAAGAAGCTAAAAACGTGTAAATAAAACACAAGAAAGCAATCATGGATTCCTAATCCTTCCAGTCCCCTCTGAACCACAAGGTTCTGTCAGACATTTTCTACATCTTTAACCACCAGCTCCCTGCAACGCACACACACACACACACAGACATGCACTGCGCTGCTAAGGGAGTGAAGCTAATAATGTTGTGTCAGAGAGAGTGATGGATGGGAAGGAAAAGAAGAAAAAGGGAGAGAGAGCGATGTCATTGAAAGAGGGATCCTCAACCCTCGACTCCGCCCCCACAGAAGAGGATCATGGGATGAAGAGGAAAGGGGGCAGGACTGAGGAAATCATTTGAGGGGGCAGGGACAACATCCCTAGACTGTTTTTTTTTCTCTTGATTTGTTGTGCCCCCCCCTCCCCATTCCTGCAATACTGACTAAAGAAGAGAATATATTCAGATAAAATATAGAGTGATGCAGAGAATATAGATCTTTATTTATTTGAACTGTTTCATAAATAAATGAAAAATGGAAAAAAAACTGCAAATGGATGAAGACACAAAGACTACATTCCATATTATTAATGGTATAATAATATTAATGACTATTTGACAAGTTGAGATATCTCTCTCTTATATACCTGTGTGTCCGCAGAATGTTGGAGGATTAATAAAGACCCTGTTTGTGTTCATTGAGGTGTTCTGTTTGCTTGCTTGTTTGCTCCTGAAGTGATTCTGAAGTGGACTTTGATGTGGGCTGTTTCAAAGGGTAGTAACAAGGATGGGGGGCTGACTTTGGGAGATGTAGGTTGGGGGGTAGATTGTGTTCTGTGGAGGTAGTTAGTTCTGAGTGGGGGAGAGATGGGGTTTAGACAGGTAACAGATGAGGTAATGTTAGGATTAAGGGACAGTAACAATAAAAAGCAGATTCATAAGGGTGGGTTTTGGGTATGTCGGTTAGACGCAGTGGAGTCCAGGATCAGCGTGGTACTGAAACATTGGTACTGGTTTATTTTTTGGATTGGGAGGGTCATAATGACACAGAAGGATGTTTTTTGGCTAATGCCATCAGTCTGGCCTGGGGAAAAAATGAACAACATCCACCTTCACCTGCCCCTACTGATGCGTGTTAAATTACATTATTTGAATTTAGATTTTTCCGGGGGGGGGGGGGGGGCAGAATTCTGGCAACAGAGCTGAGAATGTGAGACAGGATTTATTTGTGTGTTAAAAACAATTTAACTGCAGGGATGTTTTCACTGACAAGGATTAAACTAATCTCATTTTATAGCTCATCTAGTATTACTTCAAGGTTACCAGTTTTAGTCTTGTCTTTAAACCATAGATGAAGGTATTAATCTGATTTTTTTCTGCTTGAGGAAGTAGTGCTCATGGACAGTTTACCAGCTGGCTTGAAATTAATGTATTTTAGTCACTAGCTATGTATGCTAACTTGTTGCACACAAAACACCACGTGTTTAAGCATGTCAAGAAACAATTCCGAAGAGTCCTCTTTAAAAAAAATAATTAAAATGCAGATTAACTAAAACAACAGATAACTGATTTTAAAAAAGAATTAGCAAGCTAAAGATAAATTACGATTAATTTTAAACTCGGTTTAAAGTTTAGCGCAACCATATTAGGACATAATCCACAATTTAACCCAGTTCAATGGCTAATCTGTCCTGGTTGTGCAACAGGTCCATCATCTGATTGGCTTTCCTGTCTGGGCTGGAGTTTAGCCAAAAATAGAGGAGCAGGATTCTGCTCCGTTCCAGTTTGTCATTGTTAAAAATCCTACATGCCGGCTTTCAGTCGTCAAACACTAACATTCGCCTCTGCAGCATCTCTGAGAGACACAAACATTCCAGAATTCTCAATGAACAGATGAGCAAACGACAAGAGATGCAGAGCTCAGCTCCTGAGAAACGGCAGCAGTGGGAAGTGGAGGACAAGGAAGAGGCTCTGCTTATGTAAGCGTAAGCTGTGGTCAGGACTTTGAAACTACCCCCTCTGACCTCTGACCTCTCGGGAGTTGCTGAATGGCACCGATCTGTGTGCTGGAAGAAGGGGGTTGGGGCGAATGTTGGGTTCTGTTCCCTGCCGTTGGAACATTAATGAAGGCGATTAATTCCACACTAATTAACATGGAAAATATGAGAGGAATGTGGCTTCGTAATTGCAGCCACGGTTTTGCCAGAGTTGTTTGGAGGGTTATTACAGCATGATGCCTGGTCAGAGTGAAACGTTGGGGAGGATGGCTGAATGCGGACGTATGTGTGAGTGACACTGTGGCTGCAAGTGTGATGGCCAGTGATGTCACAGAATGCTGGAGGAGAAAGTACCATAGCCCCAGCTGAGTACCAGCTGGTTTTAAGGCACAGAAAGCTTTTCAGAGATGAGTGAGTCACAGTCTCCTGCATGGATGTCATCCATTCATTCACTGTCTATATAAGTTGGGTCTGTACCATTATAGACACTCCACTTTACTGCATGGTGTAACTACATCCCTGCTCTACACCTACCCACCTGGACCACTCTGAGCTGGCCCTCTATGGGTAACTGTGATGATGAGCTCTGATAATTACAACAATTGCCTATTGCGCGCATGAAAGTACATGTCAGTTCCATTGTGAGATTCTCAACGCACAACACCTGATACCTCTGCTCATCCACACTCATTTTGGCTGCTTTCCTGCACTTCGGTTTCATCCCGATCCTCTTGTTTGGAAGATTTTTTTTCCTGTTTTTTAACCAGCAGATTTTCTCTTTGAGCTGGCATATGCCTGTCACACACAGTGTCAGTGTCAGTGTGTGAGTAGGAGTGTGTGCTGTGTGTGTGTGTGTGTGTGTGTGTGTGTGTGTGTGTGTGCGTGTGCGTATGTGTTAGCATGCAAGTAGGAGTGCGGAATGATTATTAGTGAGTAGGAGTGTGAATGTTTTTCAGTGTGAGAGTGGGGTTACATGTTTCTGGTGTACATTCTGTCAGAGGTGAATGCTTGTCAGTTTATTGATGGTTGTCTCACCATCAGCAGAACTGTATTGGCCACCCTCCTTGTCAAGTGACCCTGACAGGGGTTTCTGAAACCCAGTAGAATATTTATTCATGGACACAGTAGTGAGACTATAGTTTAATCATAATATTGAAATTTCATTTGATCTTCCACTCTAAATCCTCTCTGGACCCATCACCGTGGGAACTCTGAGTGGCTTTAATCCATTCCCATCGGAGAGAGGAGCTTTTTCTCTCTGTATTGAGGTCTAACCCTTTTGACTGTTAATAGGAGGGACATGGAGTCTGTGAGATGTGTGTAAATGCACATATGAATGTGTGTGTGTTAGAGCATGTGTTTCTCTGTATGTATGTGTTTGTTTGCATGCATGACTGTGTGTACTGATGCAGTGTCTCCTCTTCCCAGGAGGTTCAGGTTGCCATGGCAAGTAGGCCAGTTTCATAACAGTAATAAATTGCTATGGAAACAGCACTGGTATTTTTAGTCCTTTCTCTAGAGCGAGGATGATTTTGTGTCCCGGATACTCAAAGTTGGCACAACCCTGTGAACAAAGATTGGACAAAGACCCCCTAACACCTACCCAGCCTCCAAACCACTCATCCCTCATGCCCAACCACTTTTACTTACTGAAATTGACCTCTGAGTAGATTTTCTCTACCACGCCACATTCCTCTGCTGACTCTTTCCTGATCTGCAGTCAAAACCATGGATGACCAGCTCCAGTGACCATCATGAATGAAAACAGTCCCTATATTTGCAAAACCAAGGTCACTCTTCTCTGTATTCATCACATTACATTACATTCATTTAGCAGATGCTGTCATCCAGAGCAATTTCCAGCACAATAGAACATACACTATATGGCCAAAAGTATGTGGACACCTGCCCATCACATCTATATGAGCTTATTGGACATCCCATTCCAAAACCATGGGCATTAATATGGAGTTGCCCCAACCGCCGACGAGAAGGCCTGGCTCACATTCGGTGTTCTCATTCATCCCAAAGGTGTTCATTGGGGTTGAGGTCAGGGCTCTGTGCAGGCCGCTGGAATTCCTCCACACCAAACTCATCAAACCATGTCTTTATGGACGTTGCTTTGTGCACAGGAGCACAGTCATGCTGGAACAGGAAAGGGCCTTCCCCAAACTGTTGCCACAAAGTTGGAAGCATACAATTGTCTAAAATGTCTTTGTATGCTGTAGCATTAATGTTACTCTTCACTGGAACTAAGGGGCCTAGCCCAAACCCTGAAAAACAGCCCCAGATCATTATCCCTCCTCCACCAAACTTTACAGTAGGCACTGTGTTTTCCGGTAGGTAGCGCTATCCTGGCATCCGCCAAACCCAGATTCATCCATCAGCCTGCCAGACAGTGAAGCATGATTCATCATTCCATTTCCACTGCTCCAGAGTCCAGTGGCGGCGTGCTTTGCACCACTCCAGCTGTTGCTTGGCATTATGCATTGTGATGTTGGGCTTGTGTGCAGCTGCTCGGCCATGGAAACCCATTCCATGAAGCTCCCAAAGCACAGTTGTTGTGCTGATGTTGCAGCCAGAGACAGTTTGGAACTCTGTAGGGAGTGATTCAACAGAGGATAGGCGGTTTTTACGTGCTACGTGCTTCAGCACTCGGCGGCACCACTCTCTGAGTTTGTGTGGTCTACTGCTTCGTGGCTGAGCTGTTGCTGCTCCTAGATGCTTCCACTTGACAATTATAGCACTTACAGTTGACTGGGGCAGATCTAGCAGGACAGAAATTTCGCAAACTGGCTTGTGGCAAAGATGACATCCTATAACAGTGCCACATTTAAAGTCACTGAGCTCTCCATTATGACCCATTCTACTTCCAAGGTTTGTCTATGGAGATTGCATAGCCATGTGCTTGATTTTATTCACCTGATAGCAATCAGTGTGGCTGAAACACCTAAACTCAATAATTAGAAGGGGTATCCACATAGTTTTGGCCATATAGTGTGTAAGTGTATACATGCAAGTTGAATGAGCAACAGTGTCAGACCAGGCTAACAACACACCCTGACCAAGGAGTGAGCATAACACAATTCAAGCCATACCACAAGTTAACTTGTGCAACCTAACTAGCCAAAAAAAGAAAGCCAAGTATAGTACCAGATCACAGAATCCAAAACACATTGTAATACTACATGTAAAATTAACAACAAGTACTACAAGCAGCAGGCATTAGGGGACAGGGATTGAGATGGAATCAAGATTCAGTCTGAAGAGGTGGGTCTTCAGTCTACATCAGAAGATGGCCAGTGATTTCACTGTCCTGACCCCTGTAGGGAGTTCATTCCACCAGTGAGGAACCAGTACAGACAGGGATCGTGTTTGAGAGGAGGGACCCTGTCGGGATGGGACGGACAGTTTTTTGTGCACATTTACATTTAGATTTATTCATTTAGCAGACACTTTTATCCAAGAGACTTGCAAGTGCGGCAGAGTACAACACAAGCAAAAAGTCACATAAAGAGTCAACACTATTAGAGGCACATGTATGCAGTATTCATGTTATACGGGCCACTGCCAGAGTACCCTCCGGTTTCTCCACCATCCGTATCTCAAAATCGACAGTATTGGGAGATGTGCTGAAGAGATATGCTGAAGCAGCGCTTTACTCACAGTGGAATGTGAGCCTAGAGGCTGAGGCTGTGTGGTTGTGTGTAGCTGCTGCTTATCTCCAGCGTGCAGAGTTTCTGCAGATGGTATCACAGCACTGGCCACTGGCATGGCAGGCAGCGTGCGTCAGTGTACAGTATATTTTGCGAGTAAACAACAACTAATGCCTGGATTCAATCCACACGTGTCCTTAGCTTGCACAAACAAGCAAATGCTGACTGAATTTAGGCCTAAGTCTCTCAAAGGCAATGCCGTTCCAGGGGTTGCCTTTGGGCCGAACAATAACAATGGTCAAGGAAGGTAATATTTATTTTGTCGATATATCTATTAAAATATTACATAGATTTATTTTTTTTTCCATCATGTAACTATAGCTTGTAATGTACAGGTGTTTTATCTCAGCTTTGTAAAGTTACTAACAACAAAAAAGATGGAGGCTGGGGTTTAAGTTTGACCCACCCTTAAAAGCAGGTGTTACTTTTTACCACGCAAACACAGTTTGGGGCTTTCTGCTATCACCAAAAATGATTTTAAAATCTGTATTAAATCTTGTATTAGATAGTGACATTTATTTGTTAATCAAAGTGATGGGACATTTTTAATTAAAACCTGGTTTTACCCTCTGAAAATAATTGTATTGAAGACAGCTGTATGGATCAGTGTAAGAGACAGATTCTAAGCTTACTATGAACCATGAGAACAAAGTTATCTTTCAGGACACTGTGTGGTGAATGTTATTGTAGTGAATGGGAAATCTTCACAGTTTTCTATGTAGCACAAAGGCAGCTGTGACTTTATAACGTGACTGGCTACCTGGCATAAAGCTGATTCATTACACTGGACAGTGTGATGTCATAGACATGAGGATAGTTGTTCAAAAACAAGATATACACACAGACACCCTTGTGCAAGAAGAGTGTGTTCAGTTACTGAGAAGCATTGCATGTACATTTGACCTCACAGAGATACATCCGTAGAGCCATTAGAATGGTCCCTTGTATATTAAACCTTTTGATTTTACTGTAATAGTGGCGAACAATGTTATGAGCCACAGAAAATTGGTGCAATACACGCTCTTCCCCTGAGTATGAAACAGCCCCTCTTTGTCACTCTCCATTAAGAGTGTTCAGACAGCCGTGACAGGGAACACAGAAGACATGTCACATACTCACTTCCTGGTAGTGGTGGTGGTGGTGGTGTGTGTGTGTGTGTGTGTGTGTGTGTGTGTGTGTGTGTGTGTGAAAGAGAGAGGGGGGTGATGTCATCACAGCTGATAAACAAAAGACAAAGCGCAGAAGAAACACATAGAGCAACAAGCAGCTATAGTCAACTCTGCCATGTCAGAGCTATAGACACCGTCAGTGTTTTTCAAAGCAGTGGTCCTTGCCTCTACACGGAATGACCTAGTTATTTAAAACATGGCCTGCAGATCAGCCAGCCAGCCAGCCTGTTGACAAGCTGACTGACATACTGTAATGGGCTGTGGGGAAGGACCGTGGGAGTACTGTTTGGACTGCGGAGTCACGTAATCACATCCCTAATTCAAAAGGTGTAACCCTGTCAGTGTACAGTGAACCCCTCAGTAGCCCCATTCTTGAGGGGTTTCTTCTGCAAGTGAAACTGAGTAATATTCATGACTAAGACGGATGCGTGGATGGGGGATGTACCAAGGTGTGGGACAGAGCTCTGCCTATGTGTTCATCTCCTCTCTCTTGTTTCTGTTTCTTCATCTTTGTTCTGGCCTGCTTTTTTATACATTTAAATCTATTCAGAGCATTTTGGGAATAAAACCCCTACTAAAGTGCTCTGTGTGTTTACTTCATAGAGACTCATAGACAGCCCTGGGATATAAATGTGTGTATGTGTGTGTGTGTGTGCGTGCACACCTGTTCTCAGTATTGCCACTGACTACTTATAAAAGCGAAGTTCAGCTGTCTGGTGTCCACCTCTCACTGTTATGTGAAGTTTGGTGACAGGTTGAGGTTAATGTTCTAACCTGGTTTTGTGTTCTTTATACTGTATATTCTCAGAAAGCACTGCGTTTGCCTTAAAGCCTCTGAGCTCTGCGTATCACCTATTTCATTGCATGAACACTGCCACAGAACTGCTTTCATGAGCATACAAGCACTGCTACACAGACTTAAACTGCCCAAATACGTACATGTTAATCCTATTAAATACCTACATCACTGTGCAGACCAGATTTACTGATTGGCAAGTGTGACATGATTCTGACTTGTTTTATTGTATTGCGATTGCTGGCAACCTTTGGAAAAAATTATGTAAATAGTTGATTTGGTTGTTAAGTGAGGGGATGTTTACCACATAAATTTTTGTTACATATCTCAGGCTACGCTGCTCAGGTAAAAACAGAGCAAACAGCCATTGCTTCTGTGCTTGAGTAAGTGCTCTGGCAGTGGACGAGGCTTCACCCCATGGTGGAGCCTGGGGGGCGGGGTGTACGACAGTGTTGCAATTAGTTACATAACCGCCCACAATTGACTGGCAGAGCGGGAATTTAATCAAATCCGCTTCTTTGTTTTTCCCGCAGTCAGAGATTATCGCAAGCCATGACGGGCTTTGAATGAATTGACTCTGTGACCCTATGGGGCCATCGGTCGACAGCTGCCTCTGGGTTTAAGCCAGCAAAACCCGCTTTTCATTGATGAAGACGGCCAGCGTGCCTTTCTGAATCCATAGACGGCTCTGAATGCACTCCAGCAGATCTGGGCCACCTTAGATAATCGACAGACAATTAAGGAGCAAACATAAGCCTGAAAGTGCTGGACAGTACTGAGAGTACTGGAAAGCAGCCTGTGCTCATGTACACAGAAGGTGAGCTGGTGTCTTACAGGCCACATTGAGCTGAACAAGATCTCATCCAACTGAGCTTTATGTTTGGCGGCAGGCAGATTTACATATTGTGGAATATATCTGGACTATCAACCAATGACCATTCATTCTGTTGGGTGGCGGGGGGGTGGGGCCAAGATGGCGGCCGATGTCACCTGGTGGGAGCTCTGATGGGAAGTGCCCGCGACAGCTCCCTGCCGTGGGGCTTAAACGCTTCACAGATCAGGAAGGTCACGTCCGTGCCGCCTGCCATGAAGATACCACGCGAGAGAAAGAAAGAGAGAGGGTGACCAGAAATAACGAGAAACTTACGTAAGCTCCGCTGTGATGTCACTGTCTCTCATTTGGAGCAGGAATTAGCTGGCGGCAGGAATTGGAGCTGGTGCACTGGACACAACAAGTGTCAACAAGTGTTCAAATGAACCTGCCCAATTATTCTAATTGGATACCACCCTGGCTGTTGTAAAAACACAATTCCTCTTGTAATCATTCTCAGACCATGCTACTAAGCAAAACCACAACAAAAGCATATTTTTCTCTGTCAAAGTTCTGGTGTAAAATTCTATACTCACACTTCAGTGTAAAATTTGTTGATCTTAAAACTAATAGACAGAATTGGAGAATGTGGAACAGAAATGTGTAGCATGTAGTTATGTATGAGCATTACAGAAAAAAAGAAATAATCAATAATCTAATCTGAAAGAAACTGAATAAAATCACTGGAAGGTCTCTTCATTCTTCTTTGAACCTCTGCCCAGTAATGCACCCGCCCTCTCCCCCCCCCCCCACCCCCACGAGAGAGCAGCATTCTGAATGTACATTTACGTAACCCTCACACCAGCTCCTTGCTTTCCCAGGGGGGATGCAAGAGGCAAAGGATGCTGCTATTTATTCCACGGCTAGTGATCTACTTAGATCCACTGTAATCCAGAAAAAAATGCAAGAATGCAGGCTACAGAGGGGGAGGTGGGTGGCGGCATGAGTCAGAGTCAGTAGATTTTATGTAATTTTTCATTTTATGAATGGTAACTACATGTTAAAGGATCCTCGCTCATTGTTTTTCAATGAAACTGAGGCTTAAGTCAAATGTTTACACAAATTTTTTGACATATTTTCTTCGTCAGTGAAATGGTGTTGTTCTTATCTTTTTATCCCAATACCTCCAATGTAAAAGATAATTTCAGAGGAACTGCCGATCAGTGAGTGTATTTAGGAGGTGGTTAAGTCAGTGTCCATTTAATGTTTCATTCCATGAAGGTGCACTGAGAAAATGTGCAGAAGCATTGTGGCTGTGGTATTTAGAAGAAAGATGTAGATGACAAAGAGGAGGATTTGTGCTTCTCCAGTCCAACAAAATGATTTGTTTTTACATTGTTGTTTTGGGTCAGTTTATCAAAAAATTCTCTGAATTGAAAAAAAAATTAAGAGAACTCATATGAATCAACATATCAAAGTCTTGCATTTGTTTGCTTGTGTGTGTGTTTGAGAAAGAGAGAGAGAGTGGGAGAGAGGGTGGAGAGAGATTAGAACTGTACAAATTTAAGGGATTCTTTAGAGGGCACAATTTAGCGGAGCTGAATAATTAAAATAAAAATAACCAATCCAAGAAGAAAGGGTTGAATTTGTCTCTTTCTCTCTCTCTTTGTGTGTGTGTGAACACTAAGAACAAGCTGTGAATCACCACAGGCCTCCACACCTTGCAGGACACTGTATTTTTAGCCGCATCTAAAAATAAGAAGTAAAAAAAACAGAAATCCTATTTATCTGGAGCGAACGCAAATTAGCAGCCTGCTTGCGTCATTGCATGTTCAGCTTGGCAGATCAGCTTCCCATGCATCATCGATCTGGACGTCTGTATGTGTGTCTTCATATGTACAGTATGCTGTTACATGTTTATGTACATCTTCAGATTCCCTTAATGGGACGTCCGTCGAGCATGGACTCATGTCTGAGTCTGGTCAGCTCACAACATCAGGGTTCATCCAGAATCTCTGTGATTGAAATGTGCTTGATGAGCAAGCAGAGCCTCCACACAGGACTATAGCCAGGATATTACCCACAATGCACCTCCTATCACAAGGCCACAAAAGTGATTTTTGTGTAGATGTGACCAGTGGTATTTCTGTGCTATAGGTATTTTTGGTGCTGTGTGTGTGTGTGTGTGTGTGTGTGTTTGTGTATGTGTGGTTGTGCATTTGCATGTCTCTCTAGGAGGATCTTAGACTGGATCATAGACCACCAAAGTGCAGGGTGGACACCCTGCAAAACTTCTCTGCAATTCACTCCAGAGGTGCAAGAAGTAGGGGGATGGGGTTTGTCTTGTATGTCACCCCAACGCACAAGCTCAACCAATCAGTCATCACCTCAAAAAGGCCATGACTTCATCACAGCCAGAGCCCAGTCTTTTAACAACTTCTGTAAGAACATCTTGGCAATTAATGGAACCACCTGTGTGCCCATGTCTCCAGCCCACATCAACATCACCAAGGCAACAGAGTTCCGTGCCACATGGCAGCGGTCCTACACGCCCGCGGAACACCTGAGAACCCGTATGATGCCACAAAGTATTTCTCGTGAAACAGGAGGCAGCACGAACCTGAGCATTGCGAGTCCATGACGCACAAGGAGCTTCATACAAACTTTATCCACAGCAACTGCACCCAGTCTGCCTGCAGTGTTGTCACAGTACTGGTGTTGTGGACATGGCGGAATCAGAAAGGGGTGGTTCCATCAAAGGAAGAAAACTGGCAGGTGATTTATGGGTCCCTCTGAGGTGCACAGCCCAGTATCTGCAGGAAGTTAACAGGAAGTGCTGCTGCACATGTCTACACTGTGGTTGTCTTTCACAGAGCATACTCAAATGGTTACTTTCACCGCAGAACACAGAAACAGCTGAAGAGCAGCCAATTTGGTTGCATGCGGGTGTGTACGTGTGTGTGCGCACATCTATGCAAGGATGAATGCAGATGTGCATATGTGTGTCTTTGTATACGTGTGAACAAGTGTGTGTCTAACTAAGTTTATCTCTTTTTTTCCCAAAGTCAGTTCTGTATAGTTGCAACAAGTCTGCAAAAAATCAACCCATTTCTTTCCAAGTTGCTTGTCTGTTTCTGACTAAATAAAATTAAATGGAAGCCTTTGAATATACAGTAAAACACTACGCATCACACTAACAGTGCCATGCAGACATCAGTTACAGGATCACAATGATGGATTGTTCTTAACGTGGACCTGCAGCCTCTCCCAACAGCTCAAATGCTGGCACGCAATGCCCCCCTGCAATGTTAGCTGGGGGCAGGGTCAATGTGTTTGGCTGGCACACTGCCCTCCCTCTCTCTATCTCCCCTGGCAGATGTGCGCCCTTCCCAGGCTGTTGTTTTCCTGAATGGTTTCATAAGTAGCGATGATGCAGTGTCTCTGGGACCAGGGGCTGCTCTGCGTCAGGGCGGTGTAACAGCAGCAGCTGGTCCATCAGGTGTTTATGTAATGGGAGGTCAGACCGACCGGTGCAGCGGATTAAAGGACAGGTGACAGTACCCCAGAGAATGCCAAGCCTTCCTTTGCTGCGATTCCCACCCCTCTGAGGACCTCCATTAGAGTGGTGCACGTCACCACTACATCACCCAGGGGGCACTAATCTTCTTATAGTGTATTACCGTACCTCAACTCATCGGACATTTTGTTCTCTTTCTCAAAACCTACTTAATGAGACCCACGACACTACAAGCCACACGCCCTTTAACATTGACGGAGTCAACAACGAGTATGTATTAGTTGTTAACAACTCCAGTAAGAACAATATAATAGATGCTCTTCAACCAGTAGGGATTAACATCAGTACTCACAGGTATGAGTTTCCCTCCAAACACAGTATGCAATGATATAATCAAGAGCTGAGACATAGTTCTCGAAGAGTGAGCTCTCGAAGCAGCAGAGATGCTTGCCACCAAGCAATGACACTGAGTTAGGAGAACAGATGGGGTGTCACGGCCAGGGCTTTGTGTTTGGAGTGCATCTGCCTTTGAACACCATTCCAGCAAAACACGGACTCACAGGATTTTGCTGCTGATCTCGCACACCCATGTGTCCCTACATTATGTAGCATTAAGCATACATACAGTACCAGTCAAAAGTCTGGACGCACATTTATTTCTTTATTTTTACTATTTTCCACATTTTAGAATAATAGTAAAGACATCAAAACTATGAAATAAATGGAATTATGCAGTGACCAAAAAAGTGTTATAAACAAATCAAAACTATCTTATATTTTATATTCTTCAAAATAGCCAAAAATTTTTTGATTATATTTTTGGGGAAAGAAATTCATATATAGGCATCAACTTCACTAGTTATATTTGCCTGAGAAACAAATTTCAAGCATTTAAGCAAAAGTCTATACCTCAAAATGTCTTTGAATGCATGCTTCCCATTATCTTAACCAGGTGTGTCCAAACTTTTGACTGGTACTATAGATAGTTCAGCGCTCTCAGGCACTGACCCTGGATCAGTTTCCGTGGTTTTTTTTTTTGTTTGTTTGTTTTACATGTGACTGTGAGGTGCTGATCCTGGCTCATTATTTAGTGAAGAATATCCTCCCCAAAACTCTTCCACTGTTCCTGTGAGTCTTCCCGCCTCTGTTGAAGATGAGAAAGAAACAGCAGGGCCTGAATGGACAGATTCACTTTCACGCTGACGGTTCTCGTGACTCGTGCGCTGCTCTCTGTCCACTTATGCTGTACGTGCGAGAACAGTCATTACAGCCGTCACTGTGAAGGGAACATTCTCTTCCCTCCTCTCTCTTTCTTCTCAGCCCCCTGCATCTCTCCACGCAGCTCCCTCCGTCTCACTATTTGCGCCTCTGCCTTGCTATTTCATCTCACTCCCTTTGCGTCTTGTTCTTCCTTTCCCCTTGTCTGTGCTCTCCATCTTTCTTTGTCTGCCCCTGCCTCTTTCTCTTTCTGTCTGTAATCTGTGACCCAATCTTCTCTCAATCTCTGTTGCATCCCTCCTCATGTCTCACTCTGCCTCCATTCCCCTCTCCCTCAGACTCTGCTTTTATATCTCCTTCTTATTCTCTGTCTCCTACTGTTGGCTTCTGCTGTTCAGTGAGTTGATCTACGAACGCAGTGAGACAAAGCTATGTTTAAGACAAACATAAAAGACAAAATGGACAAAAGATACAAATACAAAAGACCCTTACCACTTGCAGATGTGAGTGTTAATTTCTGGAAGCTGTTCCTATTCGCGGATAATTATTACTTAAATATACATTTTTTATGCTTTTATTATTTTCATTTTTATGTATCACATATTTACATTTACATACTTATTTATTGCAGTACTATAGTGCAGAAGAGTACACAATTCATAGATTTTCCTATGTGTGGGAATCTTTGGAAAATGATAAGGGTTTCCTGCATTGATAAATAGAGTTTGATTCGCAAAAGATAGTAAGCATTGGACAGATAGTAAAAGATAGTAAGATAGTAAGCAGTGGACATAAAATTATGTATTTTTGCATTGTTTTGGACACAGATCACACTATAACACCTATTAATATTGAATTGCAGAAATATAGAGCGCATAATGCAGAAGGACAGTGTACAAAAATACATGGCAGCTGCATAAACACAGTGGTGAGAATTATTAATGCTCATACTGCATGTAGTATGTGAAGGAAAGGAGAAAATACAAACAAAAGGCACTGTGGCCTGATTTCATAACATGGAGTACTGATCCAGTAAAAACAGGAATGAACAAATCATCCACATCAGCAAAGAAACAGACTGCCCCATGGGGACAGAGGGACAAGGGCTGTGAGTTGTGTGTGTGTGTGTGTGTGTGTAAGAGAGAAAGAGAGAGAGAGCAGTAGAGAGCAGCGGGGTGGTAGTGGTGGAGAATGATGGGGAGTATTTGCTTGTCTTCACCTCTGTGTTAGTTCCCTGTTCTCTGGTCGTTATGTAACCAAGCAGAACAAATATCTCTTTATTTAAGGAAGAGCCTGTCGCAGGACATCTCTCACCATGTGTGTGCGTATGTGTGTGCGTCTGTCATTGGGTGAATCAACTCCTTTGTTTGTGTGCATGGTTGCTTGCCAGTGTTAGTGGTTATCTGTGTCACAATATGGTTTTCATGTACGCTCCACTTTGGTGATTTTAGCACTTGAATGCACTTAGAGTACAAATGAGGACAATAACTGTTAGACTAGGACACAAAATTCATGCAAAAATATTTACCCCATTTGTTTTCAACGTTCGTTTTCAATTATCGTACGTTTGAAGAATTAAACATTGATAGATTTCAACTTTTAATATTTGTTTAATATTACTTTCAACATTATATTTTTAGAAATTAAAATTA
Organism: Megalops cyprinoides; assembly: GCF_013368585.1. Taxonomy (NCBI): domain Eukaryota; kingdom Metazoa; phylum Chordata; class Actinopteri; order Elopiformes; family Megalopidae; genus Megalops; species Megalops cyprinoides. Next base: position 20,648,503 of record NC_050588.1, read on the forward strand.
ATCACTAATCCATATTTGAAGCATCCTTGGCCGTGATGAGTATTAATTTCTCTTTGAAAATTACTCTGCGGTAAACTTCAGTCACAGCTGTTGTTTTCTAGATGTAGTCACCCTTCATACAACACTGACCCCTGCTGGTCGTATAATAAATTGCGCGGAGGTTCCCATAATATATGAGTGGCACTAGGCGCGTTCCTCCACCAACCTTAAGTTATGCAAACCCCTCTCCATATATTAGGTTTAATCGTCGTCAGAGAACCGCTAATTTCACAGTGTTTCGCACAGATCCATAACTTTATTAGTTCACGTGTTCGCAGTCAGAAGAACTCACATGGGCACATAATCTCCGACGTGCAAACCAACAGTGGCTCCAGTAATATATCAACTATATTTGGGACGGTAATTAATCTGCTACCTTCATAAATTAACTATGGGTTGAATGACAACACTGTAACTTAGATTATGTATACCAACCACACAGCAGCATGTAGCATTTTGAGAAAAAAAACATTTGTTACTGTTGTATTTGTTGTAGTAAATATAACACATATTTACTGTTGTGTTATGTGTTCATGTTGTAGCCATGGTTTCCCTGCGCAATACCTTGATCTTTCAACTGCTTGTTGTGACTCTACAGTAACAGGTAGCGGGAGCTATGGTCTCCCCGTGCTGTGCATCACAGATAACGCAACGTTTTGATCCATCAATAAGCATCAAACCTTTACATAATTATAGCATCGTTATTTTCACAGCCAGTCCTCGTTTACCTTGACAATTAGCTATAGAAAAGTGCATAAATACTTGCATGTGGGAATATCTCAGCTGATAATAAGTTTCAGAAATTTAAAGCCAAAACAGTTCAATGAACTGATACTGTTAATTTTATTTCCATCCCAATAAAATAACTACGGTGACATTGCCGGTTTCGCCATTATTCCACGTGAATTACCCACCCAATTCAAATTTATCAAGCAAGATCACAATGAGAACTATTTACTGTTATATGTGTAACCGAAAGAGGATTATCCATCAAAACAACAGCATTCGATACAATATAGCTTCCTACCTAGCCAGTTTACGTAAAATGCATTGCTTCAATTGGTTAGCTGATCTAGCAAAAAAATTCGCATGTGAATAAAATATTCAAAGAAAGAGAAATATTCATAGGTTACAAGTCAAAGGCAGACAATCACTATGTTGTCTGATGCTGTGATGTTAATATTTCGTGTTATATTCATGTAACGAAATATATTATATATTTGTTAGTCAAAGTTCAAATATCAACTGGCTAGCTAGCTAATGAGCAGAAGTGACCTTTTTGTTACCCGGAATCACTTGCTCTTGGATGGCCCCTGTTTCCTCTTGACGTCAGTAAGAATAAAGTTTTCGGTTATCGTATGTCCCCTGTCGTTCCACTATACGTTTTAATGCAAATTCTATCTATCTATCTATCTATCTATCTATCTATCTATCTGTCTGCTTCATCTTATTATTCTCAGTATTAGCAGCAACAGTAGTAGCGATAGTGAGTGTAGTAAGTTAATAACAGTATTAACAGTAAATGCAGTAAGTCCTTACAGTGTTAAGACTAAAAATATAAATTGTCAGGCAGTACACAATCCAGAAAATATGTCACAAATGCAACTACACAAGTATACAAAATGCACAAATACAAATACAGTTACTAAGTAATAAGGAAAACAATAAAAACAGTACAAAAACATACAGAGTATGTTCTGAAAATCGTGGTTATAATAGAGACTATATATTACAGATGGACTGTGGGCACATAGGTAGCTAACATCATATCTAAGGTTAGCTAGGCTATAATAATAATTATACAGTAATATAATAATACCAACGAGCTAGACCTGAAAACAGAAATTTACCCGCCCGCTTCAGTTTTGTATAAACTGTTGGCTCTCAAAACTGGGGCAAAGCACTATTTCATCTGACGTGTGTTAGCGGCTGTAGTGGTGACGTGTCTCTAAAGTGATTTCTTTTCCGAGCGCAACGGCTAGCCGGTGCCACTCACGCCTGGCTGATCCACTAAACCGGGACCATTAACACACTGGGATCCACATAGACGGCACTATGGGCAGTGAGTATAACTCCTCTTTGGACCCGCAATTGCATACGCGAATATTTTGATATAGACATCTAGCTACCTAGCTATATTTACTGCAATATTTCATGCAAGGGTCAGGAAATCTAATGTTACAGCATGAGATAGGCGGAGGCCATTTTTTACTTTCAACTCGGAACAACGGTGTCGGCTAGCGACCTTATCTTTTTTTCACCAATAAGGCTCACTAGAGTGCAATTTAATTGACTGGTATGTACAGGGTAAACGTCGTACAGTCAACTAAATGCTGAGGTTGATTTTCGTGGGTTTAGTCGGCTATGGTTCGACAACATGCTGCAATGATTAGCTACAAGCAGTCAGTGCTAGCTAACGTTATCTTGCTACCTAACCACATAACTGCTAGTTCGCTTGCTAGCTCTGTGTTAATCGCTAACTACTAACCTAATGTTAACTTTAGCAGGATATATTGCTAACTGGTATAATTAGCTAGCTGACAAACTAATGCCACAAAAGTCGCTGTCAATAGCAGGAAGGAGACAGGATGTCGTATGAATGAAGACCGATCTACACTACTAGCAGGTTGCTCTAAAATGAGTGATTTTAACGTTAATCGTCTTTCTTATGGTGTAAGTTCGTTATTTGGTTCCGTCATGTGATTGAATAGTTAATCATTTATGTGTATTTTGGGTGCTAGCTACAATAATGTATTCTTTTATGCGGGGGTAAACACTTTTCGTTTAGCTTCAGTGTTGTATGAATGATGACGTAGCATAGCGTCAATCTGTGCTTAGATAGTGCGGCCTCACGCCGAGTTAGCTAGCTAGCTAACGCTGAGTCCATAGCAAACAGTCGTAGAACCTTGGCATGGTGTTTCAGAATTTACTGTCTACCTTTTGCTATAATATATTTCATCTCCCTGTATTGCAATGCTTTTTTCAGTTTGCGGCATGTTTTCGCTGGTCAATTTATTGTGATTTTAATAGTGCACACCATTTAGCTAACTAGCTATGCCACGTCTACTTAATTCTAACTAGGCGACCCAGTGTTGTGTATTGACGTTATCGCTAGATAACTTTGGCTATCTATAGGTGACATAGTTGTTAGCTAATTAGCAAACGTGCTCTTCGTGAAAAGTCATGTTCCCCTTTTTGCTTTGCAGTAAAATTTTTGGAAGTAATAAAGCCGTTCTGCGCGGTTTTACCGGAGATCCAGAAGCCAGAAAGAAAGGTATGCGTATAGCCATTTTTTCCTTCCCCTTTCACACTTTGCTACGTGTAGGTAAATGTTAAAATGTAATTTTCCTTCCCCACAGATTCAGTTCAGAGAAAAGGTATTATGGACGGCCATTACTCTCTTCATCTTCCTGGTGTGCTGTCAGGTGAGTAGCCAGTTGCTGCTCTGTAGGATCATGGCTAGCCAATCAAAGCTCTGTGGAGCTGTCCCAGAATTCAGATTTTCAGAAGTTCCATTCCTCCATTTGTATCCACTTTCTGTTAGCTCTTTTACAGCTTTTTACCCATTGCTGGCATTGGATATGTGGGAACATATAGAATGATGGCTGCAGGATTTTTGTGTAGGTTTATGATGTTAAGTCTTAGAGTGCACCAACCCTCTGTCACCTTTCTCCAGATCCCTCTGTTTGGGATTATGTCATCGGACTCCGCCGACCCCTTCTACTGGATGAGAGTCATCCTGGCATCCAACAGAGGTGTGTTGAGCTCTTGGAATTCTGAGGTCCCATATTTAACTGCAGAAAGCCCATTACTTAAGTGAATTGCCTTGCTGCCCTGTTTTGGCACATGTCATGTTATACTACTAAAGCAGTGATCATTGCAACGTCAAACTTGAGTTTGAACCTTTATTCTTAGCTGTGGTTAGGGAGGCAGATGTAATAGAAATTGTTTAGCAAGACATTGACAATCTCTGTACTAGCAGGTGTTGATTATAAGGTTGTGTTTATCTGTGCTTTGTCTATCTATAGCCATATCTATTGCTGTAAAGAAATATGTGTGTGTACTGCTTACATTTATGGCCTGATAAGAGGCTGACTTCTTCCGTCACATTTGAAATCTATCTTGGATTTTGTACAAGAGCCCCCACAAAACCCAGGGGCTGTTTCATTTTGTGTCAGAGCCCATTCTGGCTCTTCTCTGGGGTCAGTGCTGGATCCTGATTGGTTATTAGTTTATATGTGCAGTCTCTCATGCGAAGTCATACCCCTCGCCTGCAGGTACTCTGATGGAATTGGGTATCTCCCCCATTGTCACCTCCGGTCTCATCATGCAGCTGCTGGCTGGAGCCAAGATAATCGAGGTTGGAGACACACCCAAGGACAGAGCGCTCTTTAATGGGGCACAGAAATGTAAGCTTGAGCCCCATCCTCCAAAATTTTTTTTTTTTTTTTTTCTTCCAAAAGGGTAGTTTGATCAGATTAGACACTGAGGTCATAAATGAGAGAAATGGGAAGACTATGTGAGCCTGGGTGGCTCATAGGGTTGGAGGTTATTCCGATATCTGTTGCTTCGAGCAGACTCACATGCACCCCATGGGCAAGATAACAGCCTCCTCACAGGGCCCTTACCCTTTCTCAGTTTCTGTAATGTGGAGTGCCAAGCAGAGAGTCAGTGGGTGCTATTGTGAAAGTCTTTGGTATGAGCAATCTTAATGTTGCAACACATTTCAACTCAGACAAGTCTTTACAGGTTTACAGTGTCAGTAGTTGTATTCATTGATGACTTTGCATTCATTCTGAGCTCAGCTGTGTGTTTGTATTACGTTGGTGTACACCATTCTAACCATTCAAAAAAGCCTCCTTGAAGATTAATGCTGTTTCAGTGTTCTCCTGTTTGGTAATGCCCACAGCTTTATTGGCAGTGGTGTCATAGGGTGACTGTATGTCGACTGCCTTTGTTAAATGGAAGGCCTCATGCTCTGATTTAGCCTGCATATCTGGGTTTCTTCTGGCATGGTTGAGCGCAGCCACCTAGTCCTGACAGCTGTTGTGGATATGAAGAGCTTGTGCATGTGTTTTAACACTGCTGTATCTTTGGCAGTGTTTGGTATGATCATCACCATCGGCCAGGCTATCGTGTACGTGATGACTGGGATGTATGGAGACCCCTCAGAGATGGGAGCTGGGATCTGCTTGCTGATCATCATCCAGGTGAATGAATTTGATCACTGCTCAGTTATTTCCTCTCTCATACTTACTGGTCAAGAGTGGGTTCCATCCCTCTGCCATTTGCTGTTAGCATTCCAGAATTCTACTCGACAGCTTACTTGTCACTGTTAACCCCCTGCCTACATCATACATTGGTCAGTTAACTCCCTGCCCCCCTTCACTCCTGGTCAGTAAATACCACTCCCTGGTCACTTCCCTCGTCACTAACCCGAATAGGTCCTTGCAGGCCTTGGTGAAACCTAATGCTTGTGTGTTGTATTACAGATAGTTAATGCATGCTTCTGTTGTCAGTGTGCTGTACTCTGCTGACCCGTTGTTGCACTGGTTGCAAATGCCACGGTTCTCACCTGTGCTCTGTATCGCCAGCTGTTTGTGGCCGGTCTGATCGTGTTGCTGCTGGACGAGCTGCTGCAGAAGGGCTATGGCCTGGGCTCTGGAATCTCCCTCTTCATCGCCACCAACATCTGTGAGACCATTGTCTGGAAGGCCTTCAGCCCCACCACTGTGAACACAGGCAGAGGTAGGCACTGCTTCCTCAAACTGACATCAAATCCAGTACATTTGGCATTGGGACTGGAGGTGGGGATCAGTGGCATTATGCCCTTCTGAAGTGATGATGCTCAGAGAGATATGAAGAGCATTCAACCTTTTTCCAAGTCCAAAAGAAGGTCTTATTGTTTGATGAAAGTGACCTTTATTTGCTTTATTAGATTATATGTATTTGACACATGCTTCATTAATTGATTACAGGAAATGCTCGTTTAGACAATGCAATGTGTTCCTAAAACCTTTTTGTGAACTGGGTCATTGAAAAACGGAATCCCACTGGCCCCATACATGCAGTGTTATAAGCTAGGTTGTTAGTATGTTTGTTTGTTAGCTATGTTTCTGAATATGGGTTTGAAAACAAGTATTTCACCAAAAGGGAATGCATATCCAATTGATGATTGATGATTTCAAATATGTGTATGATATACAAATTATACTGCATATCATACATTCAGTAGCTAAATGTACATGCTCATATAGAAAATTACTTAAATATTTGAAATATTTTGACATGGTCTGCACAGTGGTTTAGAAATCACATTTAAATTGACGGCATGCAAATCTTTGTTTTGGACCCTTTATTTACATCTTGAATTCACCATTCCACACACATTAAAGACAAAAACAAGCAGATGAGCTTCAGTTCACTCTCACGGTTGCAGTGAGAGAAAACAACAAACTAAAAATAAACATTTTGCAGTAGCTAGTACATTTCGTGGTGGTACCATCACTTCCTGTTGTGGTCCAGCTCCTGTCTGTCATTTTAGTGTGTTTATTTGGTAAATCAAGTTGGAGTTGTGTCAATAGTAGTATTAGTAGTAAAATTGGGATTTTCTTTCTTTTTTATTTGTGACAGATGTATGTTAAAAGCTGACCTAATGTAATTGCAGTTCAAAGTTAAAATGATTTGAACTTGTGGTGATGGAATTAATTTAGTTGATGCAGGGTCCTGTGATTTTGGTGTAATTCAAGCTTCATTCATACTTGAATGTTAAATAATCGTGCTTAAATGTGTAATTATGGGTATTTAAAGAGCACAGAATGATTGTGGCTCTTGAAAATGTGGGTTGGGCCTGCTTCAGCAGACTGGACAGTGAAGTGTATGGAATGTAACAAGTGTCTTCTGTTCAGGGACGGAGTTTGAGGGAGCCATCATCGCTCTTTTCCACCTTCTGGCCACCCGCACGGACAAAGTGCGTGCTCTGAGAGAGGCGTTCTACCGCCAGAACCTGCCAAACCTCATGAACCTGATCGCCACAGTCTTCGTTTTTGCAGTGGTCATATACTTCCAGGTCAGTGGTGGCCCTCTTGGAGTTACATCTCTTCTGGCTGGCTCGCCATTCATTGTCATTTAGCAGATGTATTCCCTTTGCATTCTTCACTGGTTATGGTTCATTAATACCAAATAAATTTAGGGAATTTAGATAGGTGTAAGTTTGCCATTAAAAGGTTGGTTAGTAAATGATGTGTTTTACAGGACATCCAGTTTAAGTAGCCCACCTGATCTGATATAACTGCCGGTTATAGTGAGATGATGTTTCTTACACACATCGTCCTTGGGTATCTGTGTGCTTACACCGTCATTCTTATGCAGGGCTTCAGAGTGGACCTGCCCATCAAATCTGCCCGGTACCGTGGACAGTACAACACCTACCCCATCAAGCTCTTCTACACCTCCAACATTCCCATCATCCTCCAATCCGCCCTGGTCTCCAACCTCTACGTCATCTCCCAGATGCTCTCCACGCGATTCAGTGGCAACTTCCTGGTCAATCTGCTGGGAACTTGGTCTGTAAGTAGCCATCTTTACCTCTTTAACACCTCATCTTGAAGCAATTGCTCAACAGATAGCACACCTGACAGAAATTTGCTCACCTTGCCTGTGGCTCAACAGCTTACCTGCTGTTGACTATTAATTGGGTTTTCTTTATGGCATCACAGTCAGTTTCTGGAATCGTTTTGATTGGTCCCAGTCTTTCGCGTGATATTCAGATGTTCCACCAGTGGTGGCCAGCCTTAGTCCTGGACATCTGTAATGGTTTCTTCTTTGATTTGCAATAAGAAATTGTTTAGGAAAGCGCTAAAAATGCGTTGCGCCTCCCCAAGGTGCTGTAAAGCCAGTGTAACTCTGGTATTTCCAGAGAAGGAGGAATACAACATCTAAATGTAGTCTGTAGCAGGTATTGTTTTTGTAGAAGACGGAAATGCATGAACATCGTTCTTAATTTATGGATTTTTTTTCTGTATTGATATCGCAAAAAGCTGACCTAGAGGGAAATTTGTGTTAGAGACAGTACCACTCAGTATCTGAAAACAGTAGAAATCAGTGAGGTGACGTGTGGTTTGTGTGTACAGGACACGTCTTCCGGAGGTCCAGCACGTGCCTACCCCGTCGGAGGGCTGTGCTACTATCTCTCCCCGCCCGAGTCCTTCAGCTCGGTTCTGGACGACCCAGTCCATGCTGTCATCTACATCGTCTTCATGCTGGGCTCCTGTGCTTTCTTCTCCAAGACCTGGATTGAAGTTTCTGGATCGTCTGCTAAAGATGTAAGTTCCCAGCATCTGCTGTCTGTGTGCCGCATTTTTGCGTCTGTTTGTATTACATGTATTGTCTGTGAGTGTTTGTTTTAACCAGAGAGGTGGGTCACTGTGTTTGTGGCCTTCAGGTGGCTAAGCAGCTGAAGGAGCAGCAGATGGTGATGAGAGGACACAGGGAGACCTCCATGGTGCATGAGCTCAACAGGTAAGGACCGACACCTGCGTTACTGTTTTTATCCCTCCCCCTGTGATGTAGGACCCCCCCCCAGGCTTTCTGGGGATCACATTGCTTATTTGTCTAACTCTTCCGCTGTTCACTTAATATAGGTTGGTTGGGCAGAGATACGGTTTGATAAATGCTCCACACTATCTGATTGCCTTCCCTCCTTGTGTGCAGGTACATCCCCACCGCAGCAGCCTTTGGTGGTCTGTGTATCGGCGGGCTTTCTGTCATGGCTGACTTCCTGGGTGCCATCGGCTCCGGCACAGGAATCCTATTAGCAGTCACAATCATCTACCAGTACTTTGAGATCTTTGTCAAGGAGCAGAGTGAAGTGGGCAGCATGGGAGCACTGCTTTTCTAAAATTCCCCCCCACCCCAGACAGACACCACCACCTGTCTTTTGTATTGTATTTTTTTAATTTACTTTTTTTTTTTAACATTCACGCACAGTCAGTGTTCTATCTCCTGGAGAAAGTCTTTTGGGAAGGTTTTTTTTCCCCTAGAAGCTCTGGGGGTGGAGTTACAACATTCAAGCAGACTTTCTCTAAAAATGAGGGGTGCCATTGTGTCCCCCCCCCCCTTTTTTTTTCAAAACACATTACCCACACTCCTCCTCTCCATTTTGGCAGTCTACTTGGTACCTCCTCCTTTTGGCTTGCTTATCATAAGTTACCTTTGTTCAAGAGGAAAGATATGGCTAAAAGCACAAGGGCTGAAGTGCTGACAGTCCTCATCACATCTTAGCAAAATTTGTTATGCCAACCAAGCACTGTTCATGGTTTGAATGCCTTTTAGGCCCCATAACACCCCCCCCCTTTTTTTTCTGGGGTTAGACACAGGCTGGGGGTTCGCTCACATGTGCTGGTGGATGGACTGTAACTATACACCTGTATATTCAGGTGAGGTCTGTACCTGGACAATGTTAGTGGGCAAACCCGGTCTACCATTTCAGGTCATTTTAATAGGTGAGAGAGGAGTGGGGTGCTAGAGCCGTTTGTGTGTTGAAGTGAAACTGTCTGTCTGAATTGTATCCATGTTTTTAGAACAGTTATCATAGAGGAAACAAAGTACACAAATACTTCCTATGGCTCTAAGAATCTGTCCAGCTTTGTCAGTTTTCTATTTGTGAATATATATAAATATATATATTCATGCAGGTCTTATCAAGAGTACACAGGTGTCCTTCTGTATGGTCCAGGTAAAGGGAAGAGTTTGTCTATCTCAAGGCCCATTGTTCCCAACGGAATTGACCATTTGCAGCATCGTAATCAGCCTGGTAGAGGCTGGAGGGTGCGTAGGTCAGGTTGGGGGGGGTTTCTGAGATTTTTTTTTTTTTTTGCTTTGTTTTTGTTTTTACTTCCTGTATTGGATATACCTGTATTAAAAAACAAGCGATTTTCTGACATGGATTTTTTGGTTGTCTGTATATATTCATTGTATACACTATTACTCTACAGTGTAAAATAATCCTTTTCAAATGTGTAAAGAGAAGTTAAAAAAACACTGCTTTGAAAAAATGCAATCCATTGAAGAAATGGCCATTGTCAATAAAAAGCTACTTTGGGAAAAAAAGCTATAAAATAAACTGCTGCCTTTTCCTCCCATTTCAGTCCTGGTGCTTGCTGCAGACCAGAAACCAGAGTATACTTTATCATGCAACAAATGTTAGCTATTTGACAAGCTAACTGATTCTTTCTCTTCACGTAAGCCTGTTCCACCTGGTCCTCCGTGTTTTCTGTGGGTGGGTGGTGAAGCATGTGAAGACCGAACATCTGGTTTTGATAACATTCATGAACACAACCAAGCCAAATGAATGGAGGAAATACTGAATTTGATTTTTCATATTTATACCCAGTTTAGAGAACCCACACTGTGAAATGTTGAAATGGCAGCTTTCACGCAAGTCAGATGTTCTCACAGTCCACTCCACACCTCATTTTCGTTCCAAACAGCTGACCCCTCAGCAAGACTGACTTCTAACCTGCAGTGATCATGCAGACACATTTAGTATCCAGTGAAGAACAGATATTTAAAATTATTGTATTTAATTTCAGTTAAAGAGCTGTTTCTATTACTCTGAGCACTGATTGGAAGTTAGTGTTGTGGAAGTGGGGTTGGAGCAGTGAAGGATGCAGCGTTGAGGCTTTGCTAAGGTTTCCTGCAGACAATATTTATGAATGTTTGATGTGGACCTCACCCTACCAGCAGGTTACACCAGCTGGCCTTTGGGTTTGATCATTGCCCTCTGACAGGTCGTACAGTACTAATGTGTCTTCAGTTCCAGTGTGTTCAGGAAGAATATGTTTAGCATCAACACGGGGTAGATTTATGGTGTAAACAGAGTGTTGGTATGGTCATCACGTTTTGCCCTATACATTGTAAAAAGCGAATCTTAATCTGCTTTTGTGTAAGCAGTCCCTACAAATGTGACATTTTATGAGCTGAACCCACTGCGAGGTTGCCTTAACGTCACATCTGGTCATTTTCCCTTTGCGCGCAGTAATACCCAGAATTAAATCATATGCGAAAGCAGAAAAAAATTACTATAGTGTGGATACGGTATATAGGTGTCCACAACCGTCAACGTGCGCCATCTGGTGGAAACATTTCATTCCATTCATTTTGAAAGGAAGGGAGAGGAATATCATTGAAGAGCCATGGATGCTGGACAAAATCACATTTTGGAAAAGCACTTCAAGAATAGGTCTATGAAGGTCTATGAGCCGTATTCACATAGTCTGCACTGTCGTAAACTGGCCAACCACATGTTCTTAGTAGACAGGCGTTTCAGTGGGCAACTATCTGGCGCAGAGAAGGCATGAACTGCGTAGTGACGTAATGGAGAGCGTGTGAGTGCGTAGAGGTCGAAGGATGAGAGGTGAGGGGTCACAGCGTGCGAAGCGGCTGTAGCCGGTGAGTTGCAAAAGAGTGGTTGGCCTGTTAGCTGCTGACCGGTGAACTACAGAACAGCAGAAACGGAGAGTGGCAGGGCACTTAGTGGAACACGGCGGCAGAACGACATACACACCGGCAGAGATGTCATATTGCAAACAGGAAGGTGGGTACACCTGGTTTTGTATGACTGTGATGTTAGTCACAGAAGAAGCGCGTCAATGACATTGAGTCTAACAAGCTAGCTAGCTAAATTATTGGTTAGCCAATCGTAGATGTTGGGAAGCAGCTGATTTTATTACGGATTGGCTTGCTTTGCATGAGTAAACTGAAGCTTTCGTATCAGGGAGTCTTTACCTTATTAGCTGGTCTATTTTAGTTGTCAGGTTCTGAATGCACTCAGAAAGAAAGACATTAGAGAAACACTTTACCTACATCGCTAACGTTAGCTACTTACCTGGCAGTAGTCGCTGGTACATCCACAGCTCAGGTCGTCAATATCTAAGTTTACAATTGGGCTAACCAGCATGCTTACCTGTAGTTAGCTTGTGTGAATTTTTCGTTATATACAATATTTTAGCTAGCTAGTTAATTATATAAAATCTGAATCGGACCAACTTACAACCTGTGTGATCAGATTTGTCTGAAAGGTCTTAAAAATAAATGCATTTTGCCAGGAAACTGCCAATTGTTTATCGTGTATTGTTATTTGTAGTTAACTGGCTATCTAGGTAGTCACCTACAGTCTTGAAAGATCTTGGTAGATAGATGTTCCCAGTGTTATAATGATGAGAAATGACTAATTATATGGACATTTGACTAGCAAAGTTCCTGCAACATGAGGTAAGTTTCATGTTGGTTTTCATAGTCTTTATTTATTTTTTTCTGTGGTTCCCTGGCAGGTAAAGACCGCATCATTTTTGTTACTAAAGAGGACCACGAAGCGCCAAGTAACGCTGAGCTAATCGCAGACGACCCAAACGACCCTTATGAGGAACAAGGTAAGGGAAGAGGAAAAGCAAAAAGGAAGTAATATAAATAAAGCAGAGACACTTTTCTGGTGATAAAATATTCATTATTTTATGTATTACACTTTTCAAAGGTATTAATTGTAGTGTATTTATGTAGCACTTCTCCAATGCTCAAGATGAATGAACCACTGATTTACTCCCAGAGACAGAATTAGTACATTTGATGTTGATGTCATACCGTTTGTATTTTATGTGTTGGAGTGAGATCTCATTTTTAATCTGCTCTTCCCCCCCCTCTAAGGTCTGATCCTGCCCAGTGGAGAGATAAACTGGAACTGCCCGTGCCTGGGCGGTATGGCCAGTGGGCCATGTGGGGAACCATTCAAGGCAGCCTTTTCTTGCTTCCACTACAGCACGGAGGAGGTGAAGGGGTCAGACTGTGTGGACAAGTTCCGAAGCATGCAGGAGTGCATGCAGCGGTATCCTGAGCTTTACCCCCAGGAGGACGACAATGACAACACCCCGCAGGGTGAGAGCGGAGCAGCCGAAGCTGCCACCCCTGGCACTGGAGACTCTGACCCTGCCCCTACACCTGATTCTACCCCTGTTTCAGGAGATGCATCCCAGACACAACGTCCGACCGCCAGCTAATACCGAACACAACCAGTTGGTATTGGCTATCCTCTCCTTTGCCTTCCTCCTTGCAATCAGACTCAATTTTCTGAGTACAGGTAGATTCTTATCTATGTGTTTGAGGACACTGACTGTGGGCTTATATTCTGGGTGCAGTCATATTCCAGAAAACCCTAAAACCCTGGAAGAGTCTTTTGATTCTCTTTCTCTAGAAGGGAGCCTTAAACATGGCCATGGGGAAAAAGGAAACAAAATGCAGAATCCAACAGACAAGGCTTTCTGAAGTCGCTCTGCACCTGAGGTTCCCAGTAGGATGGGGTGGCTAGAAGGGAGAAAGGGAAGTGTGAAGCTGATTTAGGGAAATAAACTAAAATGCTCCAGTCCAGTTGATTTTGGTCCCATTTATGTCGGTTTCCTTGACGCTTCTGGTCAGCAAAGTTCTCTGCCACTTTTAGCACAGTGTTCACTGGAGTTGTGTAACCTGTTATCCATTTTATTAATCAGTCACGGTACCCTTTCCTTCCCATTGTGTTGATGACACAACTGTGACTGTCACTGTGTCATAGGAAGTTCCCTTGTGAAACTAGAACTTTAGGTATAGAATTCACCTGTCACTGTGACCTGTAAGTTAAAGGTGTCCAGCTGTCTAATGCCATTTGTGCTTGTCATGCTGAGCTTGAAATGTAGTCTCATTTTCTGACCCCTGAAATACAGAGGACAGGTGCAGCTTCACTGGGATCAATGGAACAAGCAAAATCCGCAGTGGAGTCTCTGTTAAGACTGTGGGAAAACCTCAAAATTGGTGCACATGCATGCACCAGGTACCCTTCACTTCCAGCACAGAAGAAACAGAAGCAACTCTATGCAAACCTACCCTTCACTCAAGATGTCAGCTGTGGTGGTTGACAGTGTCACCTTTTGTGGTCCAGGGGTAGTGAGGGTGCTCTGTACTCATTAGTTACTAAAGCTACCGAAAAGGAGAAAGGAGCCTCTGAACAATCAGTGATGTCTGAATCACTGTTTTTGTTTTATCATTTCATCTGAAGCCTTAATGGTCTGTCATTGTCTGAATCTGTCTGTCCTCGATTAATTAAACTGATAGCTCACACACTCTCAGGATCGCACTTTTCTTTTGCAAATATCAGTGAGTAAAACATGAATAGGTTTTGTTTCATGTAATGTAACATCGCTGTTGGCAGTAGTTGAGGGCTGAGATGTCCCACTCTCAGTTGACTGTTGATGGGACTGTGGCACTTGACGTGTGGGAAGCCCGCTGATTAGATGAAACACGTGGGGTCATGCACAGGGATTTACCTGTCCTAGCCAAAGCGCCAGCCAGGGGAAATGGGTGTTCTGCCATGAGATATGGCCTTCCAGAGCTTGTTTGCCCAAGTTTAGTCACTTCACTTCAACGAACCTTGTTACACTTACATTTATATGATATGTTCCATCCATCAAGTGGTGGTCCGAAGTGACCTTTCACCTGTGACCTGTTGCCATGGGGAATATGGGAGTGGGTCCCTTGGTCCAGGTATCCTTTGCCTGGCCTGCAGTTGCTGTTATGCAGAGTGTCCATCTGCATTCCGGCAGCTCAGGTGAGTCAGAGGCACAGACTCCTTTGTTTCTGTGTGTGGGGATGGGGGATCGGTGGGGTCAGGGGCAGCCCTGGCGTAGTCCCTCAGTCACTTGACCACCCAGCCAGGGTGTCCAGGGCACCACAACACTCTGCACGGTCACCAGCAAGCGTCCTGACTCCGCCTCCTCCGGTCCAGCCAGTAGGTACTCCATACCTGGTCGTCCCCAGGGGGAAGGGGGAATAGTCAGGCTGTGTGTAATGATCTACCAGTATACAGTTTAATCAGATGATTAGTTTGCAGCAAGATATGCAGTGGGTGTGTGTGATGAAATGTTATTGAGGGTATAACAGAATTCAATGTGGGTGATAGGGTGTTATTGCGGGTGTTGTAGGGAAGGCTAAGGATGTATAACTTATTTATAGTGTTGTGTGTAGGGTGTCGTTCGGTGTTAAATGATCAAAGGGGGAATGTTCTGGGTTAAGGAATGGGAGGTTAGGGGCATCTTGTCAACTGTGTGTATCGGGGTACCTGGGTTGAGGACAGGACAAGTGCAGCCTCGGCTCGTCCAGGACAGGGGGTACAGGGTGTGAGTGCCCTGGGATAATGCTACCTGTCCTGATCGCAGGACCTTGCGTACCTTCACCCACACCTCAGCATGACTCCCCTTATCATGGGCTGAAAGAACGCTGGCCTTGATCACTGCCGCACAACACACAAACACATAATCAACACACATGAGCTTTAGGTATGTATTGAGGCTGATATCAGTGTCTACCATAATACATGATGTAGGTCATCAATATATTAATACTATTAAATTGCATCAAAACGGAACAACATTGTAACACACATAAGTAAACCAGCAATATATAATCCGTAAACACCATTACAATAAACACATACACAATACTACAGTACACTCACATATTGTGTAATTATACAATCTGCCATCACATAGAATCCATAAAACTCACTGACACACCCAGAGAGGAGATGTGCTGTACAACTAGAAAATGAAGAATGTAGACAAATTTAGATATGAAATGACTCGGTCAAAGATGTCCTCCTGCCAGCGTGTGGGCTTACCGTAGGCATACTTCATCTTGCAGAGATCAGAGATGGTTCTGAGCTTTTTCTCCTTGCAGCTGCATTTGCCTGTCAGGGAGAGCAGATGCAGTCAGGACACATGAGCTCACTGGCGCATCCACATTCTAGCTAGGCTATGAGGTCACCCACACCTGTGTTTGCACTATGCTCTGTCTTTGTGGCCTAAACAAACAACTGTAGCTGCACCTCACCCTACCTCAACCTTGTCTCGTTCCACTTACCTCCGTGAAGGGCAGAGACGGGAAGTTCCTCTGACCACACCCTCTCATTGTCATTGGACAGGATGTGTGTGATGTCAGGGATCTTGCCTCCAATCGGAATGTAGACCACTGCATGGGGATCTCTGCCAATCAGCAATAGAGCAGATGCTGAGTGTTCAGCATTTACTGACTTTCGCCCACATTTCTTCCAGGTCCACCAGAGCATTGGTGTCCCCTAGAAATCTAGAGATTTCCAGTGTTCCCAGTTAGGTATTAATGACTTAACTCTGGGCATAGATTTGGTTGAAGCCTAAACCACTGGGTGTGACAGGTGTAAGCGACTGAAAGACTCACTTCTCCTGACAGCGTCCTGTTATGGGGTCACAGTTCTGGGGACACATACAGGGCCTGCAACCCTCCTCCCCAAAGCCCCAGTGTCCAGGTAGGCAGTGACTGCAGCTCGTGCCACCAACCCCCGGCCTGCACTGGCAGTGCCCGCTACGAGGATGGCACCACAGACCCTCACCCTTGCCCCGCGCTGGCATGGAGCCCTGAGGGTCACACCAGCATCCTGAGAGAGAGAGTGGGGGGACAGTGTTAAAGCACCCAAACTGCAGGGTCAATGGGAGTCACTGAGTGGCTGAATCAACCGGGTGTGTGTACATTGGAGGTCTTTAATACTGCCTCTTTGCACTGTGGTTACACATGCTACATTAACCAGAGGGAGGAGGCAGGAATTAGGTGAGGACTATGAACCATAACTTCATCGTCATTCAGTATACATATTCAAACATGCACATACGTATTCAACACAAATATACATATACATATAAAAACAATGTAAATATACATGTAAATATCTTTACTGTCAGGGAATGTTCTGCTTAACTTACACGGTAATAAATTCTCTGTCTTCAACTTTCTCTACTCCTGTCCCTCCCTCCTTCCCTCCTCTCTGACTCACGTGTGCAGACGTGGGGAGAGTTCTGGGATGCGGCTGGGTTTCGGTGATAGCCTGGGCAACAGCGTTGACACCTGCGTCCCTCTGTGTTGTGGCGGCAGTTGTCGCACACACCCCCGCTGGTCCCCCCTGAGGACTTCCATACCCGCAGGGAGAAGTGACAGCTGTCTGCGTGGCCGTGACACTCACACTCTTAAAGAGGGAGCAGGCAGAAGAGAGAGAGAGAGAGAGAATGGGAGATGAAATGAGGGTGGAACTGACTGCGGACATTTCATTTTGAGGGTTCAAAAATCCCGAAAGCTGCACTTTCAGAATGAGTCAGTGACCTTGAGTGACCTCTCGCTGGCCACTCACTCTGGCAGGGGTGGGGCTCTCCGCTGCTGCCGTTGGCAGGACGCCAAGGCCGGTCGTTGAAGAGCGGGGCACACTTCTCACAGTGCTCCCCTGCTGTGTGGTGCAAACACATGCACCTGCCCTGCACCTGAGATATGATACAACATTTGGAATGCATACACACCTGCACCGGCAACCAGACATAATGCACAGACAACACACACCTGCCCTGAGCCTGTATCGCATGATACACACACACTGAACACACTTTCTCCTGTTCTGCAACTGTAGCATGACACAAGACACATCGAACACTCCCGAAAAGTTAAATAAGGGAACCCACAATTCCATACCATATACACTGAACACATCTGCACACCTGCTCCATGTCAGAAAGAGCCCCCAGTGAGTACAGTTTTGCTGCCAATCCCAAACAAAACACACATCAACACACATACCCATCCACACCTGTTCAAAACAAATGCACCTGAACACTTAATCCACACCTCCAACACAACATTCTACCCTCTATGTTCAGTACTGTCCCTCACATCTTTTCCTATACTCCTACCCTTACTAGTGATGCTTCATGTTAGTAAGCTGCTGTGTGTAATCTGTGACTCCCTGACTTTAACCAATCCTAATGTACTGCTACACAGTACCCTCTTAAAACCTTGTAATTGCTTTGTCAGAGCAAGCAATTGACAGCACATGGTATTTCCATCCATTATGGGGGTCATGAAGCCTCCCAGCCCTACCCCTCTCTCTTGTCTCTCTCACCATCTTGCCCTGGTGTAGTGTGTCACTGTGTGCTGGATGGGGAAGACACTGCTCTGCGTGGCCATGGCAAAGGCAGGTTCCCTGTGCCAGCAGGGTGTAGATGGAAAAAGATGCCATTTCAGCAGTCGAGGGTCTAGGGAGATTTGGAGCAATGCTAGAAGGCCTCGGGATGTTTGGAGTTATGGGGGTGGGTGTAGGAAGAACCCGAGTGAGGAAAGCGAGATTAGGGTGGCTTGGGACAACAGGGGAGGGGCAGGACTGCGTGCCCAGCAGGCGGATTCGTAGATTGGTGACAGTAAGCAGGGCAAGGGCCTCTGGGCTGTAAGGGTTGTCCATTCCACTGCTGGGACCCATTTTACGAAAGATCACCTGGAAAGAGATGGGGGGACAACGTGGGCCTCATGCTGTTAATTCACCTCTCTTCAGTAATAATACCTGAGGAGACATGGTCAACAACACAGTTATCTTCGCACAACAACACTGCTGCCTGGCTGTAATAGTACCCTATGTTACAACTTACTGTTTATTAATTAACTGTGTATGCCAATGCCAGTTAGAACAAAACAAGGAAACCTAAAGTACCCATTAAGCATCATGTGGGATTCAGCAATGTTTTTGATGGTCAGATCTGAGGTGCCTAATTGTAGGATGCTGTTACGTTTGACTCTATCATTACTACTGCCATCATTGTTTTTGTCATTTCTTTTTTGCTGTTGCATCCATGTTACACGTTGAATACATGCCACAAACAGTGATGTCCCTGTGTGGGAAAAACACAGTACACTGTGTAATAATGACTGACAGCCATTCAAAAAAAATGCTGCCTGTAACAAAATGTGAAGGGTGAAAATGGGTTCCTAACCAAAAGGTTGCTGGTTTCATTCCCCGCTCTGCTGCTGTACTAGTGAAACAATTGCTTATTTCTACTTGTGGCTCCACCTTCTCTTACCTCTCCCTCACTGCAGGGTGTGGCGCTGGAGTAGCGGGAGGTGCATGGCGCACCTGGCTGGCTCACGTCATCGAGGAGACTGAAGGTCCGGCTGCAATTTTTGGCAAAGAACTTGAGGGGCTCCCAGGTTTTAGCAAAGTCGAGTGACCGCTCCAGCATCATAGCTGCAGGGCGGGGTGAGCGGAACAGCAACACGACGTGAGTCAGGTAAAACTGGGTCTCCAGATCCAGGCGGATCTCCTCCTCTTCCACACCCACCTCTGACGCCCACCAGGTGCCAGGGTGCAGGAAGGGGTCATCAGTCATGTGAGCAGGGGGGTGTGGCACATGGCAGAGGTGGTGGAGGGCAGGGCAGAGAGGGGAGGGTCCACTTCTGTTGGTCAGAGTGTGTAGCTTTCTGCCTGTCGCCAGGTTCCCCATCGGGGGACTGCAGGCACGGTCCCTACACTGAGAGGCTAATGGAGGAGACAGAGTGCGAAAGAAAGAACCAATGATTTGAGTTTATTAGTATGATGCGTATCCAGTAAAAGTGTTTGCCAATGTCGCTGTGGCAAAGGAAACTGTGAGAATAAGTTAGAGGAGTTAGGGGAAGCTCTGAAACAATGCCAAACCAGTTATGAAATAACAGTTAATTTAACGTGGTTCATTAATTTAGCTGAATTTGCATTCTCTGCGCTTATGTAATAACACTGAAACTATGCCAGCTTTTGCTATTTTAACACATAACCAGGTAAAGGCAAGTAGGATATCGAATGCTAAAAATTGCAAAAAATGCCACAAAATTCGTATATTAAATAAAATGATGCATGCGAGTGGTGGCAATATGAGGAGCCGGCTGCGAGCCGCGCGTAACTGTGCATAACATCAACAATGCTTTGGCGAGGAAACCTATGACCACAGCCAACATTTTTTATGCGAATGTTAAAAACCCATAGAGATACTTGCATGGCTTTTATTCACAATGAATGTGCAACCATTTTCTCTCACCTTTGCCACATAACCAAAATTCACGCCATCAACCTACCATGGTAGCGAGCGCACTTACCTGTCCCGCTCTCGGGGAGCGCGAGAAAGAGTATGATGTAGCTGACCGAGACCATGGCAACTTGCATGGGCGCTTTCAAATGATTATTTTGTGCTTTCGCGGACGACCCCCTCGAATGCATTGCTTTCGGCCGCTTAACACAAATTCACTTCTACACTGCGAACGTCAGAGGGTTGTCTAAGAAGGAAACACCGGACTACCTCGAAACATTGTCTGTAGTTCCAAAGCGACGTCAAACGACGCCAGAAAATCCATATCTGACTCGAGGGCGTCCCGATGCTGAATGCAGAGGAAGGTGCCTGTATCCACCCGTCAGTAAGTCCCGTTACTTGTCACTCCCAACGTCATATTTGGTGATTGTCAGAGCCTCGTCTAAGCAGTGATAATGGATCCATCAGCCGCTGCTTACACGGTGCAATTATTCAACTATTTTATGTGCGAATTTACGCGGCACAATCCTTACATTTGCCAAAACAACTTTAAAGTACAAAGAAATCCCACATGAAGTGCATGTCTGTAACATTGGAGTGGCGGTCAATTTCCTTCGCTGTATTTCAATAATATGCCGTCTGTTATTCCATCTTGAAGCACGAACAGTCGGGCGACATCCATTCAGACATGAATTTGGTACTCTGACGAATTAATCCCAGGTTCAATTCAAGATAACCGTTGATGTGGAAGTTTCTGTTGTAAGCGTCTAGAAGACTTCGTCTTTGGTCCCCCAACTTCACATTTTATTTTCTTATAACATTCATAGCTAAATAGGAAAAGACAGACGAAAATCGCTCACCTACAGCCAAGTGCGCTCTGCATCGATGCGATAGCCTATGTGGTGTGGTTCTCTATCCTCGCCTTGAAATGTATTGTCTAGTCGTGAGCGCTAAAATGAGTTTCTCAGCGCTTTACGTCGGAAGAGCCCCTTAGAGGAAAATAGGAGTACTGCAACTCCGACTGTGGTCATTGTATTGCCTTGCCGTGAAATTTTCATGACGCGCTAAGAAGAGAGGGAGATACTGTAAACTGCAACGGGACCATTTTGAGTCTTCCAGAAGGGGAATCGCGTGCTGGTTTATCGCTCAGGACCGTGTGCGCGGAACTGGGATCTGAGCTGTTGGCCGGGATATTTGCTGGGGCTCATCAACATACCTAATACGAAACAGCCCCGGGTTGCATACCAGTCTTTACAGCTTTCTCCCAAACACAATCTCTTGAGCCTCTTAATGACCGGGGAAGGAAACACATCTAATGCTATTTTTCCTCCAGTTTTTACCACAATTCAACATTGTGTAGTGTAGTGAATCTGGATTTTTGAAAGAGCCTAGAACTGCCATGAAAGGGACTCAAAATTATACATACTTGTCTCAAAATGAACAGGAAATGCCACTGAATAGAAGGGACAGCTTGACACTTGTTCAAGCTGTTAATTATAGATGGTTAGATTTTGATGCAGTTTTTGTGCATCTTGCTGGTTAAGTGCTCAAGGAAATCAGAATGTTGCAGGTGTGCCTTCCTGGGACACTGTTATTTTACCATTACACAAGATACTTAACCTGACCTGTTTCATACCCCTGTATTAACAAATAGTATGTACAAATAAGCTAGGGCTGTCACCCTGAAAGGCATCTGCTAAGCAAATGAATAATAACAATCTCCATTGGACCATTGGCCTGTATGCATTTTAATAGAGAGGGAGAGATTTCATTAGTATTGCCTCTGTGTCTCATAACAGTCTTCTCTGTTACCTCATGTCTACCAGCTGCTGTCCTGTTTCCTGAATGCTGTTTTCATTTAGCTGACAGCCCTCATTCAGGGCGAGGTACATATTTTTCACATTCTGTCATGCAAATGATGCACCAGCTTCAGAAATGGAAGGAAAGAGCCATGCTTATACCAAGGGTGTCTGTGGCATATGGCAGCAGCAGTAATTGAGACCCTGATTGGATAGGTATTGATGACATGTGCACACATGCAATATGTTGCAGCGTCTCTCCTGAGATTCAAGCCAATGACTAGAGACCCAGGTTGTGAGTCTAGTGCACTATCCAGTTCAACATCTGGTGCTCCAACATGGGGGTAAAGTTATGCTGGTGAGGTGCTGGAGGCAGGGTCAGATTCTGTTACCTAACTTTCCATTTCTTACCTACTCTGACGGAGGTGATCAGGCACGGTGTTCTGTGGCATGGGGCAAAGCATGACATTTAGTGAAGTGGCTGTGTGGTGAGCTTTCATCCAGAAAGCTGCTGGTTTGAGCTCCAACTGGGGCTCTGCTGCTGTACCTTTTATCAGGATACTTCATTTGAGTTGATTTAGTAAACATCCATCTGACATAGGCTTCCCTCAGCGAGGATGGTCTCTAAGCAGATAGATGATTACATTTACATTTACATTTATTCATTTGGCAGACACTTTTATCCAAAGCAACAAGCAAGTGAGGTAGAGTACAACACGAACAAAAAGCCATGTAAGGAGTCAACAGTATTAGAAGCACTGCATGGACAGGTTTCAATAGTTGGCTAGACAAGGAACAAGAAAGTGCAAAAGTGCGTTATCCCTGTGTTTTGTTGATCTTTTGCCAGATGATGTAATGTACTGTCATAGTGACTGGAGCCCAAATAGTGGGTGGCTTTGCTTAATGGATAACCTTATGCAAATCGTAGAGTTGCTCTCTTCAGGCAATGTCGATGTTACATTACATTATATATTTTGCTTTCTGGGGTTAATTTTCACTGCAATCTTACCAGCCAAGCTTTCTCTCCTTTGCTCTACCTTACCACCACTGTCATTTCCCCTGTTATCCCCATAACTTTAGTTCTGGTCTAATGCAAGCAGTGTGTACATCTGACACTTGTCCCTCCCCCCTGTCCCCCAAATCCCAGCCTTCATCCCTGCCCACTGCTCATAATTTTGACTTTAAATGTGTGAAAGTTGTATGTCAGCGATGTCTGCCAGCAGGCCAGAGGTGACTCTTGACATTCTGTGAGGTCAATGATTGGTGGACACTCAGGCTGACTTTGTGACCAGGATTGGCTGAGCCCTGGGGGGTGAAGGGCTGATGGGCCAATGGGGATTGTAGAGTGGGGGAAGGGGGGGTCAAGAGCTTTTCAACTAGGCAGTTACATTCAGGGCTGCTTCCACTACTGGGCAATATAGCTGCCCTGTTCCCAGGCACACCTTGTCTCAGTCTCTCATGATTCCTGCTGGATTTAACTTCTCTGTGACTCAGAATCTGGAACTGTCTCACTAACATGACTCTCTTTGTCTCTCTCTAGGAAACCTTATCAACTCAGAGGTCTCACAGGTCTGCCTCTGTCTCCCTTGCTGAGTGACCGGAGGCAGGAGGTTCATTCTGAAGGAGCTGTGTGGGGGATTACCCATAAACCCCCTGCCCATCAACAGAAGCAGAGACCCAAGTGTCCCGCACCCATCTGTCTGCACCGCAAATCTTTCATCAACCGAAGAGAGGGTAATTACCACATTATATATAAGACCTAGAGAATGAGAAAGATACATATGTTGATCATTTCAGTGGAAGTTTCAGGAAATGAACAGTGAACCGCTGAAGTTGTTGAGCATTTTTGATACCCCCAAGGGTTTAGGTACAGGAGAGTTAATATGAATACAGCAGTCTCTGGTTTCACGGTTCTATATTAATCTAAATCTTCACAAGGACAGACTGAGTTTTAATATGAGTGGATGTGATATTAAATTATTTGTTCGGTCTGGAAATGATTTGTGTGGAGGGTGAGCTCCTGTTACTCACGTCAATGTTTCTCACGTGCTTGTGAAGTTTCAATGAGAATTTGAAGTGAAAGAGAGCTTGTATTTTTTTATTTATTGTTTTGGGTGATAAATTGGAAGAATTGGTTACAAAATGGAAAACATGGCAGCTAACAATGTGAAATGACACAGCCTGTCCCACCCAGCTGGCCCTGAGGAACCCCTGGTGATACTTTCCCCCATCTCTCCACACCACTCTGGCCCCAGAGTTTTCCCAGGAGCTGAGGCAGTATGGTTATATCTATATGTACCTCTTCTGCCCTCTTTGTTCACGAGGTGAGGCCTGACATGCACCCCAACCAACCCTGACACCCTGCATGTAGACTTTAATAAACTTTGACACCTAGTAATGCACAATAGTACCCTGAGAGGGAACACAGAGTCTTTCCAGCAACACAAGCACAGCCTGCATTTGAGAATGGATCTTCTCCTGTCTGTGCCTCCCTGCTTCTGATTGTCTCAGCCTCTTCTCCCATTCCTTATCCCTTTTCTTATGCTCTCTCTCTTTCTTTCTTTAATTCTCTCCATTCCCCATTCCTCAGCCCTTCTCTCTCCTCTTCTTCAATCCTTGCATCCATCCTTCTTACCCATAGGCCATGTTCCCTGGACCCTCTCATCTCTTTCATTTTCCTCTCATCCATCTCTCCTCTCCCCTCTGTCTCTCTCCCTACTCCCATCCCCCTCTCCTCTCCCCATCTTTTCACTCCCCTCTCCACCTCTCCCCCCTCTCCCCCTCCGCAGTCTGGCATCCCCTCCCTGCAGTAAATTGTTATAACAATTTCCCTTAATCTTCAAACATTGTTGTTTCTTCTGTGGCCCCCTTGCACAGCTGCAGTATGTGTTACAAATATCTTTTATAAGCCGTCATGTTAATCCAGTTATTCGGATTGGCTTTTTGTTGCCAATATCAGTTGCAGATGTGAGTTTGATGATTCTGCTGTTTTAAAGACTGGTTTAGAATCTCACCCTATAAAAAGCTTATTTAGACAAGAGGGCATCTTGTTACTCTTAAGAAGTCTCTCAAGGCTTTCAGATCAATTCTGAGGTATACAAGTGTATGTGTTTAATTCTTAATGAGTGCATGTGTCTGTGTGGGTTTATTCATCTGGATTTGTGCCTGTGTGTGTGTGTGTGTGTGTGTGTATGTTTGCGAGTACATTTCTATGTGTGTCTGTGGATTGTGCTTTTGTGTGCATGCCTGTATGTGTGTTAACATGTGTGTGCATATGTGTCTGTGTACATGTTAGTATGCGTGTGTGTATGAGTTATGTTTTGTATATATGATGTAATGCAGTCTTTATGTGTTTCTGCTCTTTTAGGGTGTACCCCATTGATTAGTACCCCTGCCATATATTCCAGGCTGCCGCCATAATGCACATAATCATGAACAACCTGGACCCTGCAATGACTCAAGTAAGCACACCCTACCCTGCCTTGTCCTACCAAACCTACGCCACCCTCCACGGTCCTGCCCTGCCGCACCCCACCCTGCTCCTGTGTCAATTTTCCTCTACTCTGTCTGCCAGTTTCCACAGGAGCTGGTGACCTGTGGAGGAAACAGGCAATCAGCAACTGGGAACTGGTGAAGTGGAGAGGTTCACAATCATAATTATGGAGTATTCACAGTAATGCTGGGGCATTACAGTTATGTGCATGAGGTGTTTCCATTGAGACATACAATATAGCATGTTCACAGTGAAATATTCATTACATGATTTAGACAGTGATGTATGTGGGATGCTTTAATAAGAGATATATATATAGACTGGTCAATAGTGATGGGAGAGTGAAGCTACATGAACCTCATAATGGATGGAGCAAACAAGTGCTGTCAATTTGAACCAATAAACAGACTCTTCTCAGTCTCACTCTTCATAGCAAAATCCTATGATTGGTTCAATGCACAGAGGCACTGATAACACAGGGCAGCAGTTTCCATTCTTGGGCTCATGAATCCTTGCTGTGCAGTGTTCACATTGAGATTGATTGATATTTTGGGATCTTCAGTTGTGTATGGGGTATTTTAAAATGGGACGTGGGGGTGCTGTTTGTCTGCATGTCTGGCTCCACTATCTCAGTGAGGTGTCAGAGGAGCAGACTTCGGTGGACAGTGAACACCCCCTGGGCCTGTGTCCTAGCATGCCATCTTCCCTGCGCCTTGTCATCACCAATGGCATGGTGAGAACTCTCTCCCTCAGTGCTGTCTGTCCTTTGTTGCCCTTTGTTGTCTAATTAAGTAATTGCATCTCTGCTATTCTGGCGACTTAAGTTTGTCAGTATGAGGAACCACTTACTCCCAGTTTCCTTGTTTGTGTGATATCCTTTTCTGTTAGGAGCTTGTGCATGCATGAATAACACCTTTGTAACCTGTTAAACAAGGTGGCAATGTGTGATAAAATAAAAGGTTTCCTTGGTGTGATGTACTTCTTATGCGCAGTTGTGATGATTTTTCTATTTTTTACTTTTTCTATTATTTGTGTTTGTGTTTTTGGTTTTATTTTTCAGTCTTCTGTGTCATCTTAGAAGTCTCATTCTCTCATTCTTTCTCTCTCTCTCTTTGCCTCTCCTCATTTTTGTCTCATCTGCTAGGTCATCCCCAACTACTCCTCCAGAGAGGACTATGAGCTGATGTTTGCAATGGGAGTTACAATGTGAGGTCTTTCTCTTGTTCTGTCTTCTTTATGCTTGCAGAACATCAGTAAATATAATAGTGTTCAGCAAATAAGAAAGAAAAAAAGCATACAAAGTGTCACTGTAGTCTGTGTCCTTTCTGCCCTTAGATCCCTTTGTAACATAAAAAAACATGAATGATTTGTCCAATGGAAATGAAAACAAAAAGAAAAAAAAACAAAGAAATAATAAGTCATTCATACAGAAATTATGTACAGTACATCTTTATTACATAACAGTGCATTTTATGAAATATTAATTGAGCAGTTGAGCAGATCTTTACAGTGGCTGTGACATCAACAATGGTTTGAATTTCTACCCTCTTTATTAAGAATCTCTATGAATTTTACAGCGGGAAAGAGAAAAATCAAGCAATTAAAATCTCTGCGCTCAACAAACAGGCTGTATCTGGCTGCACACTTCAGCTGAAATGAGAACCATGTGGAAAATGTAATTGAGCTGATGGTGATTGTGAAAATCTATTACGGTGGGAGAGTAACTTAAGAGTTGTGCCAGCCCGCAGCTAGCAAAGTGGTTTCACAACTGACAGAGATGTTGAGAGAGCACACAACAGGGGAGCGCCTGACTGAGCTGAACGGAGGCATGCATGGTTAAAAGCTCATCAAACACCAGGAAAACAAAAAACAAGACTCTGTCCTTTTGCTCAACAATCTCACAGGCATCAATGGTATGTCTACCATTGTGCTCCCAGCTTTAGGAGGTCAAATACCAGGCAGGAAGAGAATGTCATGGGGGGTAGATACCCGCACTATGAATTCACCTTCACTCTAATAGGAATGCTATTGTGTTGTCAACGAGGTGGAAATGAGAATGACAATGCTGATGGTCTGATGCTCCTGTGTGATACCTGTCCTTTTGCCTAGGTATGGACAGATAACAGCAGGAAGCTATTGGTATATTGGGCCTCAGGGCATCCTCCATGGCACCATGGTGTGTCTCTCTAGCTGGCCGTGGAGCATGCTATCAAAGTCCTTGCAGTCTTACATATAATCCCTGCAGTTTTACATATAATATTTCATGAGAATATTCTCACCCCATAATTCTCATCAGAAGGGGTTAAACATATCAACATGTTCAAAGAAGTCAATGACATTTCTATCGCCATCTGTTCATTTCTGCCTGTCTCTCTCTGTGCCATCTGTTCCCTGTACCACAGCTGACTGTGTTCAATGCAGGCTGGTGGTACCTGAGCTCTGGGGACCTGAGGAGCCGTGTGTTTGTCACTCCAGGCCTGAGGGGTATGAGCGGGGCACAGACGAAGGTGGCGGTTATTGCAGGCTGTGTGGGGGTCATCACTGAGGTTAGAATCTAGCGAATGGAAAGGGCTTCATGCACCACAGTGTGTGTGTGTGTGTGTGTGTGTGTGTGTGTGTGTGTGTGTGTGCGCGCTGTGTCTCCTGGCCTTATTCCAAAAGTGTGATATTAAAGCTGTGTGTATGTTTGTGTATAAATGTCATAGTATTCTGTGCTTTGATTCTCTGCTTTTTAACTATTTATTCATCAGAGCATGTTCTTGTGTTATTTTGTTTGTATATGTGTATGTGTTGTGTCATTAGCACTGTGTACCGCTATTTTGTGTGTGTTCTGTGTTCTTGAACTCTGCTTTGTCAGTGTTGTGAGCCTTGCATTGTGTTGTCATTACGGTGCTGTGCTGTTAGTGCAGTGATGTTGTTCTCTCTTTTTGTAGATGGATGAAACCCCTCTGACAAAAAGACATGAACAAGGCTGGCTGGTGCAGATCACCAGCGATTTGGACCACTGCATACTCCGTATCAGGTCAGTGTTGTTACTCACTGACCCCAGGCTGTGGGGGACTACACTGGAATTCATAATCACTAATACCCAGTGGAGGGTGCCAAAATAAGATAGGAATCTAGGTTCATTGAAATGTGCCCACATATCCACATTTATTACCCATGAGAAGGGTGATTGTGTTTGCTGGCATTTACTGGCGATAGTGAGTGCTAGTATGTGTACCATTATGTGTGTATGTGTGTGTGTGTGTGTATGCGTGTGTGTGTGTGTGTGTGTGTGTGTGTGCACGTGTGCCCACATGCATGCAGACGTGCTTATGTCTCTCTGTGTTTCTCAAAGGGAGGCCAAAAGTTCCAAGTCACTCTTCAGCCTGGGTTAACATGATAACACTGTGGACCTGTGTTATGTCATCTTTTGGAGCAGGGATGTCTCTTTTGTATGCCACCATCTGGGCACTCACTACCACCATTATTACAACTCTTACTTGAATGTGGGGCACTTTGCTCCTCACCACATCAACCCAATGCTGCAGTCTGGGGATGAGGACTCTGACGTGAAGAGACATTAAACAGGTCATGACTCAGTGTGGCCTTCAAGGTCACAAGACTTCTAATCCCTAACAGCTGACTGGCTACAGGAACCTTTGTACATAACCTCACATCTTCTCTTGGGAAGCTGTAATCACAAAAGTGAAATGAATTCTGATTTGACATGCCTTGCTGAATTACATTCCAGATTGTCAGGGTGTGTGTTGAGTAGAGTGCTGATGTCATAAAAATGTGTCCACCCTATCAGGGAGAGGCTGGTGAAGGACTATGAGGCAACAGGGGAGCTGCTGGTGGATCTGGGCTCAGACTAGACCTCTCCCTACAACCCTTTTAGAGGGGGGTTCTACCCAGCTCCGCCAACCAGCTCATGGCTACTGATCCTAACTGCTTCCGAACCACTGTGCATGAGAGGTGAGAACACCCTCAAAGTCTGTGTTTTGTCTCTAGGCCCATTGTCTATATAACTTCTGCCTTTAATCGGCTAATGTTTAAAATTTTCTGTTCAAGTTTCCGGATTGATTTAGGTTTGTCCATCAAAGTTCAATCTGTATTGCAGTTCATTCTCCCAGTATGCATTGCCAGATGCTTCCTAGCAGCTGTTGTAAAACAAAATTCAAACATGTCAAAGGGATCAGAGGTAGATTTGATGTAGAATGAAAGGACACTGACTGTTTTGTTGATCAAGAGGAGGCTTATTAGTATGGGGACTCATTAGTTGGTTCCTTTGTACATTATAGTCAGCAGAGTGGCTGATGGGAGACAAGTCCAGAGCTGGGGATCATGGGGTGTGTTTTAATGGATGGTAGACTTTACCTCCTATCAGTACCTGTGTGAAAGTAGTCCAGCTCTGCAGTGTGTTGTGATGAGGACAGATGAGTGGAGCCTCATCCACATTGTCCTCAGTCTTTCCTGGCAGATACTAACCATCAACAAGCTTCTCCTCCACTCTGTCTCTCTGTCTCTGTCTCTATCTCTCTGGCAGGTGTGGAGATAGAGGAGACTGGAGCTGGGAAGACAGAGTTTAGATATCCTTCTTATGTCCAGCACATTATGCCCCATTCAGTGCCTTGGGAAGTGGACATGATGGACAGTGATGGACAACTGTCTATTGATGTTCTTTCTTTTCTTGTGCTTTTTTGCTGCAGGGTCATTTTCTCACTGGGCTTTGGCCCCTTCTGATTGGTCTGCACTTCGTTGATCCACATGACCTGGGGCAGACTGATGACATTGCTGCTGCTGTGGTGGAGGATATCAACACATCAGGTGAGGGGGGAGGACAAGAGAAATGCAAACCCAACAGGCAGTAATCAACAATGTGTGTCAGTGTCCCCTCCTCTCCAGTCTTATACATGTATACTATTACGCACTGCGTATTACGGTTGTCAAATATGCTAAATGGTGGATGTGTGTACGTGCCTGTGTGTATGTGTACAACATGTACGTGTGCGTGTGAGTGTGCAAGTATGTCTGAGAATATGTGGAATATACATGTGATGCGTGTATGTGCATGTGTAAATCAGTGAACATGTATGTGTGGGCATGTGTGTGTTTAATGGGTTTAATTGCAGTGAGGTCTTTTGATCTGAGAGGATGAATGACACAGATTAAACTGTCAGCCAAGTGGTTGATAGAGACCAGATGAATCAATATGACGAAAGAAAGACCCCTTGGGCTGACTGCCAAAGTAATAATGTGCTGCATGCCTGCATATGTGGTGTTGGTGTGTGTATGTGTGTTATGGTGGGAGGCAAGGAGGGAGGGTAGTTTTAAACTTTTACATATGGCTTCAGGTTTCAAATCCTTTTTAATTTGAGCATTCTCAGGTTTGCAGCAAAAATGGAATGGCTGGAATTTTAAAATGAAAGAAAACAGATTTTGACTGAAGAGGTTGTAGGCTGATTGGCAGTTGGTGAGTGTGTCTGTGTAACTGAAACCCTAGTTAATATCCAAGAGAAGCCATGAAATTCCTCCCTTTCACCGACACATGCACACAATCTCCAGAGAACCAAGCAATGTCAATCAAACTGACAATCAATCAAACATACAGCATTTCAGAACTTACATCTTGGCTGTTGATCACATCAATGAGAAGAATAGTGTTTTTCTTAAGAATAGTGTGGCACTGTTAGTGTGAAGATTTTACAAGTCATTAAGTTTCCTTTCTTTATGTTATGCAAATTTATATTTAGCAGTTGCCTCAAAGCAATTTCTTGTGCTAACTGTGCAAGATAAACACTGTTTAATGCAGTTCACAAGCCATTTAAGTAGTCCCCCTGATCCTCAGACCCAGTGATGTAACTCCTTCTGTACTCTGTTCTTGATTATTTATTCAGGCTTTGAAATTGTGTTGCCTGCATTACTGTTCCTGCCCCTTGTGCTCCCTGTGTTAATGTTTCCATTGCATGGATGTTCCCTTCCCAATGTCCCCATTGTATTGGTGTTTCCCATAGTGTTGATGCTCCTACATGTTCCTATATAGGGCGAGAGTTGAGACTGAAGTTGAGGCTGGGGGGAGGGGGGGAGGGGTGTTATAACCCGTCCTGCTGCAAAGTCATTCACTTACAGGGCCAGCACTTGCTCTCTGTCGGTGGGGTGTATTTCTTCTTTATAACCTTGCGGTTTCAGATCTCATGGCTTTATGTGACGTTCATTTCCCTGTTAAAATTCACAGCCAGAAGTGAGAGAAACGAGGAGAAGGGGGGTCGTCCACTTTGTCCCACCACATCCTCCTCTCATGGTCACCCCCCACGCCCTATGCTCCCTTAGACCCCTTTTTTATGAGCATGCCGAGGGTCCACCTGTGACTCGTCTTGACCCGAAACACAACCATTTCAATGTCCTAGGAGACAAGAATCTCAATCAAACCGGACTTGCCTTCCTGTTCTCATTAGAAACTTACACCCCACAGTGACGGCTTCTCACATCACAGTCGTCTTTCCTCCACTTGTAAAATCTGCAGCCACAGTGCACAGGTATGATTAGCTATTTGTTTCCTTTACGGGGTGTATATTTCACCTATGAAAATCACAATGCACATCCACTTATTTTACTACACCATGTCTGTGTCAATGCAGCCAGTGCAGAATATCAACAATACTAAAATACCCAGCACTGTGTGTGTTTATTGTATCCTTATCTGAAATCACACATCAGTCACCTACAGGACCATTACTGACTTGTCTTTGAAAGTTGTAAAGGTGAAGATGAGAGAGTGTGTGTGCTGTTTGTCTCTGTACACACCTATATATGTGTTAAGACAGTCCACTTAAAATGGTCCAGGTTTGCTTTTCAATAACTTGTAGAGATTGAGGCATTTTCATCCTCCAGTGTTTCAGTGTTGGAACGTGAAGGGGTCTCTTTGTTTAGTGTAAAAGTGTGTCTCTCACTGCATTTAGTCTGTCTTTTCAGTACATAATGTAAGGACATCTCATTGTGTTCAGTGTAAAAATGTGAAGGTGTCTTCATGTGTTTCGGTGTCTGACAGTGTCAGGCAGCAGTACAGAGATAACATCCGCCGGATATCTGAGGCCAGGAAACACAACATAATACGACCTGCTCTATCTCCATCATGGGTGAAGCTGGACTGTTTTTGCATTGTTGTTCTTTCAGATAGAGACAGATGAAAACGAATGTCCTAGTAGCTCAAAGTGACTTATTTTTGCATCTGTTCTACTGACCGATGTGTGAAGTGTGCCTAGTTTGCACATATCCACTCACAAAGGAAAGAAATAAATTCATCAGCAGGAGCCATAATGATGTCAGTGGCACTGATAGCCCCTTCAGGGAAATCTCCAACCTCTGTGATGCCTCCACCTTCTGTGCTGGCAAGGTCTCAACAAGCACACACACACACACACACACACACACACACACACATGCACACATGCACACAGCACATACAGGGTCTGGAGCAGACACTATAACAAGTGGGTAGATGATTTTTTTCTTTGTTGTGCCGTTAATTCACCATGGTAATAGTGCGCACTGTTAGTGTTGTTGAGTGAGTTTCATGGTGAGCATTTTGTCTCATGCTATGATGTCCCTGTGAGCTCTGAAGACTGTGTGTGTGAATCCCTGTCCCTCTCTTTCTTCCTCTCTCATTGTCTATATCTTAGACATGGCTTTGCAAAACTTTGTGGGTGATACTTTTCATGGGGCCACATGGGTGGCACTGCAACTGACATGCACACACAGTAACACACACACAAACACACACAAACATGTCATACACACACATATGCACATGTATGCACTGGCTACATTCTTTCCTGTGGACAACGCACATCAGAGAGGAGACATCCTCAGGGCTGCTTTTACAATGTGACACAGTCTTTGCCCCAGCAACATCTGGGCATCAGGAACAGCTAAAGTTAGAAGCACATGCTGCTCTCATTACTTGTAAAATAAGAGGCACACTCAAATGGGCGTGACATCAGTCAAGAGCTGTAAAAGCAAAAGATAGAAAGAGGAGAGGGAAGGTAGAGGGGCAGGGGATGGAAATGAATGATGAAATTGGTGAGAGAAGTGAGTGGAGAGATGAGAAAGATGGGTGGGCATATCAGGCTAAAGCTTTTAAAGGTTTCTTGCTGGACAGCGTGCCAGTGGCTTGGTTAGGACTGAAAGGAGAAATGTTGGGGCTGGATGAAAGAGCCGACACCCCTCCTAGATTTTAATCAGTCCCACGCAGTGGGAACAGCTGACCGCACATCTGTTGATTGGTGCACAGCCTGGTTTTCAGGCACTTGCCTCACTCTTTCACTTGCCTTCAACTCTCACCACAAGGCCTATGAACAAATACTGCTATGTTAGCCAGAAATTGAGTTTCTCCACAATTACACTCATCTGTTAATGGTTAATAACAGACTGGCTGTTCTCTATGTAGTTTTTGTTTCAGTAATGAATAACCTGCTTACTTAAGTCTTCTGTTTGAAGTCTGAATTATGAAGCCCAGGGTAAGTATCAGGTGCATACACTCAGTTGCCATTGCTCATTTATTAATACTTGGTACATCCAACCAAAAACTTTCCCTCGGCTTTATATTCTCACTGAACCACAACAGTGCATATGCCTTTTAAAGGAGGTTGGATAATGATGCAGTCATTAGAGAAACTCAGTGAGGACAGTCATTCTCTGATTGCATAACAGAGTCTAGAACCAAAGCAGTTTGTTTTTAAATATATGTCACTATGCCTTTCAATGGGATTGTGATGGGTCATGTGTGTATCACCAAGTCACATTTCCAACAACAGCTTTTTGCATACAGAAAAGATGTCTCTCTTTGTGATGAGCAACTTGAAAACATGAGTGGCTTTCCACAGAATGTTACTGAACAAATATACAAGTATTCATGTCTTTTTTCCTTTCATCCACTGTACTTCCATGTTTATGAGGTTTAGGCTGCCAGTGGAAGCTTCCATTGCTGTCCACATTTCTGTGCTAGCTATAGACAATGAAAACAGATCACTTTTGGCCTCAACAATGGCAGAGACTTTGTATTTTGAGAGAGACTGAAAATCTGAACATTTGAGTTGAGTATCTGTGCAGAAAATGGAATATCTGCAGTGTCTCTATTTTACACCAGCCATCAGTGTTGAGAGTGCTCACAGCCTCATCTAATCTGACAGAGAGAATTCGGTCTCCTTTCTTCCCCTCTATTACGTTCTATAATGAGTGTTGCTTCTCTCCAGGGGAGAGGTCATCAACAGGGGCTTCTGGATGGTTTTGGACGGGTCA
This sequence comes from Megalops cyprinoides, assembly GCF_013368585.1. Lineage (NCBI taxonomy): Eukaryota > Metazoa > Chordata > Actinopteri > Elopiformes > Megalopidae > Megalops > Megalops cyprinoides. Next base: position 20,683,032 of record NC_050588.1, read on the forward strand.
GAGGAAGCAGGTCAGTATGCCAGGATGATATTAAGCTGGGATGTCTCATAGACAATGAGAGGAAGAGACAGAGAGAGAGTCTCTTACTTAAATTTGACCCCCTGTGTGTACCTCATCCAACAGGTGGCAAGGCGGTGCAGGTCTGGGAATAGCAACACCTACGACACCATCTAGCAGATGATGGAGGAGAACACCCAGCTGAGGGGCCACCATGCTCTACCCTATGCAGGACGAGCACGTGTTGTTCATATCAATCTCACTGTCACTTCCCTTTGCTTCACATATGCATTGACAGTTATATGGCTCTGCACTGAGATAATGTGAGCAAAAAGATTGAACAACCAAAAGCAGCCAGTAATTCACTTATTCAGTCAGTTTGCAGAAGGTGACTCTCATTCTCATGTTTTGATTTTATAGTGATTTGTTAGGGAAATTGGGGGTGAATGGGTCATAAGCAGCACTTTCTCTTGCAATTATAGGTGGTCCATGCGTATTTGTCTCAATTGAATAGGTTAGCACTAATTCAAGTTCCCTAACCAAAAAGGTACACTTACTGTCTCTTCAGATGTATGTTTAGCAATTGTTCTAGCTGGACACATGTAACGATTCATGTGCCTCATTAAACAGGCTTATAGGATTCAGAGTTCAGGCAGAGTGTCGGAGCGGGGTGTGGGAAGTCTGTGATCTGCAACAGGAAATGAGGCGGGAGACATCGCCCTCGTGACCTGCCAGTGTGGGAAGCCAGGAAGGAACCTGTGCGGGTCATGGCATTCCTGCCCCCACCTCACGAATAATTCATGCAGTTTGGTACAGGACAGGGAGGTTATGCAGAATAACTCTTACATTCCACATTTTGCTGATACTAATCATCATCATCAGTATGATCGTGGGGCGCTAGCCTATTGAAGACTCACTTTAGGTTTGAATTACGTTTCTGTGTCAAAGTTGGCTTTGCATGACTGTACATGTCATTCACTGCCCTCTAGTGGTAAAATTAAATCAGGTGACTAGGTGGTTTATTTTTTTCCTCCAAATTTTGCCTTAGAGAGAGCTGTATATTATCAGGCTTTTGAGCCCGAACGTCTTACAGCATGTTCATTTCCCTTTGAAAATATGAATTTTTAGTTGGGGTTTTGCAACACAGAGTTCCTATCAACAATTTATTAATTATTCTAATATGAAAAAATACTGTTCTGATCATACAGTAGCCATAAAAATGAAAATAAAACGGTAAGCATACATGTCTGCTTTATTATCTTTTTAAAAATTATGATATAGGCTATTGCCTTGTTTCATCTGGCAAATTTAAGTTTAATTAATTTTAATTGCTTCCGAGCTTGAATGTGATCCAAAATGTTTCGACAGTTAACTGTGAAGCTCCAAGGCCCTTACAGGGCTGGTGGCAATTTACAACTTTTGAACTATGAATGCAATTCTTCTCACGTTTGAAAAACAACATTAATTTCATGAATTCTTATCCCTTTTTCTAACGTATCTCGAGCCAATCTTCGTTTCCTGTCAGGATGTACTATTCCCACCTCCAGAGGGAAACAATGAGAAACAATAAGAACAACAGAAAATGTTTGCTTTCGATTGTAGTTAAAGTAACATATAAATTGATAATACTTATTGATAATAAGTATTGTTTTATTTATCTATAACTCTAAAGCTGGTTTGAGAGAAAATAAACCATTCTCTGCCGACTACATAGTCAAGAACACCCCTATGTATAGAAATAGTAGTACCCTAGCAACTGTTACCGCGTCCTCCCAAAGACACTTGGAAACAGAGATTGCAGGAACAGACTAAGTTTATATTCCTGCTTGAAGTGTCCTTATTGTAGAAAGGTATGTTTCTTGTGTCATTGAGCAAATACATTACATTGTAAAAACACATCCAAGTCTGTTTGTGTAGGCTACAGTTTAGCTGTGGTGCTCGGCGGCTGACTTTAGTTGGATGCGTAGATAAAAATACTACTGCTCCTAATGTCATAGAGATGACTAACGTTAACGTTTTCACGCTAGTTAGCTAATGTTGGCTAATGGTGAGGAGATAAAGTTAAGTTTACCTTTTAGCTCTTTAGCTAGCATAGCTTGCTTGCTAGTAATGTATTTCATAGTTAACTGTCATTAATCTGTTCAAAGTACACACTGAGGCAATGTTCAATACATGATAATTTTACACTATTGTTGCGAACAGTTATGCAGTAATATTTGCTATATTAATACAACAATATAATTCACATCTTTAAATTGTATTCCTAAATTTTCAGAATTTTAGCTAGACTGTTACCATTAGCTAGGTATCCTAGCACCTATCACAGTTTTTTACGTAGCATTAGCAATGTGTCTTCTTTCTAACTTCTGGAAAGAATAGTCTTTTTAGCCTTCTTCCACTATCGGATTATGTCGTGGTAGACGCACATGTTCTCCTGACCATGGAAGAGAGACAGGCGCTCCAAAGCCGCTCCCGTGGACGGGGCGGATTTTTGCCACGCCCCCCTATCACACCGGCAGATCACAGGCCAAGCTCTTCACGCGGACAAAAGACCAAGCTGCCCCCGATCAGGAAGTATCCCGCTATGGAGGAGAAAGGTTTTTACTCTGAGCTCATTTCCACAGACGCCAGCCCTCGACTGCCGGTAAAGTCGCACGCACACACTCACACACAGGTGCACGCACAAGAGTGCATGATCTCAATAATACTCATGTTTGTGCATGAAAACAGAAACTCACATGCAGACATACACACATGTGTATGCATACTCTCACATGCACACACACTCACACATATATGCATAAACTCACACAGACTCGTGTGCACTGGCAGACACACACACACTGTTAAAAGCATAACTACATTCTCTCTTACACAAAAACATTTTCCATTGTCACTAAAAAATATTCCATGCACTTCAAGTACAGTACCTGAAGAAGATCTGTTCTCCCTGGTCACCCCCACCCTTCTTTCCAGCTGTTCACCACCTGACAGCTCTCCTTTCCCCACAGGCTTCCCCTTTCTCTCTTTGGACCCCCCCCCCCCCCCCCCCCCCCCATTGGCAGAGCCACACAGCAACAAGATGTCCAGTTTCCCTCGTTGGCATCTCCTAGTTCTGTAGTATTGAAACTTTAAGCCTTATAATCTGGTGAAAATTAACCAGACACTATAGTAAATGTAATTTGTTAACAAAGAGGGAGAGAGAGGTGATGCTGTGCCATCATACTTGCAAGTCAAAATGTGTTTGTCATGCATTCAAAATTAATGCATTTGGTGTTTATTTTGTTCTGTAGCCCTGTACACAGGGAGCGGAGACCCAGCAAAGTCTGCTGTGCCAAGCGGGCTATGAGTCCAACACCCCCAAAGGTGAGACCCCAGGGTTTCAGTCAGGAGAAACCCAACTCAATAAGCAAAACATGGAGTGGTTTTAATATTTTGACAGCTGAACCGTGATACAAACAAGTTTGTGTTGATATTAAACATTCCAGTGTTTCTTTATGAAGTGATCCAGTGCTGCCCCCACTCTCCCCACCTGTGGTCTGATTAAGAATTTGGAAATGATTTTTGTTCTGTTCCTCAGTGACGACCTTCCAGACCCCTGAGGACCTGCACAAGCTGCTGGAGAGGGACAAACATGGACCATCCACTCAGCTGCTGCTGCAGACAGACTTCCCCTCCAGGGGCTACACCGCCAAGGTCCAGATGCCCCTCGACAGCCAGCCGGGCCAGCTCCCCCGTAAGCTTGAGATCGAGAGGTGAGCACGCCACAGTCCCTTACAGCGCCTTTAAAGACCAGAACTGCAGATGCCTCCGTGTGAGTCTCATATCCATGTGTTTGCTCTCACCATTGGAATTATTACAGGTGTTTGTATTCATAACAACATCCACAGAAAAATATGATAAAAAACATGAATAAAGTCTTATTTTTCTGTGATAACACACACAGTTATGGTGCAGCTCTTATTATACTTGCATTTGTTTAGCAAACACTCTTAATCAGAGTGGCTTAACATTGCATGCAGTCATATAGCTGGATATTTACGGGGGCAATTTGAATGTAGCACATTTCCCAAGGGTGCAACAGCACTGCCCCTCCTTGGAATCCAACCGGCAACACTGGGGTTACGCTACACTGCTGCCACGCTGATTCACAAAGTCCCAGCTTGTTTTTATAGACGGAGACGGATGTACTTGGAGTGTGACATTGGACAGCTCCTGAAAGAGCAGGGGATTGATTCCAACCAACTGATGCACAGACACAAAAGCATAGGAGAGACCTGCCCAGAGAACCCCTGCCCACCAGTATCCAACTACCTGCCTCTTGAGGTGCGATCATGTGACCAGACAAAACCAATCAATTTCCAGATATTTTTGTGTAACGCCATTAAAGTCCAACAGAAGACATATGCACATCCACAAATTTTTTAGGTACTATAGAAGAGTAAAACACTGTTGTAGCTCCAAAAAATGCTCTTATTGCATGGTGGAACAAAAGTCAGTTAACACAACACTTTTACCAATTAAGTCGTTGTCAGGTAAATATTTGGGAGCTAGAACTGTGGGTAGCAAGAATAATAGTTAAACAAATACTTGTTTAAATCACTATAGGATGTTTTTTCCATGAGGGGGAAATAAATCTGAAACGATAATATCAAGCGTCACTATGACTTTGAATGTTCTAATGTATGAAGTTTTAGAGTTGATTGTATTCAGTGAGTATGTGTGTGGAGTGTAGCAAGCAGCTGTGACCCTTCCCCCTGCCATGGTTCACCTCTTCCCTCAGGTATTTGACAACGAGGAGTTTGACTGCCGCACCCCAGAGGACTGGCTGTCCCTGGGCTATGAGGAGGGTTCAGATGACCACAAGCCTGTCCCTGGCAAAGCGCTGTTACCTATTGATGACAAGATGGCGCATGGTACGGTACTGTGGGAACGTGGAAGTAGTGCTTTACAGGTGGGGCTGCTGAGGATGATTGACTATTGCATGGGGATCTTTTCTATTTTAATGTAAGCAATGAAGAGAACACAGATAAATTCTGCTGGGATGACTGCGCACTCAAAACAGCTCCAGAGTGGAACTTTGTTTTTTTGCATCCACGTTCTGGTAGATTTGGTAGATTCTTGGAGATCTTCTTTTCCTCCTCCCTTTCTCTGTAGAAGACCCACAGAGCCCTGCTCTAGAGTACTGCTGGCAGTCCGTCGGGGTTCTGGACTTTAACACACAGAAGAAGCTCTACCTGGTCCACAAGGCTGATCCTGTTGGTAGAGTGAGGGATGACAAGGGAAATCCCATTATCATTAACGGAAGCCAGAACAATAAAGGTGAGTCATAGCAGACTTGGAGTATTCCTATTCTCTCCTTCTCAGGATCTCTCTCCCTATCTTCTTTAACCAATGGAGTTATGGTTGAATTTTTAATGGCCAAATCTGAAAACGTGAGAGTAGTATTGTTTGACCATGAAAATTAATGTGTTGTGTGACATAAGTGGTGTAGTGCAGCAGGGACTACTTTCCTCTCTCCATTCCCCTTTTGGCTCTACCTCTAAAATCTCTCCCTGTCCTTCTTTCTCCTTATCCCCCTCTCTTCTCCCATTACTCTCCCTTTCCCTCTCTTATCATCTCCTGGTCTTTCTCCACTTATCCCGCTGTCCCTTCTCTTTCTCCCAACTCCCCCTCTCCTGCTCTGTCTCCCCCTGTCCTTCACTCTCTCCCCCTCTCTCTGTCCCCCTCATTCTCCCTCCCTGTCCTCCTCTTTGTCCCTCTCCCACTCTCTCCCTCTTTTCTCTATCTTTCCCCTGTTTTCCTTCACTGTAGATGTGGAAGAGCTGCAGCCTGGTCTGTACTGGGTTCCCAGGATCCGTCTGAACTTCAGCGCAGAGGACCCGCGTGTCTTTGCGCAGAGAGTGCTGTCAGCCCAGCGGTGGAGAGAAAACACAGAGGCCCTGCTCCTTTACCATCTGTCCGTTGACTGCATGCCAGTGTGGAGCAGCTCGCCCTCCCTCCATCCAGGATGGCTCGCTCGCATCAAGAAGCACGCCCTCTCCACACCTGGCCTCCGGTTACAACTGTAAGAGAGGCCTTCCCCTTTGCTCCTGATTCACGGTCCACTCTAAATATCTGCAGAGAGTGTGTGTCTGTTTGAAGTGTGTAGCAGAAAGTGTTGGACACAGGTGGCAGGAATGTGTGTGTTTTGGTGTGTATGCACACGTTTGTACTGTGTGTACAACAGTAAGCAAAGGGTGCATTTGGTGCATGCAGGATGCAGCAGTATGTGTGTGATATAGTGTGTTTCATGTGTGTACGTTTGTATCTTGTGTGTAACTGTAGCTGAATGTTGTGTTTGGTGGACACAGACTTCAGGAGTGTGTGAGCCATCTGGAGAGGGAGATCAGTCTGGAGTACGACCGCACCATGAACCGGATCTGCTTCGACAAGGTTGTGACAAGCAGTCCAGATGAGTTCTCCCACATCACCCTGCCCCAAAAGGAGCCTGAGTCTGTGCCGGAGAAAGGTGGGTGATCACAAGGCCGGGTCACACTGTGCAGGGCCAGGGAGAGGTGGGGTCACACTGAACAGGGCATTAGTTAGGGGGAGTCGGCCTGGGCAGTATGTGGGGAGGGGTCACAGAGTGTGCCAGACAGAGTGTGCCAGTGCTTTTTCAGCATTTACTTTTTCTTCCAGTCTCTTTGAAGAGTCACTTTCCATTTTCCCATGGTGGATTTGTGAGTGTGACCATTTTGTAGACATTCCGTACGCTTTCCATCCTCCAGGTTTTGTGGAAGTTCCTGACTACCCTTTCCAGCAGAACCGGAAAACGTTTTCCCACAAGTCCCTGCTGACCAAGCCACAGGTGATCGCCGCGCTCTCCAGCGTGCGTGCAGAGTGCAACAAGGTGGCAGCCATGTGCCTGTTCCACATCACCTTCACCAAGGCGCTGCGTCTGGAGGAGTTTGAGCTGGCGCAGTCTCAGACGCATACACAGGTACCTCAGGGGGACACACCCCCCCACAGCACCCCACGCACAGAACACACGGCCCTGTTCATTGAACCCTGCTCATGGAAGACAGGTCTTGCACTTGCACTTTTGAAACAGCTTGATTATTCAGTTTCTTGGTGCCTAAGCAGTTGAATGGTGCTTTTTGAACAGAAGTGACAGGCACCTCTCTTGCACCACTTTTCGGCCCTCTTTTACCCCCCAGATTCACGCATAAGAGCACTCTCCATGATAGGTATGACCTAACGCTGTCTATCTCTCTCCATCTATCTACATCCCCTTCCATCTCATTCCATCTATTTCCATCCCCCCGCTTTTCAATCTGTCTCCATCTCTCTCCTTCACTCTCTACTTCCCTTCATCACCCCTCCTCAGATGCAGCTGTTTCTGCGTGAATCCTGGGTGTCCAACCTCTGCTCTGCCATCCGCTTTAACCTGCGAGACGACAACATGGGCTGGTTCCGCCTGACCGAGTCCAGCTGGGAGGTGTACCGCTTGTCCAAGCTCTTCTGCCTGATGACACAGGTCCGCTACAGCCTGCAGGACTCGCTGCGCTTCCTGGTGCAGGACTCACTGGTCAGCCTGGGCAGGCTGGTGCTGGACGCCTGCCACACTGTTCTCTCCCTCCCGGAGGACCTGACCTGGGGGTCTGATCTCATCAACAGCCCTTACAAGTGAGTGCACTTCCCCTGGCCTAAATTCCCCGCTCCTTCTCTTCTGAACAGACTGAAGAAGTGCACTAACTTTCCAATCTCTCTACCTCTCTTTCTCTCACTGTCTTTATGTTTTTCTGTTATTCTCTCTTTGCACTTCTCTTTCTCTGTCTCTTTCTCTTACCTTCTATCCATTTTATCTCATTAACATCCCTAAGAAGTGCACTCACCTTCCAGTGTCTCTCACTTCCTCTCACCCTCTCTCTTTCTATCTGTCTCTCTCTGTCCTCTCCCTCCTCCACTTCTGTCTGGGAAACATGTCCTGTCAGTATGACCACTTTTAGTCTCATGCATATGTCCCATTTCCTACTTCCTGTGTCCCATTAGCAGCCCCCAGAAGCCCTTCTTACTGTGTCCCCGCTCTTATGAGTGTTCCCTATAACTATACTCATTGTACATTTCTGCACTCTTATTTTTGTTTTGTTCATGTACAGAACGGAGGAGCTTCAAAAAATGGCATATGTTTGTCTATATAAGTCTATGATTGAAGGATTTGGTGCTTTAAGTGCTTTGGTGCTTTCTCTCTCTGCCTGTTTCTGAAGACCAAAGAAGCACCCGCTGTTCCTGGTGGATCTCGTCCTTGACCAGAATGGAGTCGGCTACAGCACCCCTCTGGAGAATTTCGAAAAGAGCGTCATCAACCTGTTTGACAAAGGGATCATGTCCACACACAACATCCCGCAGTTGGACAAGGTGAGGTGCTCTAACTGTGATAAGCGTATATACAGTTACCCTGTGGTAACCACTTCATAGTGGATTGTTCATAACTGATGGAAGGGATAGCTTACTTTGTGGTGATCCGGTTTAAGGAGCAAAGAGACTACTGGTCTATACCCTCAAGTGACCATAGCTATGTTCATGGTGCTCTTCCAAATGTATTCAGAAAAAAACCTGAATGTAATCTTACTGTTTAACAAGATCTAAAAGACTATACTCATGTTCGATTCAAAGTCATGCTCAAGTTCGCAGTCTAATTCGAATTATTTGCTTTATCACAATACTGATTTCACTGTTGGACCACATGCTATCCTCTTGCACGGGGAGTAATGAATGTAACTTCATACCACTGTAGTTTTAAATGATAAGTAACTCTGTTTCGTAAAGGGTGACTCTGTCGCGCTTTGTAATGAAGGGGCTTGTCTCTGTCTCAGTTCATGGTGAAGTAGAGTGTGTCTGTCTCAGTTTGTGCTGAAGGACATGTTCATCAGTGGGACACCCCTGCTGGAGTCTGTGGCATTATGGGAGCCAGCAGTGGTGGAAGTGCGCGAGAGAATTCGAGCTGCCCTGCGTCAGGCCACTGTGCCGCTCAAGGCTTACGCCCGCGAGTATGAGCGCCACCTAGAGCTGCAGAACTTGGACATCGAAACCTATCTCACGTAAGCTGACAACCTGACCAGTATCTGACTCAGTTAAAGCCCAGCTCTGTAGACTCAGGTACAGCCCAGCTCTGCAGACTCAGGTACAGCCCAGCTCACCTGGCTCAGGTAAACACCAGCTCTGTAGACTCAGGTACAGCCCAGCTCTGCAGATTCAGGTACAGCCCAACTCTGCAGACTCAGGTACAGCCCAGCTCTGCAGATTCAGGTACAGCCCAGCTCTGCAGCCTCAGGTACAGCCCAGCTCTGTAGACTCAGGTACAGCCCAGCTCTGCAGATTCAGGTACAGCCCAGCTCCCCAGGCAGTGCTGGTCAGGGTGGTTTTCCTGTGCAGGACTTACAGCAAGCCGGAGCAGACACCCCAGGAGGTGAGGCAAGAGGTGGATCGGCACTTGCAGGAAAAGAGCCGTCTGGACCACACCCTCCCTGCCTCCATTGTCATTGGACCATACATGGTCAACGTGGAGACTGCGCGCCAGAGCCTGTCCAACAAACGCCGTGGCCTGGCTCATGCTGTGCTGGACCGCCTCGCCGCAAAGCTGCGCCAGCAAATAGACAATGTAGGTCGTGAGTGTATGTGCACGGCGGAGTACAGCGCGTACCGTTGAATTCCTTGTATCATGTGTGTGAGTATATGTGTGTGTGTGCAGTGTTTGTGTGTGTGTGTATGTGTGTGTGTGTGTGTGTGTGTGTGTTTGGGTGTGTGAGTGAAATGGCAGTGCATAACTGCGTGTAGCCCTGTGTGATCTTGTCTCTGAATGTGAACGAGTGTGCATGTGTGTCTGTCTGCAGTTGTGAAAAGAGTGTACTGTACAAACTATTCTTTCATCATGTATTCTTAACACTGTAGGCATCTGAGGAGTGTAAGGAAATCAGTTTAAAACTTTTTGAGAAACCCGACAGCATTGAGGAGCTGACCGAGAAGCGTGAATGGATGAAGCAGATCCCAGAACAGGTCAAGACTCATGAGGTACAGCACATTCAATCGGCATGAATTTAGATGGCTGATCTGGAAGCTGAAGTCTTCTTTTAATGACTCAAACTAGTTTTTAGCTAGTTTTACAACAGACTGACGCTGAATATAAAGCTCTTAAGTGAGGTTGTGCTACAGAGCGGTGGTGTCACTGTGCATCATTTTAGAATCTAGTAGTGGCCAGGCAGAAATAGAATAACTTTGATGATTGGTATTATAGTTCTCTGGAAAACGTTTTTTTTAATCTGTCTAGTTACTTATAAAATGTCTGCCACTGTGACAGATTCTAAGCATTAGCAATATGACTGTTAAATTCTGTTTACCTGTCCACTGTTATTTTTGGCTTGACTATTAGTTTCTATTCCTCACCATCTTCCCTCTTGTCTGTGCTGTAGGAGTTCATCTCCAAAGTCACGACAGATTATGAGCTAATTGACGAGTTCTTTTACAACCTGTCCGACGCAGACTTCACTGCAAAGTAAGTTGAGGAGCGTAGCTTAACCCACGTGTGCCTGTACCCACCTATTAAATGTCAGGGTGAGTGTGGGGGCAGGCAGTGAGCAAGTGTGTGGGTGAGCTTTTGAATATGGAGGGGGCTAGGGGTTGGAGTCTCTCTGAGGGGGCGGGGCTGGGCTGAATGAATCACCTCTGTTGCAGATGGACTGCAGTGGGCTGGCCTCACAAGATCCTGTGCCAGGTGGAGACGGTGAAGGCTCATCACGAGGAAGACGAAGACCGCTTCCACAAGATCCAGCTGCTGGACCAGAACAACCTCCAGGAGCGGCTGGACTCATTGCAGGTGAGCTCCCTGTGGATGCGTGTGGTGTGCCGTCTGCTGTGTCAGGTGTTCTCACACAGCCTGACTCCTAGATAAGAAGCGCTTGATTGAATCTTTCAATTTCAATTTCAATTTCAATTTAAATTCACTTTCCATTTGTGTAACTTTTGAGCCACCTTTTTTGTCATCTTGTCATCACCTTTTTAAATTAATTTTATCTGTTCTTGTGGACCTTAGCAATTTAATTTGTCACTGCATTCCAGACACCTCTTTCATGTTTCATATTTCAATGCCGTAATATGTGTTCATAACAGCCCTTTTTAAAACACATGCTCTCAAAAGCCAGGTAATGTGCTGTTTGGGGTAATAGGTAACAAAATAGCTAATCCACCTGTCTGCACAGATGCTGGTTGCAGGATTCTCTGCCTACAATGACCTTGGACGTACCCATGAGGTGGCCAATGAGGTGCGCCGTGTCTCAAAGCAGCTGAAGGAGGTGCAGAACCTGGCACAACTCTACAACAGCCGGGAGCGCCTCTTTGGCATCCCCGTCACAAACGTAAGCAAGAGCCACATTGTCAGTGACCTTGTAACTACTCCTCATTCTTCTGGATCACTCAGACTACCCCTCTCTCACTTCACTGAGCCCTTCTGAACACATCTCCTCTCTCCATAGAGTCGTTCTTTGACGGGCCCTTCTGCGGACCCAGCCCCTAGAATCCTCTGTTTATTATACCTCTTACCGAACCACCATTTAAGTTGAGACCTTAATTGAATTCAGTTCTTGGGAAATGCTTTGTGAGACAGTGGTTTATACCTGAGCTGGGGATCACAATCTTGGGTACAAAGTGCAGCAACCAAATAGTCACCTATATAAATGAGTTACAAAATGTGAAGGATCTTGGGATCCTGAAGCCATCTGCAAACAGAAGCAAATAGATAGTGAATTATAATGTTGAACTGAAAGTGGTCGCCCTGTGAGACTGAATGAAGAGGCGGCTTGCCTGAGCTTATGTTGTGCTCGTCCTGCCCAGTACGACCGCCTGCAGAGGCTGGTCCGGGACTTCCAGCCATACCGCGACCTGTGGACCACCACTTCCGACTGGATGCGCTGGCACGAGAGCTGGATGCAGGACCCGCTGTCCAGCATCGACCCCGAGCTGCTGGAGCGCAGCGTGAGCGACACACACAGGACCATGCACAAGTGTGTCAAGCAGTTCAAGGACATCCCAGGTGAGTGTGGAGGCTAAAGAACACTAATGAATGGACGTCTTGTAAGTCGTTCTGTGTAAGAGTCTGCCGAATGAATAAATGGAAATGTCAATGTAAACCAGAAGCGGGGGTGGCAGTGTAGTAGAGTGATAAGGGGCAGGACTTGTAACCGAAAGGTTGCCAGTTTAATTCCTTGTTGGGGCACTGCTGTTGTACCCTTGGGCAAGGTACTTAACCCAGAATTGCCTCAGTAAATATCCGGCTGTATAAATGGATTGAATGTAACAATTGTAAAGTGTTTGCTAAATGTCAATAATGTAAAATAATTAGAATGAAGTCTTAGTCAGGGATATTAGCACTGGTTATCAGTATTAGTTAACTTTCACTGTGCCCACTTCTGTGTCTTGCTGGCAGGCTGGATCCACACCTGGTCAGTCAGGTTAGCTTTCTCTAACCCCACCATGCTGTCCTCCTTTCAGCCTGTCAGGAGGTGGCGATTCACGTCCGTGGGAAAATCGAGGAGTTCCGACCATACATCCCCCTGATCCAGGGGCTGCGGAACCCAGGGATGCGCAGCCGCCACTGGGAGGTGCTGTCACAGCGCATTGACATGAAGGTGAAACCCAAGGCCAACCTCACGCTCACCCGCTGCCTGGAGATAGGCCTGCAGAACCACGTGGAGGACATCGCCCAGGTGGCCGAGATTGCCGGAAAAGAGTTCGCTATTGAGCAGGTGAGTGCTTAGCTTTGAGCCCTGTACCCACTGCTTCTCAGTGCCTCTTGTGATCAGACCTACAAGGTTGGTTACAACCTTACAAAGTAGTTGTCGGATGGAAGCGGGATGGTTTAGAACATACGAAAGGAAAGTGTTTCCAATGAAGTAATAATTGGTTGTTTGATCAACAGAATTTAATTGCAATTTTATATCTATGATTGCTGTGTATTTTCACTGAATGTCCATTCAGTACTTTATTTTGCATACATGAGGTAAACATACATGAGTTAGAAAGCTGTGACCAATCAAGAAGTTCTAAATATTGTTCTGTGTGTGTATGTGCGTGTGTGTGTGTGTGTGTGTGTGTGTGTGTTCTCTTCCAGGCTCTGGATAAAATGGAGCAGGAGTGGTCTCCAGTGCAGTTTGAGGTGCTGCCCTATAAGGACACAGGGACTTACATCCTGAAGAGCCCAGATGAGGCATCCCAGCTGCTGGACGACCACATCGTCATGACCCAGAGCATGTCCTTCTCTCCCTACAAGAAGCAGTTTGAAGAGCGCATCAGTACTTGGGAGACCAAGCTCAAGCTGACCCAGGTACAGTCTTGAGAGGAGATGGGCAAGCAGATTTAGGATCTCCAATACTGAAAATTACAGAGTTGAGGGGTGTTCCAGGAAAGAGATCTTGTACTGGAGATCATTTTCATGCTATGCTCACGTACTTTTCAAGAAACTCCAGTTAGTACTATTCAGGTCTAACACAGTGTTTTTTTTAGCACTGGCTGTGTCATATGCACCCTTAAATAGGATAACTTCAAGGCTGTGTCGATATCTGTGCTGTACAGTACAATAGTGTCAAGCATTTCTGTTGACCTCTGCTGGCAGGATGTTCTGGAGGAGTGGCTGACCTGCCAGCGCTCCTGGCTCTACCTGGAGCCCATCTTCAGCTCTGACGATATCAACCGCCAGCTGCCAACAGAGGCGACGCGTTACCAGACCATGGACCGCACCTGGCGGAAGGTCATGAAAAACGCCTTTGACAACAAGCAGGTGAGCTGCAGCTGGGAGGACCTTGGCAGCCCAGCAAGCGATTAAAAACCAGCATAACTCTACTGACAGCAGCACAGGACACCCCATCAAGAGGAGATTCAAAGAGGAGGAAGAGTGAAAGCCAACAGGCCTTCAGTGGTTTTGTAAACTTGTACCCTGGCAAAGAAACAGCTGGGGACATGTCCAGATGCTTCTGTCGTTCATCAGTTTAAATAAACAGTGAATTAGATACATAAGTAGAAGTTTGTCCATACCATGGGCATAACCCCTAAATATGAAACTTGCATCATAGACCATGAGCACATCTGTTGCTAGTTTCTTTGCAGTCCACTCATTCTTTCTTGGTTTGTTCTCGGTACAGTCTGTGTGTGGTTCTGTAACTCTTCATGTGAAGTGCCATGTATGAATTTTCTTTTTCTTTGAATTGTTTCTGGCATCCTGGTGCTGACTGTGTGCCACCTTTGCCAGGTGATTGATCTCTGCCCAGACCCCCGCCTGCTGGACAGCCTGAGGAACTGCAACCGGCTGCTGGAGCAGGTGCAGAAGGGCCTGAGCGAGTACCTAGAGACCAAGAGAGGGGTCTTCCCCAGGTACACCCACGACCTGCACCAGCACAGCCGCTCACCCCATCACAGTTTCCCCTGGAAAGCATTTGCGAGAGGATTCATGCTGTGGTTCCTTTCAGATTCTACTTCCTGTCTGATGATGAGCTCCTGGAGATTCTGTCTCAGACCAAAGACCCCACAGCGGTGCAGCCACACCTGCGGAAGTGCTTTGAGAACATTGCCCAGGTACGTTTTTCTCTCTCTCTCTTTCCCTCTGTTTATTCCTTCTTGTCTTCCCCCTGCTCTCCCCAGTCTCTCTACTCTTTCTTTTCTCTCCCGTAAAAATGTGTCCCACAGGACGAGCGGAGGTCATGTCTCATTTAGCTAGCTTACTGCAGGATCCTGTTGTAAATTGGCCCATTCAGCAGAACTCGTTTTAATGGTCTGAGATCCCCTCCTGCCTTCGCCCCATTCATACTCACTGTACCGTGCCGCCGCCCACAGCTGCAGTTCCAGTCTGATCTGGTCATCACACACATGTACTCTGCGGAAGGGGAGGAGGTCAAGCTCTTCATCCCCGTGATGCCCTCTGGGAATGTGGAGGACTGGCTGAGGGAGGTGGAGAAGTCCATGAAGGCCAGCCTGAGAGACAACATCGACCGCTCCCTGAAGGAATACCCCGAGGTCAGTCTCCAGGCTAGATTGTCAAAGCTAAACCTGGAAAAGCTGTTCCATTAGATTAAGAGAGATGTTGTTGTTTAAAAAAGGCACAACGTCTGGGACTGCGGTTAGATGGCTCTTCTCAGCAGATGTGTTCCAGAACTGCTAAACAGCTTAGAAAAGTAGTGGGCTGCCAACACCAACAGCAGCAGGACTAGAGAAGGCTGTGGTATAAGCAAATGTGTAGGATTTAAGTATTATCACTCCACCTGCCATGTTTGAAAGGAGTGCAGTTTGCTGCAACTGTTTGCCCAGATATACAGTATGTATCTCATGCCTTTTTCAGAAGAAGGCAACAGGTTGATTATCATCAAAATGAAAGTCCTTTCTGTCAGGACAGTTCACACTGTGTCTGTCTATGATGTCCATCCTTCCCCGTCCTCCTTAGAAAGCACGCACAGAGTGGGTGTTATCCTGGCCAGGACAGGTGGTCATTGCTGGCTGCCAGACCTTCTGGACCTTAGAGGTGTCCGAGTCGCTGGAACAGGGAGACCTGGGCAGCCGACTGTACCCCCAGCTGCAGACACAGGTATGGAGCTGTGTATGTGGAGTTTTGTCTCCTGGCCACGATCTTTCTACCGTAGTGATGTCTGTGTCACTATAGACACAGATCCATATTGAGGCCTGGCAGTGAGTCATCAAATATAGTCAAACCTGGAAGGAGACATCAAGATGCTGCATGTGCAGTCTGTTTTGGTTTTGCCAAGCACAGTCTGTCATGCATCTCAGTGATGGCTTTACTCCTGCATTCACTGATGGTCACTGACGGTCATCACCCTTTTTTCAGAACCAGGTTTTATAGGATTTAATACTGGATGAATATAAGTATGTAATTGAACTCATGAACATATAAGTGTAGAATTATTCATCTCAGTAAGAGTTTAGGTAAGTGCCATTTCAATTCAGTCGTTTCAGGAAATTAATTAGAATTCAGTTTATGGATTAAAAGGTGGGCATCATTTTCTTTGAAAACTTTTCAATTAATAATTGAATGTCAGTTCACGAACTGAACTGACTGAACTGAATTGAAATGAAACTGACCCTGGCTCTGATCTCAGTGTATCATTGTTCTTTTCACTCCATCCACTTAATGTTATATCTGCAGTATTTTGCGGCAGACTCAACTGTTAAGTGCTCTGTGCCAATTTCTTTGCCAAGAGCACTAAACTAAATGAAGTTTGGTTGATTGATTGAGGAAGGGTCACTCCCATTTAAATCTTAAATCTCTCACTTGGGCTACTCATATTTAAAATGATTATTTTATATATTTATATATTTACAATATACAATATAAACATATAAATATGTCTATATTGTATATTTTAAAATGTGTAGGTCTGAGCACAGTATGGGCAAGGCCCTGTAGATAAGTGTACAGCTAGGTTTATGAAGTGGTTATAACTGCTCACCCTGTGTTTATGGGGCAGCTGGGAGACCTGGTGCAGTTGGTCCGGGGTCAGCTGTCCAGGATGCAACGCTCTGTGCTTTCGGCCCTCATCGTCATTGAGGTCCACGCCAAGGATGTAGCGGCCAAGTTGGTGGAGGAGGGAGTCTCCAGCGTCAATGACTTCGAATGGATCAGCCAGCTCAGGTTAGGCACTCTCCACTCTCAACATCCACACACTCCCTTTTCCCATGATGCCCTTGTAGACAAAGACACAACTGTTTTTGTCGTGGTTACTAGGTATTACTGGGCCAGAGATGACCTCTATGTTCGGGCAGTGAATGCTGAGTTCCTCTATGGCTACGAGTACCTGGGCAACACGGGACGTCTAGTCATCACCCCTCTGACAGACAGGTACATCCTTTCCCTCACGTATGCTTGACATTATGCCTGTTGCATCTTGCTGAACCACCTCACTTCGCCTCTCATCTCCACACAGGTGCTACCTGACCCTTACAGGTGCACTGCATCTGAAGTTTGGGGGTGCCCCAGCTGGCCCTGCAGGGACAGGGAAAACTGAGACCACCAAGGACCTGGGCAAAGCCCTGGCTATCCAGACTGTGGTCTTTAACTGTTCCGACCAGCTGGACTTCATTGCCATGGGCAAGTTCCTTAAGGGTTTGGCCAGGTAAGGTCACCACTGCTTCAGTAAAGCATTCATAAAACATTAGTGTCACCTTCAGTCTACTGTACCACCTGGCAGGATCTGCAAAATAATTATGTATGTTCTTTTATCCGATATTAGAATCCATAACAAGTAATGCAACATTGTTCATCTTCCCTTGTGGTGCAAAGATGGGGTCATTGCCAGTGCATATCCACTGGTGTTCTAGTTATATGTGCTGGAGGTTTTGACACAGGCACAGTGCTGACCCCAGTCTGTTCTCCCCTGAAACTCCCCCACCCTCCTCTGCAGCTCTGGGGCGTGGGCGTGTTTCGATGAGTTCAACCGAATTGATGTGGAAGTGCTGTCAGTCGTGGCTCAGCAGATCACCACCATCCAGAAGGCCCAGCAACAGAGAGTGAGTGAGCCGAGGGAAACAGACATGTGCACATGCAAAGTCAGGCACAAACACACACACAGACACACACTCACATGTATACATACACCCACAAACATGGACACCAGCAGAGTGATTACCTGCTGCCTCGGCTTTGTTAGACATCAGATTTTACTTACCCTGGAGCTGCTGATATGATAGATATGTTTTGTTTTTGCTCATGTCATTTTTATTCTCTCTTGTATATGTGTATGTGTGTGTTTTTATGTCTTCGCGTGTGTGTATGGTTGTGCGTATGGTGTGTGTATGTGTGTCTGTACTTGTGTGTTTAGGTAGAGCGGTTTACATTTGAAGGAGTGGACATTCCTTTGGTTCCTTCCTGCGCTGTCTTCATCACCATGAACCCAGGCTATGCTGGCCGCACTGAGTTGCCAGACAACCTTAAGGTGCCATTAGTTGAATATAGCTATTGATTATAATAATTGTGTAAAAGAAAGCAGAGGAACAAAAAATTTAATACACACAGGCACTGACTTTATGTAGAACATATTTTTACAATAAAATAAGCTGAATATGATTTAGACATTTACAACGGTTAGTTCTTAATGGTTAGTTCTTAATCTTGTGATTAAAATGACTTTAATAAAGGAGATTTTATTCAGAAAATGAAAGAGGTTAAATGTCTTGCTCTGTCTTGTCCAGGCATTGTTCCGCCCTGTTGCGATGATGGTCCCAGACTATGCCATGATCGCTGAGATCTCCCTGTACTCCTTCGGCTTCAGTGACGCCAAAGTCCTGTCCAAGAAGATCACCACCACTTTTAAGCTTTCATCAGAGCAGCTGAGCTCCCAGGTGCAGCTCAGGTGTCCCAGAGTGCTGTGTGTTTGTGCCATTTTGTCCGAATGCTGTGTGTGTGGGATTGCTGTGAAGTGTGTGGTTGCATGTATGTGGGTGTGTTCATTTCAATGGGTGAGCTATATGCATTTGCCCTCAGGATCACTATGACTTCGGAATGAGAGCAGTGAAGACAGTGATCTCTGCTGCTGGGAATCTTAAAAGGGAGAACCCAGACATGAATGAGGTGAGGCACAGTATTCGTATAACTAACTTACATGTTAGTTGTACTGTTGTTCCCTCTCTCTTACTTTCATCTGCTCCCTGGTTCACAGAAATCACACTGATTATGACACAACAAACAGACGGACACACTGGATGGAGTTTTTCGCTATCTGCTGACCTAACGCCCTGTCCCCTCTGACCCCTAGGAGCTAATTTGTCTCCGGGCAATTCGGGATGTAAATGTGCCCAAGTTCCTGCAGGATGACCTCAAGCTCTTCAGCGGCATCGTGTCGGACCTCTTCCCCAAGATCCGCGAGGAGCCCATCGACTACGGCACCCTGGATGAGTCAATCCGCAATATCTGTGCCAAGAATTGCCTGAAAGATGTGGATGGTGAGGAGGGGGGTGACAGAGTGGACGATAAGTTAGAGAGAGAGTGTGTGAAGGAGAGTCTTCACCTCCCCTAGAAACAGTGTTAATTATTTGTGTCGATTGTTTAAAATGTTCAATGTCCTTTAAATGATAAATGTCCTTTGTCATCTGTTCAATTCAAACCTATCTACCTACAGATCTTACTTCATCAGCTGCATCCAAATCTGTTAATTGGTAATTGTTTGCCTGTCTTTAATTGTATTTGTCTCTGCGAACCAGCCCATTGGTTAATGAGCCAGGGGGAGTGAGATGGAGTGACAGATAGGGAAAGAGAGACCAGGGGAGCACAGAAAAAGAGGGTGGCATATGTTTGGACAGTGCTGTTTCCATGCACTCTGCAATGTAGTGATCCGTTTCCTAAACTGCAGGTTACATCACTAAGTGTATCCAGCTGTACGAGACCACCGTGGTGAGGCACGGCCTTATGCTGGTGGGACCCTCGGGCTCTGGCAAGACCAAGGTCTGTTGGATTGTTCATACATTCAACCCCCCCCCCTCCAAAAAATGACAGTATTATTACAACATTCCTCAAGGGTTCAAGCAAGTTGTAGGGTTCATTGCATGTAATGTTTAGTGGATCTAAGATATGTGCACTAAAGAGCAAAGACCTGGTTTTACAAAGCTGAGGTTGCTGTGCATGTGTATCTGAATGCTGCAGTGTTATGAGATCCTCGGGGCAGCGATCACTGCGCTGCAGGGCCAGCCCTCTGTCAGTGGGGGCGTGTATGAGGCTGTGAAGACCTATGTCCTCAACCCCAAATCCATCACTATGGGACAGCTGTACGGGGAGTTCGACCTGATGACTCATGAATGGTAAGGTCCACCTGCAGCTCAAAACACACATGCATATAGACACACACAGACACACACACACACGCATACATTTACACACACCAGCTTACACACATGTGGTCATGTCCACGTACACATTAAAATAAGTTCATACACTATAACAGTCAAAAAAAAACAATGGCACACACCAACAAATCAAATGATTCCTGTATCTCTTCCCTTGCCCCCTCTGTCGCCCCCCTGCAGGACGGATGGCATCCTGTCCTCCCTGATCCGCACGGGCGCGGCCTCCATGGACCAGCAGAAGAAGTGGTACATGTTTGACGGCCCCGTGGATGCGGTGTGGATCGAAAACATGAACACAGTCCTAGACGACAACAAGAAGCTGTGTCTGAGCTCTGGAGAGATCATCAAACTCTCTGATGTATGATAAATCTCCTTCACCATTCACTCTCTCTCGCCATTTACTTTACCTCACCATTAACTCCCCTTCACTGTTCAACACCCTCAACATTCACTCTCCCATACCATTTTCTCTTCCGTCTCCTTCGCTCATGCCATAATAATGCTACTTATTTGCTTATTTTCAGGCAGTGAATGGCTGTAGCATGGAATGTAATCGTTTGTCATTTTGACTGTGCCCCCCTGTGAATATGTGTGTGTCTGTATGTGTCTCTGTGTATGTTTGTGTGTACGTGCTCCGCATGTCTTCTTCTTCAGGTGATGACCATGATGTTTGAGGTGCAGGACCTGGCCGTGGCTTCCCCAGCGACGGTGTCCCGCTGTGGGATGGTGTACCTGGAGCCCAGCATCTTGGGCCTTACCCCCTTCACCGAATGCTGGCTGCGCACCATCCCGGGCCCCATTCAGCCTTATGCAGAGCAGCTCACCTCCCTCTTCAACAGGTTCTTGGAGGTTAGGAGTCCAGCTGTTTCTCGGAGCTGGCCACAGTCCCACAGGAACTTCAAACCACTGACAAAAACTACAGTTCACACTGTGTTGTAATTCCAAGCAGTTACAATCATTTTACAGTTAGTTATGCACAAGCCTTACACAAGTGTTTGGAGCATCAGTGTGGAGTTGTGGCCAGGTGCATGACTCGTAACCAAAACATTTCCCGTTCAGTAGTTGCTGTTGTACCCTTGAACAAGGCAGATAGAAAAGAGATTGAAAAGAGGAGCTGAATCTGTCCTTCTGCGCAGGAGTCCATTGCGTTTGTTCGCACTTCGGTGAAGGAGGTCATCGATTCCATGGACAGCAACCTGACCTGCAGTCTGCTGAAGCTGCTGGACTGCTTCTTCAGGCCCTTCATCCCCAGAGAGGTCAGAGGTCATGACGCTGCACACCACCCTTGAATATGTGATGATCACATAGCAGGGGAAGCCACACCATTGAGACCATTTCCAAGGGGATCCTATGATCTCTGTTAACTTTAGACACAGTTATTGGAGCTGACATCTGTTTCACGTACCTGATCCTATCAACTCTGATAGGATCCTGTCAAGTATACTTCACAATGTAAAGCAAGTTATAGGTGTGCAGGAGTTGGCTGCGTGACTGTATGTGAAGAGCGAGGGTTCTCACCTGTCCCCTGTGAATGTGTGGTGCAGGGAGAGAAACCGCACCCCCAGGAAAAGGTGTCTCGCCTGAGAGAACTCATCGAACCCTGGTTCATCTTCTCGCTGGTGTGGAGTGTTGGGGCCACAGGCGATGCCGACAGCTGCCAGCGATTCAGTTCCTGGCTCCGCGGCAAAATGGCCAAGGAGAAGGTGAGTGTCAATGAACTAATCGATCAATCAAACCTTCAATCAGTCTTCCAGTTGACCTGTCAGTAAACCTATAAATCATTCAATGAATTGACTAACTATAGTGTAGCTCTTGAAATGTGTTGTTACAGTCGCCTGGGACACGTACGACACGTCAGGCAATCATGTCCCATCATCATGCTCTGAAAGTCTGTGTGTCTATGTCTGTCCTTCTGTCCGCATGTCCTGTAGGTGGCATTATGTTTCCCAGAGGAGGGACTGGTCTATGACTACCGCCTAGATGATGCAGGGATCAGTAGCCCAGAGGAAGATGAGGATGAGGGCAAGGCGAGGAAGGTGAGAGAGTCAGTTCACCTGAAATACGTGTTTTTGTATGTCATTCTGCATCCACATAATTAACACAGGGTGTCAGAAATTCTGTCCTCATGTTTGAATAAAACTAGATTCCTGGTGAGTTTGCCTTGGTAAGGTAGTGATCATTACTGCTTATACAGGTGCGATGGGCCAGCTGGATGGAGTCTTCTCAGAGCTTGGTCATCACTCCAGACACTAGCTACTCTGACATCATCGTCCCCACACAGGACACGGTGCGCATGTCCTTCCTCCTGGACATGCTGCTGTCCAACAAGAAGCCTGTAAGTCCATAGCCATTCATCGCATTCAAACCAATCACTTCAACAAAGCCTTTCTCCCTGAGGTGGAACTGACCTGAGGTTCTGAATCACTGTTCTTGAGAGTAGTATTTTTTTGTACTAATGTGTTGGATGTAGTGAGTAGTGTTTGTGTTACCTGCTAGTGTTTGAACAGTATGTAGACAGTATTTATGCTGTTTCTGAGTGATTTGAGAGTAGTGTTTTATGTGTATAATATATAAGAAGCAGAGACATAGTGTCTGTGCTGTATGTGCTGTGTGAGCAGTGATGGTGTTGTGTATGAGCAGTGTGTGTGCTGTGCGTGAGCAGAGATGATGTTGTGTGTTAGTTGTGTTTCTGCAGTGTGTGAGTAGTGTCTACGCTGTGTGTGAGTTGTGTGTTTGCTGTGTTCAACAGGTGCTGTGTATTGGGCCCACCGGCACAGGGAAAACCCTCACCATGGCAGACAAACTGCTGAAGAACATGCCAGCTGAGTACATCACCCACTTCCTCATGTTCTCCGCTCGCACCTCTGCCAACCAGACACAGGACTTCATTGACAGCAAGCTAGACAAGAGGTGCTGCCACTTAGTGGCCATTCCTCTCTGTTTCTGCACATGAGTGTCTCCATCTATGGATTTACCTGAATGCAATTTCTTATACCAGTCTTACTTGTTTACTTGTCTTTAGCCGTGATTGACTGTGACTGATTGAGATTTGCCTGTGAGTGATTGTGATTGGTTCTCCTTCCTGCCAGGCGGAAAGGTGTCTTTGGACCCCCATTGGGAAAGTACTACATCTTCTTCATTGATGACCTTAACATGCCGATGCTGGAGACCTATGGCGCCCAGCCCCCCATTGAGCTTCTCCGGCAGTGGATGGACCATGGTGGCTGGTATGACAGGAAGCAGATCGGTGAGGACCACACCCACATCACCACAGCTCCTGCACAGCTCCTGACCGCTTGCCCAATTCATACAAAAATGTCAAAATATCTACTTTAAATGTTGAATTGTGTGACTACAGAAGATATTTATTTCAGCCTATGGATTTCATGCCATTTCAATGCTGCCATGACTGTTTTAAACTAGAAAACTGGAGTGAGCCCCCTCTGTTTGACAGGAACCTTCAAACGCCTGGTGGACATCAACTTTGCCTGCGCCATGGGCCCCCCTGGAGGGGGCAGGAATCCCATCACCCAGCGGTTCACCCGTCACTTCAACTTCCTGTCCTTCACAGAGATGGATGACAGCAGCAAGAGGAAGATCTTCTGCACCATCCTGGGCAACTGGATGGGTGAGTTAATGGGGCTCTAGGGGCTCTGCTTTTCAGGAGGGGGTGTGAGGGACATCTTGACTTAGATAAGACAGAGTTGTGGGGTTACGTGTTATGGTAGTAAACACGAAAAGTTCAGATTGCAGTGTCTGTATTGCTGTTCTAACACATTGATAATGAGAGGTATAGTGCCAGCCTCTTCTAACTGGATTTATGTTGTTTTACAGATGGAAACATGAGTAAAAAGGATCGAGGCAGTAAGTCAGAGCAGAGCAGAGCTGATAAAGAGACACAGACAGTGAGAGTGACCACCACTGAAGAAAGAAAATTTTCTCTTTGGTTTCAGTGTAATTCAGAGTGGTGTTACTGCAGAGAGAGGAGAATCAATACTGCTTTACCTGTTCTTTGATTAATATACATTATCACCGTGTCTTGTGTATCAGTAAATGAACAATTTGCATTGCATTTATGTAGCACCTCTCAAAGGTGGAGCGTGATGGAGGAAGATTTAATGAATGTAAATCCACCAGATATGTAGCGCCTATTTGGGTTATGCACATCTGTTTTACTCTAAAAATCTTGCTACACATCAGTTTATGTAGAAGGGTTAGGATTTATTGAGTCAAATACGCAGATGGGTGATTAGATGGCCTGACTGAGACCTTGGCTAGGGATCTGGGGTGTACCACTGCTCTTTGCAGTGTTGAGCCTTATGATCTGAGCAAAGCACAGTGTCCCCAGCACCATAGTCGGTAAGTGGTGTTCTGCATGGTCTAGAGAGAACACTGCCCTACACTGCCACCCCAACACCAATTCCAGTAGCAGCCTGATTTTCCAAGGTCTCCCATCCACTGGCTAAGTGCAGTTCTGCTTAGCATCAACCATCAGACTCACAAATCTACAGGGTGATGTGGCTTCG
The DNA here is from genome assembly GCF_013368585.1 of Megalops cyprinoides. Classification (NCBI taxonomy): domain Eukaryota; kingdom Metazoa; phylum Chordata; class Actinopteri; order Elopiformes; family Megalopidae; genus Megalops; species Megalops cyprinoides. Next base: position 20,707,424 of record NC_050588.1, read on the forward strand.
GGCATATTGGAAAAAGATTTGGGGTTTGGGGGATTATAATGAAGGGGACCTGAGGATGAGCTGCAAGGGACTGTTTTAAGGAGGACCTATGTGCATGAGCCACTGGATTTGGGGCATGACCTCTGACTGGCAATGTCTGGCCTGTGACCTCCAGGGCCAGTTGAGGAGATACAGCCACTGAACGTGCCCCTGGTGAATGCCACAATCAAGGTCTACTCCACCATTACCTCCCAGCTACTGCCAACGCCTGCCAAGTCCCACTACACCTTCAACCTGCGTGACCTGTCCAAAGTCTTCCAGGGCATCCTGATGGGAGAGGCCAAAATGTTTGGGGTAAAGGATGAGGAGTGCCCCTGGCCCAATTCACTGTTTTCAGCCTCATTCCGGAATTATTTTCAGTTAATATTAATACTCACCATTGAGGTGAAATTTATACATCACCTGGTCTTGCCTGTTAAGATGGTATGTAGTGGATTGATTTGTCTGACACTCTTCATGGTTTATACGCAGGATAAGCTGAAGCTGCTGCAGCTCTGGTACCATGAGAGCTGCCGGGTCTTCCAGGACCGCCTGGTGAGCGAAGAGGACCGGTGCTGGTTTGACCAGCTGCTGCAGGCTCGGATTGAGGAGTTTGAGTGCTCCTTTGAGGAGGTGGTGCCCACCCAGCCTGTCCTATTCGGGGACTTCATGGTCCCGAATGCCACCAATAAAGTGTACCAGCTCGTTGAGGACAAAGAGAGGGTGAGGCCCTGTCATATTCACATTCATTACATTATTGTCTCAGTAAATGTCCAGCTGTATAAGTGAAGCTTCAAATCTAGAATAAGAGAATCTGCTAAGCAACTGTAATGTAATGCAGTATGTTATCTAAAAAAAGCTGTGCAGACGCTGCTTGGTAATTGCATTGTGTATATACTTGTGAGTGCTGTTGTGTCATTGGTTACTGAAATCAAATGCATCACTGCCTACTTACAGCTGCTCTCCATTCTTAGATGGCATATTTTGTGTTACCATTTTATTGCCTTTTCTATAGTCTTTCTGTTAGGACTGTTATGAGCTGTGAGGATTCATTGTGCTCATTAAAGGGTGTTTTCTTGTGTGTTATACTGGACCATGCCATTGGGCCTGGTCCTGGTTGGGAGATGTTCATCTCTGCTCTGTGTTCTGTAGCTGTCTTCTGTGCTGGAAGAGTACATGGAAGACTATAACCAGATCAGCACCACCAAGATGAAGCTGGTTCTCTTCATGGACGCCATCCAGCACGTGTGTCGGATCAGCCGCATCCTACGTCAGCCTCTCGGCAATGCTCTGCTGCTGGGGGTCGGGGGCAGCGGACGCCAGTCCCTCACCAAGATGGCCACCCACATGTGAGACATGCATAGCTATACACAGCTGCACTGTACCTCACCAAAATGGCAACCCAACACACAGATTCCCTTATCCACGCTAGAGTGGATTCCCTTCAAACAGCTTCAGTGTTGATCTGCAAGATTGGCACCCTCATGCAATACGTGGACACCTACACAGTTTCACGTTGTCTCTCTTAATTGTGTTTCCATTCCTACCTGTAATTGGTTTCATCCACAGGGCTGATTATGAGTGCTTCCAGATCGAACTGTCCAAAAACTATGGCCAGTCTGAGTGGAGGGACGATATCAAAAAGATCATGCTGAAGGCTGGCCTGCAAAATGAGCCAATCACTTTCCTGTTCGTGGACACACAGGTAAGCTCGTTACACAGTGTACAGTACACATTTTCACAGGTAAGCACAAGCACATGTGAATATGCAGCATCAAAGTATCTCCTCTCTGACAAACATACACACGCGTGCACACGCACACACTTGCTGACACAGTTGTCCTTCATCCCTCTGTGCTGGTTTCAGATCAAGTGTGAGTCGTTCCTGGAGGACATAAACAACATCCTGAACTCGGGCGATGTTCCCAACCTGTACGCGCTGGACGAGCAGGACCGCATCCTCAACGGCATGAAGCCCGTGGTGCAGGACCTGGGCCTGCAGCCCACCAAGACCAACCTGATGGCAGCCTACATCAAGAGGGTCCGCACTAATATCCACACCGTGCTGTGCATGAGGTGAGGTTGTCGCTATCACTATGAACCAACATGCCTCTGTGTTTTGAGTACTGGGACCCCTGTATGTGACCTCTCTTCCCCCTCGTGCCTCTGCAGTCCGATTGGGGAGGTGTTCCGGGCCCGTCTCAGGCAGTTCCCCTCCCTGGTTACCTGCTGCACCATCGACTGGTTTAGCGCCTGGCCAGAGGAGGCGCTCCAGTCCGTCGCCGCCTCCTTCCTCACCGAGCTGCCGGAGCTGGAGGCGGGGGCAGCTGTGCTGACGGGGCTGGTAAGGGGGTGGGGCCGTGGGGAAGGGGGTGGAGGTGCAAGGGAGGGACTGCAGGGTGGAGAAATGGGAAGATGTGTGGGATTAGGCAGAGGGTGACGGATGTCTCCCCCCTGTCTCCTGTCCCTTCAGACCACAATGTGCATGGAGATCCACCAGGGTGTGGCCAGGAAGTGCGAGCAGTACCTGGCAGAGCTTTCACGGCACAACTACATCACGCCCAAGAGCTACCTGGATTTGCTAGGCATCTTCTCTGCCCTCATTGGCCGCAAGAAGCAGGAACTGCACAGTGCCAGGCAACGCATGAAGACAGGCCTGGACAAGGTTCCTACAGAAAATCTTCTTATATTCTTCATTGTTGCCTCTGGCCGTCTGACTGTTTGCGTCTGTGCAACTGTACTGACTACTGGACATACAGTAATGTCTCTGTGCGTCTCTGTCTCTGTCTGTCTTTGTGTGCCTCTGTCTGTCTGTATGTCTCTCTATGTGTCTCTGAGTTTCTCTGTGTGTTTTTGTATTTGATTGTCTCTGTATTTGTCTGTCTCACTGTCAATGTGTTTCTGTGTGTCCTTCTCTGTGACCTCTCATGTCCCTGTGCTGCCGCAGCTGCTGAACACAGCGGAGGATGTCAGTAAGATGCAGGAGGAGCTGGAGACAATGAGGCCCATGCTTGAGGAGGCAGCACGGGAAACCCTGGTTACCATGGAGCAGATCAAGGTAGGGGCAATAGGTATGGCTACAGCTTGCGTGTCAGCATTCAACAGCATTCAAATTCAAATGTGTGTGTGTGTGTATTTGCCTGTGTGTGTTTGTGTGTATGTGTACGTGTGTGTATTTGCCTGTGTGTGTGTGTGCGTGTACAGAAAGACACGGCAGTTGCTGAAGTGACTCGCTCAGAGGTCCAGGCAGAGGAGGCCAAAGCCTCAGCAAAGGCTGCTAAAGCCCAGGCCATCGCTGACGATGCCCAGAAGGACCTGGATGAGGCACTGCCTGCGCTGGACGCTGCCCTCGCCAGCCTTAAGTCCCTCAACAAGAACGACGTTACTGAGGTACCACGCTCCAGATTTTACTGTTACCCAGGCCGGGCTCACACTCACACTGACATCTCACTGTACCCAGTACCATGGTGCCACCATTGAGCAATTTTCATTATTCATAAAAAAGCTATTTATAAAAGTAGTCTGGAAACAGATAGCGAGCAGGACATAAATGAGTCATAAATTTCCAGTGTAAGACTGAAATTTAAATTTTTTTTTAAAAAAAGTTTAAAAATCATTATTTTAAAAATGTCCATCAGGTATTTTCATGCTTGTTGTTAGCCTTGATATAAAACATAAAATGACTTGAGCAGAGATATAGTGTATAATATGTATTATAACATCAAGTGGCCTTGCTCCTATCATGGGGGTGCAGACGAAGCCATATGTCTTACAGAAACTTTTGTGGGTGTGCCCTGCAGGTGCGGGCATTGCAGAGGCCCCCTCAGGGTGTGAAACTGGTCATCGAAGCCCTCTGCATTTTGAGGGGCATTAAGCCAAAGAAGGTGGCTGGGGAAAAGCCTGGCACTAAGGTAGATGACTACTGGGAGCCAGGCAAAGGCCTGCTGCAGGACCCGGGCAAGTTCCTGGAGAGCCTGTTCAAATTCGACAAGGTAAGGCAGGGCTAAGGCGCAAAGACCAATGAGGGAGACTGAAAACACGCTCCACCCACTTTCTCTTCTAGCCCCAGATGAGCTGTGTAATAATTGAAGTTCCAACAAAATCAGACATTGTGTGAATTTAGCATTGGTTATCTGTCAATTCCTGAATTAAGCACCAAACAACAAGTGTGTAATAAGGTTGTTAATGGAATTTAATGCTTTTTTGCTATTGAGAAGTGGAGAGTAATATGTACAGTACCAGTCAAAAGTTTGGACACACCTTTCTTTATTTTTATTATTTTCTACCTTTTAGGATTATAGTAAAGACATCAAAACTATAAAATAACACAAATGGAATTATGCATTTAAACAAATGAAAACTATCTTATATTTTAGATTCTTCAAAGTAGCCAAAAATATATTTTTATAAATTAATTTTTTTTTTAAAGAAATTCATACAAAGGCATCACTTTCACTGTTTATATTTGTCTAAGAAACAGATTTCAAGCATTTAAGCACAAGTCTTTGAATGTTTCCCATTATCTTAATCAGGTATGTCCAAACTTTTGACTGGTACTGTAGGTACTGCTGTAACCACATCAAAAATTCATATCAATTTAATGCATATATGTATATGTACAAACACATACATATTTGAGGACTGTATCTTTTCAACATTAAAGATCTTTTTGATAGATTTTTAATATTCTGTTTAATTTGATGATCTGGAAGGTTGAGATTTTCCCTCAGAAATGCGCTCATCAAAATTATCAGCACAGACAACAAGGTTTTTGCGGAACAGCAGCCCAGAAAGAGGATTTTCCATGAAGCTCTCTCATCAGCAATGCTCATTTTCCTCAACAGGACAACATCCCAGACAATGTGATCAAGATGGTCCAACCGTACATAGACAATGAGGAGTTCCAGCCCGCCTCTATCGCTAAAGTGTCCAAGGCCTGCAAGTCCATCTGCGAGTGGGTGCGCGCCATGCACATGTACCACTTCGTGGCCAGGGGGGTGGAGCCCAAAAGGGTAAGGCCTGGTGTAGGCGTATCTGGAGTCTCTAAGTTGATTTTTCTTTCACAGCTGTGGGCAGAAGGCACTGCGAGGACAGCTCTCAGAGAGGCTGTCTACAGTTAGGCGAGAGGAGAGAGAGGTCATTAGTTTGTTACTCTCTCATCCTTAGTGTGCAGTTCATCTGAGAACAGTGTTACACTAAGTGTCCTTCTCCTTATGCTGTCAATAATGTTTCTGCTCTAACGCAGGGCTGTTTTTAAGGTCAGGATTCCAGAATAGTCATCCCTCTAGCATGTTGTGGCTGCCCCTACCTGTGCAGTATGACAGTGCTAGATGGATGTGATTTTATGTTGTTTTGTCAGATATTTTTCTAATCTTCCCTTCCATTAACTTACTAAAAAGAAATTTTTAGAGCTCTTTTTTGCATGTCTGAGGATAAATTTGCCCTGTGCCTGTCTGTGTTGTTGAAGCTGTGTCAGTATGCCTTCCTCATTAGACACCTTTAGAACACAGCTGCTGTCTACCACTGTCAGTGGGGTATCTAACAGCAGACGGGAGGGACATATGGTAACTCCAGTGCCCTGTCTCTAACCCCCTCTCTTCCATCACCCCCATCTGTTCTGTCCTGTCCTTGACTTCCCCAACACCTCCACCCCCCCCCACCCCCCACCCCACCGACCTTCTGTCTGTCTGAACAGCAAGCGCTCCGGGAGGCTCAGGAGGACCTGGATGCGACCCAGAAGATCCTGGACGAGGCCAAAGGGAAGCTGGCTGTTGTGGAGGAGGGCATCGCTTCCCTAGAGGCCACGTACCGCGACTGCCTGGCCAAGAGGGACGAGCTGGACCACAAGTGCTCGCTGTGCGAGGCGAGGCTGGTCCGGGCCGACAAGGTCAGCCTGACAGCGCACCGTGCGACTCAATGCGCTGCACAAACCACTGTGCCAACACACAACACCACCAACCAATAAACCGCACCACAACGCCCACTGCAGGAAACACCTCGACTGTACCACCAAACAATATCTTCATCTGTCATACCACACAAAAGCAGCTTTCCTGCTGGTCATGGCAGGTATACACTACACCCCTGCCACCCTGAGTGGCTTGACTGTGCAGGTTCCAGCAGAGGGATCAGAAAGCCCACCTTCAGTAGGTGAGAAATGCCATGCATGTAGAGTAGCTGTCCCTCAAATCAGCTTTTCCCAGGCACACCTACTCTGCACCGCATGGTGCTGGCAGACACAGCCCAAAGATACGTGCTCCCATACACAAGTCTGTTTGTGTGTGAATTTATTAGTAAATACACTTTTTAGGGGCTTCATCTACAGCTTCTCTAACTGTATGCAGTCTAGTCTTCTATGACTACATGTCCAGCCGTGAGTCTGTATGCTGACTGGTGACACCCACACACACGCATGTGCATGGCGTAACGTGTAACCGTGTTTGTGCCGTCGTGTGAGCGCAGCTGATCGGTGGGTTGGCGGATGAGAAGGTGCGCTGGAGTGAGACGGTGCAGAACCTGGAGTACATGGTGAACAACGTGTCGGGCGACGTGCTGCTGGCGGCGGGATACGTGGCGTACCTGGGCCCCTTCACCGTGAGTGCTGTCTCTCCCACTGATGCTGACTGACAGGGTAGCTAGTGAGGGTGAGGTACTGGGAGCAGGTGGCTGGAACCAGGGACTATTTTATAAGTGTTTGAGTAAGCTGTTTGTTTTTATAATGGATATTTCAGTTAGGCTGTGTGTAATTTGAGTTCTGTTACGCGTTACTTAACTGATGGTGTGTGTTGTGTCAGTAATTATCCAAGTTGTATGAGTAAGGATGTATGTTGTTTGAGAATTGGTGTATGTTGTTTCAGTTGCATTTGTTACTGCACTGGAGTATTTGAGTTGACATATAATGATGTAAGTTATTTCTCTAAGTATGCATGATGCACAGGTAAGGATTTGTGTTGTTCTAGTAATAATGTGTGTTATCTGAGTAAGGAAGTGTGTTGGTTCAGTATGGGTACATTACGTATGAATAATGGTGTGCGTTTTTTCAATAATAGTGTGTTTTTTCAGTAGGGGTGTGATTATATGAGTAACAGTGCACAATGTGTGAGTATGGTATGAATGTTGTAGGAGTACAGGTGCATGTTTTTTCAGTGATGGTGTGTGTTGTTTTACTAAAGCTATGCCTATTTGAGTGAGGATACATGATGCAAGGATATGGGTGAGTGCAGTTTCAGTAATAGTGTGTTGTTTCAGTTATTTTGCATGTTGTTTCAGTAAAGGTGAGTGCTGTTTCAGTAAGAGTGTGTTGTTTCAGTTATGTTGCCTGTTGTGTCAATAAAGGTGATTGTTGTTTCTGTAATGTTGCATGTTATATAAATAAAGATGTGTGATATCTGCAGGGCGAGTACAGGGCAGCCATGGCTAAAGAGTGGTTACAGAGGTTCAAGGAGCTTGGTGTTCCACACACAGAGGAGCCCGATCTGATCAGCACACTTGGCGACAAGGTCAAGATCCGATCCTGGCAGGTCAGAACCGCTCAGACCAGAACAGAGCCGCTCACCGCTTAGAGCTGCTGCTAACATAATGAATGCACTGCACATTCAAATTTTTCTGAATCACAGAATATGAAGCTTGAGAATATGGAAACCCGTCTGCTGTCTGTGGCAGCAGCTTCCAGAAATGATTGTGCAAATGTGATCTAAATGACCCAGCCTGGTCATTATTACCTTCTTATGTTAATGTATGCTGTATCTATGCTTATGTTCCTACTTAGGTAAATTCTGTCTTTTTTATCCTTTTATGCATGGGTTTCTGTGTGCGTATGCATTGGTACATGTATCACGTGTGTGTGTGTGTGTGTGTGTGTGTGTGTGTGTACATTGGTATGCGTGTGTGTGTGTAGATCACAGGGCTGCCAAAGGACGTTCTGTCAGTGGAGAATGGGGTGATCACACAGTATTCTCAGCGCTGGCCATTGTTCATAGACCCACAGGGACAAGCCAACAAATGGATCAAAAACATGGTGAGAGCCTAGACTGTCCATGGTACACTGCTCCATATTACACTGCTGAGACTCTGGAGAATATATTCCAGACCAGAGTCCAATTCTACAGCCCTTCAAGACTACAGTCAGTTTTAGAACAAAACTCATAAGCCTTAGTACAAATATTAGTAGTTTGTTCTCTTAGCACAAATACTACAATCCTGGAAAATCCCAAGCAAGTGCACTGCAAGTGAAGCTGGCAAATGTGACTGGGCTGCTGCAGAAATAATGGAGCTGGGGCTGACACACCACACCAATCTGAAATCTGGGAATCGTACTCTTTGCTACCATCTCAGGACTGAGCCTCAAGTGCCACTGGTCACTTGCTTTGCACAGTAGCATGAAAAAATATGCAATGAATCCAAAATCATAATGTGTACTAGGTTTTACTCATATGCCATATACAAAGCACTGTATTGTCTAAAGGAATGAATTTCATATCCTCTTAATCACAGTTGCGTTTATGAAATGATGGTAATTGCAGGCATATAAGTCCTTCCTGTTAATGTAGTGAACCCACGTCCTGTGACTTCAGGAGCGTGAAGCTGGATTGGATGTGATGAAGCTGAGCGATCGGGACTTCCTGCGCAGTCTGGAGAATGCCATTCGTTTCGGAAAACCCTGCCTGCTGGAGAACGTGGGCGAGGAGCTGGACCCTGCTCTGGAGCCTGTTCTGCTGCGTGAAGTCTGTACTCAACACAGGACACGCTCAACACTGGGCTCACTCACCACACTCAGGGCTGAACACACACAACATGTGACTCACTCACCACACTCAGCACTGAACACGCTCAACACTTGACATTCAAAAACACATTTAACACTAAACACAGTTAACACTGGACTTGTTCAATGCTGGACTCGCTTAGCCTCAACACTGAAGATACACAACACTGAACTCACTGAACACACTGAACACTTTATACCCTCAACACTGACCTTACTCAATACTGAACTTGCAGAAGAAACACTTTGTGATCTCACTCAACACAATCAGCAGTGAGCTCAGTGAACTCACTGTTTACTGTAGACTAAAACATGCCATCAGCAATGCAGAGAAAGAGCACATCTGGAGTTGCTTTGTTTGTCATAAAGTGATTGTGCTTTCACAATTCAGCTCAGCTCTGTGTGATTGCTAGGTGAGATGTGCTTGTATGCCGTGTGTGTGTGTTGACTTTTACAGTGTTACATGCATATATGTAGTGAGATGTGCAATGTTATGTGTGTGTGCTAAGATGTGCAGTATCACATGCCTGTTTGTGTGTTGAAACGTGCAGTGCTGCACATATGTTTGTGTGCTGAGGTGTGCAGTGTTACTGTGTGTGTGAAATGTGCCGGTTTGCATGTGTGGATTGAGATGTGCAGTGTTACATACATGTTTCCGTTCCACAGACCTTCAAGCAGCAGGGCAGCACAGTGATGAAACTGGGAGACACCATCATCCCCTACCATGATGACTTCAAGATGTACATCACCACCAAACTGCCCAATCCACACTATTCCCCCGAGATCTCCACCAAAGTGACCCTCATCAACTTCACCCTGTCGCCCAGGTACTGACCGATCCCCGCACCAAAACATTACTATTTCCTCTTAGCATCAACCTTAGATTATTATGTTATGATTTCAACTCTCTACTCGAATATACCCAGTCCCTAAATATATCAGCCATTGACCAAATGGGGTAGGTACTCAGGTTTGGGGTGAGCGCTGATACAGGAAAGTTTTGGGTGGCTCTGATACTGGCAGGTTTGGGGTGAGGTGTGTCCCAGGCGGGTTTTGAGAAAAGGTCCGTTACAGGCAGGTCAGCTGTGGGGTTTTACACTGGCAGGTCAGGGATAAGGTGTTACACTGGCAGGCTTTAGGGTGAGGTCTGACACTGGCAGGCTTTGGGCTGAGGTCTGACATTGGCCTCTGACCACAGTGGCCTGGAGGATCAGCTGCTGGGCTGTGTGGTGGCAGAGGAGCGGCCAGACTTGGAGGAGGCCAAGAACCAGCTGATTGTGAGCAGCGCACGCATGAAGCAGGAGCTGAAGGAGATCGAGGATCAGATCCTGTTCCGGCTGAGCTCCGTAGAGGGGAACCCAGTGGACGATGAGGAGCTGATCAGGGTGCTGGGGGCCTCAAAGATCAAAGCAGCTGAGATAGAGGTTAGTCCCTGTAGCCAATTACACAGCTGTCGCACCCAAACACTGATCAGCTTCAGAAAGTGACCCCCATGGTGTTTTATCAGTGTTTCAGTGCTGTGTATTTTTCAAAAGGATTTTAATTTCACCCATGTCCATACAACCAGGGAACATATTGTTTCAGTTGTCTCAACAATAGCCTTAGAACTTATACACCTATAGAATTTTACATTAAATACAGTAGGACTGGGGCGCCAGTACGGCTCAACCACTAAAAGGTTGAGCAGTACAGCCTGGGTTTGATCGCAGCCGTGTCATTGACTGACGACGACCAGGGTCTTATAGCGCTGATTCCACTGGTGGCAGTGGGGAGGGTAGGTCAGCGTGCGGCTCGTTTCATAGGTAACAGTGACCCCTGTTGGCCAGTTAAGGTAGTCGCATAAAACAGCAAAGTCTAGGAGGACAGTGTGTTAGTTTCACCCCCCCCCCTTCTATTGACAGTGGGGGTCATAGCTGCAGAGCACATACTGTACAATTGGGCATTCCAGATTTTTAAGAAAATGTTTTTGTGGGGAGCATTGGGCATTCCAAATTTAAAAAAATATATAAATCAGCACTAAATACTGTTCAAAAGTTCACATCAAAAATGTTTCTATGACTGTCAAATGGTGTTGATACATGCCAAAGTCCTTTCCTGCTGATTGCAGCTCAGATATAAAACTGCTATTGCCCATCATGAAATCTTTACATCAGTGCTGAATGACATGAATGAGCCCCTTCCCTGTGTGGAATATTGAGATCCTTGGATGAAAGGATGCATGTAAATGCAGTGTGCTGTAATAAATGTTTATCAGTGACAGATTAGTGTCAGTTACACGTGAGCGCGAGTCCAGTCTCTCTGAACTCTGCTGTATCGCAGGCGAAAGTGATGGTGGCTGAGGAGACGGAGCGGGACATTGACGCCACGCGGCTGGAGTACGTGCCGGTGGCCGTGCGCACGCAGATTCTCTTCTTCTGCGTCTCGGACCTCTCTAATGTCGACCCCATGTACCAGTACTCCCTCGAGTGGTTCCTGGGCATCTTCATGGCGGGCATCGCCAACTCTGAAAAAGCGGGTACCGTACCCTCACTATGTATTACCAAGACACCCTACACCTTATGCTGTATGTTTCATAGATTGGAGTCCTGCATTGTACTGCCATTCCGCAACTCCATAAAACTGCACAGTGCCCCAACACCTTCTACGCCTTCTTCTGCCATACACAGGCATACCTTACATGACTGTAATGTACCACTGTACACATCTCCCACACACTGTACTCCTGTTCACTCCAATACACACTACCCTGTCTGCTTACATACTTCACACTGTACCCCATACACACAGACTACTCTACACTTATACACACATGCTCTCTGCACTTACACACAGGGCAAAATACCCTATATATGTCTCACTGTACCACACAAATACCTCTTTATCTCTAAACAGACACTCTGCTGTATGTCTGCGTAGATTGCTCTGTACCCTTACACACTGTGCTGTACCTAAATAAACACTGCACTATATTGTACCCTCACACACACCACACTGTATCTCTACAAACAGCACAATATCCCACAAACATTAACACAGTTTGCCTTACACACAGCACATTAAGGTCAACACTTTGCTGTGTCCCACTCACAATAGGTGGTGTTAAATGTATTCCAGTGCACCTGATTCCATGATTCTAGCTTTGGTTTTGTGTAGTCCTGTGGACTCACTGGCTGTGATGGTGTGTCTGTGTGTCACGCAGATACGGTGGCGCAGCGGATCACCAACATCAACGAGTTCTTCACCTTCAGCCTGTACTGCAACGTGTGCCGGAGCCTGTTCGAGAAACACAAGCTGATGTTCGCCTTCCTGCTGTGCGCTCGCATCATGATGAACGAGAACAAGATCGACATGGTGAGGCGGAAATCCTAGCCTCCTCATTCCTCCGTGTTCAGTTTCTGTGGTGCTCAGGGGGTCCTCCAGTGTTGAGTGTTCCTCAGGCGCAACATGTGTCCCCTGTCCCAGGCGGAATGGCGCTACATGCTGTCGGGGGGCATGGCCCAGGACCAGCTCCCCAACCCTGCAGTCGATTGGCTGTCTGACAGGGCGTGGCAGGACATCCTTGGTTTGAGTGCCCTGCCCACCTTCGGCCATTTGGCAGAGAGTTTCCCACAGCATGTCACCGGATTCCGGGCCATCTTCGACAGCAGCCAGCCACACAGGTCGCAGCACTAACACACACACACTCATGCACACACTCACATACACAAATGCATACACACACACACACACACACATACACACGCATACACACACACACTCACATATATTCCTATACATACACACACATGCAGGTTCACACATATTGTCATACATGGCATGTGTGTGTTGAATGTGTATGAGTCATGAAGTCACAGCTGATTTTTTGTTGCGTATATGTGTGTGCATATTTGTGTGCAGGGAGCCTCTACCAGGAGAATGGAATGCAAAGCTGGACTCCTTCCAGAAACTGTTGGTTCTGCGCTGCCTCAGAGCTGACCGCCTCACCCACGGCATGCAGGACTTTGTGGCGGCTCAGCTGGGCCAGCGTTTCATCGAGCCTCAGGTGCTTAACCCAACTGAGTGCCACCCCACCTGGATGTCTGACTTCTCATGGTGTTTAAGGACTGCATTCTAACCCTTTCCTCTCTCCCTTTCTCCCCCTCCGTTGCCCAGACATCTGACCTCTCTGTGGTGTTTAAGGAGTCGTCCCCCTCCACCCCTCTCATCTTTGTGCTGTCCCCCGGGACTGACCCTGCTGCTGATCTGTACAAGTTTGCTGAGGTCATGAAGTTCTCCAAGAAGATGAGCGCCATCTCTCTGGGCCAGGGCCAGGTCAGCCATGCAGCCCAGCCGTGTCACCCTGACGCTGTGGGAGAATGTGCCTCTACACACTGGCAGGCTCATTCAGTCTGTGTTTGCTAATGGGGACATTTGCACGCTAATTAAGCACATCATTCCGCCCGCCACTAATTTTTTAACTAATTAGTGATTACATAAATCACTTAGTGTTCAGTGTATCCCGCCAAAAAAGCATGAAGTTCTCAACTCTCCATGAGCTGACATGAAAGTAGTAATTGGTTGAGTCATGGGACCAATTCCACATGAGGAGTCATCTTTTGAATATCGACTCAGCTATGGAACTTTCTAATTAATAGATCTGTCGCCACGTATTATTTGGGACTCATTGCTTTTCTGGCTGTTGTGTTGTGTGACCACTGGTGGTCCTGGCTGCCTTCAGGCCAAAATCAGGCTGTGACGTAGACGAGTGACTGTTTCAGGGCCCATGGGCAGAGGCCATGATGCACAAAGCCATGGAGAAGGGCCACTGGGTCTTCTTCCAGAACTGTCACCTGGCACCCAGCTGGATGCCCTCTCTGGAGAGACTCATCGAGAATATCGATCCCGACAAGGTTAGTCACTGTGCAGCCGCAGAACAATGGGTGATTTGGCTTCCTCTCTGGGGTATAGACCAGACGTTAGGTAAGAAACAGACACCACTAACTCCCAGCACTGTGTTTACAGCTCTCTTCTCTTCTGCTTCTCCTCCAGGTGCAGCGCGACTTCCGCCTCTGGCTGACCAGCCTGCCCAGCAACAAGTTCCCCGTAGCTATCCTGCAAAACGGCTCCAAGATGACCATAGAGCCTCCTCGCGGCATCAAGGCTAATCTGCTGAAGACTTACCTGAGCCTCTCTGATGACTTCTTCGCATCCTGCTCCAGGGTGAGATGCCACAGGGTTCATCTCCTCTCATACCTTCCTCCTCTTTCTCCCTCGGCTTATAGCTCCCCCTGCTGACGACCTGTTGTTGTTGTCACGTCTCTCTCCCTCCCAGACCGGCCAGTTCAAGTCCCTGCTCCTCTCTCTGTGCCTCTTCCACGGGAATGCCATTGAGCGCAGGAAGTTTGGCCCGCTTGGCTTCAACATCCCCTATGAGTTCACGGACGGTGACCTGCGCATCTGCATCAGTCAGCTGAAGATGTTCCTGGACGAGTATCAGGATATCCCCTACAAGGTATTAAAGCCCTGCTCTGTCTGCTAGCCGGGCTTAACTGGGCTTCTGGAAGGAACTTTAAGTACATCTGTCCTTGACATTCTTTCACATTAGAACACATTTGAACTGTCATTCCCAATAAATAACCCTGTGTAAAGATGACTTTATTTGGCAAGTGTTGCCTCTGACAATGGTGTGTGTGTGTGTGTGTGTGTGTTTGTGTGTGTGTGTGTTTGTGTGTGTGTGTGCGCGTGCACGCGTGTTTGTGTGTGTTGTGTAAAAGTCAAGCTGCTAAGTATCTCAGTGACATACAGTATGATGGGTCCTTGTGCCCCCAGGTCCTTAAGTACACAGCAGGCGAGATTAACTATGGTGGCCGTGTGACGGACGATTGGGACCGGCGCTGCATCCTGAATGTTCTGGAAGATTTCTACTGTCCTGCTGTTCTAAGTGAGGAGCACATCTACTCTCCCTCCGGAGTGTACCGTCAGATTAGCACGCAAGAGGACGTCAAGGTGAGGCAAACAGGGGCTCCGATTCGGGATGATAATGTCTCAACCCAGATGTCAACTCATATTCACCAGCTGTTGTGTGATTTGTTGGATGTAGTTTTTGTCATGATGCCTCCATACACAGGGCTACCTGGACTATATCCGCGGCCTGCCCATAAATGACACACCTGAGATCTTCGGTCTCCATGACAATGCCAACATCAGCTTCGCCCAGAATGAGACGTTTGCTCTGCTGGGGGCTGTAGTCAAGCTGCAGCCCAAAGCAGCAGCCAGTGGCGGCAAGGGCAGGGAGGAGGTACACATGCCTAGAATCACAACAGCACAACGGAACACAATGCCACTAGGACAGCCTAACATAACAGCACAGCACAACATAACACGTCTCGTAACACAGCGTAACACAACATAACACAACACAAGAAGAACCCAGGCCAGCACAAATCACAACCCAGCCTTACATAGACATCCCACAGGATAACATAAACCATCACAGTCACAACTTGAAAACAGGACATAACTGAAGGGATTTCTGATGCACTCTTTTTTATGATACTAAACATTCCTGGTTTGAAAATGAGTGTCTGTGCTGAGCGTGCAGCTTGTGTTTCCCTGCAGATTGTAGAGGAGCTTGTTACGGGCATCAAGGATAAGGTTCCTGAGCCCATCAATGTGGAGGAGGTGATGACGAAGTACCCCATTCTGTATGAGGAGTCTATGAACACTGTGCTGATTCAGGAGGTTATCAGGTATGCCAGCCTCCAACAACTTTCCCCAATTCCACATTTCCTTACACTCTCCCACTCATCTCTCTCCTCCCATTATTCTCCCCTCTCTTCTCCTTCCACATTTTTCTCTTCCTTCCTCTCCCCATTCCCTCCCTTGGGGAATGGCTTGTGCTAGACCCATCACTGGACAGAAGTTGTTCATTTTACAGTTTAACCCTCTTCATATAGCATGCCTAACAGTTGTTTTTTCCTATGTAGTGAACCTCTCTCTCCTCCTCCTCCTCCCATTCCCTCTCTCTGTCTCTCTCTCTCCCAGGTATAACAAGCTGCTGGTTGTAATATCCCAGAGCCTCAGTGATCTGGTGAAAGCCCTGAAAGGTTTGGTGGTGATGTCATCAGAGCTGGAGCTGATGGCCAACAGCCTCTTCAATAACTCCGTTCCAGACATGTGGCAGGGCAAGGCAAGAGTCCCTCATACCTGACACTTCATGTTCCCCCACTAAAAGCTTGCTCATTTTCTCTGACGACACCATTCTCGCACAGTTACAGAAGAGAATTACAGACCTGTACAAAACAGTAGTTTCTTTACATTAGTACTTACATGTTTAAACAAGCATTATGAACCTTGATTGAGATCACAAACCAGCATGTGGGGAAATGTGTTGGGTAAAATAGAACAACTTAGTTGCCCTTCCTGTTGTGTGTCTGTCAGTATGTTTTTTTTAAGTTGGTAAATCGATTGTTATCCCTTTCCCTCCTTCCCAGAGCCCCACTGCCCCTCCCACTTCCCTGACCAAAAAGACCTTGAAGACCAAAAGAATTGCCACACACGGCACATTGTAGATTTTAGTGTCTGCCTTATGAATCGATAGGTTAATGTTCTTCTCCCAGGCAGTGTCTGTCAGTGCTGTGCTAAGCTGGATCTATACCTCCTTTCCATGCAGGCATACCCCTCGCTGAAGCCCCTGTCCTCCTGGGTTATGGACCTGCTCCAGAGGATTAACTTCCTGCAGGACTGGATCTCCAACGGAATCCCAGCTGTCTTCTGGATCAGCGGCTTCTTCTTCCCCCAGGCCTTTCTGACCGGCACCATGCAGAACTTTGCCCGCCGCTCCGTCCTCTCTATTGACACGGTTGGCTTCGACTTCCAGGTGAGATGCAGATTCCTGACTGCCAAATATAGCCTCTAGGTCATTGCACTTAAGGCATGATGTTATGCCGTGTGACCCCCCTCTAACCCCGCCCCCACAGGTGATGAAGGAGTCGGTGGAGGAGCTGAAGGAGCGTCCAGACATGGGCTGCTATATCCACGGTTTGTTCCTTGAGGGGGCACGCTGGGATGGCCAGGCAGGGCAGTTGATCGAGTCGCGGCCCAAGGAGCTGTACACTGAGATGGCAGTCATGTGGATGGTGCCTGTGCCCAACCGCAAGCCGCCTCCATCTGGGGTGTATGTCTGTCCCATCTACAAAACCCTCACACGAGCAGGTCAGCAGACTTACCCTCTCACCCCAAGATACACTGCAAACCCAAATAAACACCACACCATACATCCCACACTATAAACCCCCATATAAACAGCACACTATACACCCCATATAAACACCACACCATACACCGCACACTCTATACCTCATAGAAACACCACACCAAACACCCCCATGTAAACACCACATTATACAGCCCATATAAACACCATTGAATACATTCAGAGATGGATGATGAAGAAGACTCCCAAATACAAAACATGTTTTATAGAACATGGGGAGAATGATTCAGGACTCTCTTTTCCTGCTCTGTTGATCACATCTGTGCCACATGCTGAAGATAACCTTGGGACACATGGGGTAACAGTAATAGGACACAGCTGTCTGACTGCCTTGTGAAACTTGATAGAATCTGCTATGTATAGGCAGTCAGATTTCCTGCCCTGGCCAAATCTCCATGACCCAGTTCAGTGACATGGCAGGGCAGGCAGTCCCTCACACAGGAGATAGGCAAGAGAGCAGGGGGTCGGTGTGTCTTAAGTGTCTCTGTGTTTACTCCATAGGAACTCTATCCACCACGGGTCACTCCACCAACTACGTCATCGCTGTGGAGCTGCCCACGGACTGCACCCAGAGGCACTGGATCAAACGGGGTGTGGCACTGATCTGTGCGCTGGACTACTAGAGACCTTACCCCCCCATCACCCCATCCCCATTTCAGTCCCTCTTACAGGAACCTGGGCACTCCTTGGCCATCCACTGTATTAATGTCAGCAGTTAGGACAAGTGTACCTTTGCAGTGGGAACTGAATGGCTTGCTTTGGAGTGAAGTGATGCTTTTCACCTCCACTACCATCGCCATCTTACCACACACACACATACATAGACATACAGTGTCTCAGAGCACTAAGCAGGCACAAAGTGCACTAGAGCATGTTTATTAGGAATTTTTTTGAAAACCTTTAAAAAAAGTCAAGGTTAGGTTTTTCACATTTCCAACAGCAAATCTTTTGTAGTTGTGGCCCTTTAATGGTAAGGGGAAGTGATGGTGAGACAATGACACTTTACTATCTCTTGCACACATTTCCCTTCACTGGTTATTCTGGGATTCAGGCAGCTTTTAGTGACATATCACTCACAGCTGTGAGGTACCCTGTAAGCAGTTTTCACTCAAATGGCTTTCACAGGAACGACTCCAGAGATACCTGAGGGAGCAGCAGTGTGGCCAAAGCCAAGAAAATTCAGTCCATGATGTTTGTGCAAACTTCTGTCTGTATGTTGTATTAAACAGTTATTTGTTTCCTTTTTTGGCTACACCTGCATGAAAATTCCTGTGAAGTGAGCGTTAAAGATGTGCTAATGAGCAGGATGTCACATGGGGTCACTTGACATCTCTTTGTTGCTGGGATTTTGAGTGTGTGCTGTTGGCAGCTGGTATAGTTTTTTTTTTTCCCCAAGGGTAAAACAGCAGTAGAATCTGCAATCATCAGGTTAAATTGCATCACACACAACACCACACTGTAACTGTTACAAGGTTTATAGTACAGGCTTTTTGTCTTTCCTCCTTTCCCTCCCTCTGTCTCTCTGTCGCTCATTTTCTTTGTCTCAGCATCTTCCCTCTCCTTCTGCATGTCTCTTTACTTGGGTCTCGTCTTCCTGGCTGAGACAATCCTTCCAATCACTGAGCCTGTGTCCACATCCTAACTGCCATCACTCTGGTGCCAGAAATATGCTATGAGTGGAACAGCACAGGCCAAGAAGGGGAAATGATGACTGCAATGAGGGAAATGGTTTACAGCTTTCTCTCACATAGACACGTGCTTATGCTTACAACAGTTAAATCTTTCCTCTGTACTTTCAGTAAGTCCTGCTCTATTAAATTCTGTTCTCTGTAGTTTTTCAAAATGGTTCTGGATAATGACACCAGGTTTTCACTCTGTAAGAAGGCAAGGGCCACACAATGAACATTTCCAGCTCCTGTAAAGATTTTTTTCAGCTGTATTGGATTTTCATCTGTCTTCACACTAAGAAAGTGGAGGCTGCTACTCGCAGCTGAGCCCAAATGGAAGCCTGCCCAGTCTGTTCTGAACTGGGGGTTAAAGACCTGCCTTGATAAACTCTAGAGGAGCAGAGGAACAGAGCTGTGAGGAGGATGATGGCCAGCACTGTGTATGTATGTGAGCTTGTGTGTTCCCTTAATGACTGAGCAGGTGATAGCTGTATGTGCCACGGTTGCATTGAATCCAGCGCAAGCATCGCTGTCTCCGCGGTCTAACTCTGAAGTCTCATGCATCAGGCACAAGACTCACACATTTAGACCATGTCTGGCTCGCACACATCTATGTTGTGAAATCTCACGCTTTCAATGTGTGACATTTTACTGCATTATTGTCATTCAGCGCTTTACGAAATGCTTGAATCTCACGCCAGTTGCATGAGACTTGAGAGCTATTTCTCTCTCTTTCCCAGTTGGTCTTTAAATCTTTCATATTTTGTTTCGTCCCTCTGAGTTCAGCTGTCCAGTACAATAAATTTATTCCATAATCCAATCCAATCTATATCTGGTATATTGTAAAAGAGCTTCATTACGTCTATAGTATTTATTGAGTAAAACGAAGTCTGAGACTGCAATTCAAAAAATTAAGATTTTTTTTTTCCGGATTAAATTATTTTACCAGTGACAGTCCATTGGTCACTTTCTCTCTACTGGCGAGAAGATGGTAACTAGCTGTGTTCTAAAGACCGTCTTTACAGCCTCATTGGAGTGCGTCTCCAGACTACTTCTGTACCTTTAAGAGATAACTGCTGTGGAAATTTGACATGAGCTAAACAGCGCTTACGTAAGGACTGAGTTGGTGTGAGAGAAGGGACGTGGAACGAGTCGAAGGTGGCGAGAAGAAGAGACCACGGTGCAGCACTGTCCGGTCTATGCTCGCAATATGACTACAGACTTTTGAATGGGAATTTATTTACTTTTTCTGTCTGGACATGAAGAATTGAATTAATAATTGCAATTCTTTATGCTGAGTTTAAATTGATTTGGCAGCTAGAATTACTAGCGTCATTATTCTTAGTAATGATTAAGTCGCTGCTAATCTTTTTGCTATAAGAGCAGTTTATGCAAACAATATGTTAGCATACATAAGTGTTTAAATTAAAACTTTTATACTTGAAAGTGATGGGCAGTTTTTATTATCTGTAAAATTGTAGCCTATTTACAGCTACGTCAATAAAGTAAGTTCACGGTTATAACATTTTACTTAAGATTTCCTTCGATTCAGATCAGTTGTGTTTACCATAGGGTGATAGGATGTGAAATAATAGTTTAAGAACATTCTGAACTACCGTAAGAGGAAAGTTGATTCACATGTAAGACAAAGAGGTGGTAACAGAACTTCAGTTCTAGCTGCCGGTGAAAAGCGGTAAAGAGTAAGAGAAGGGGATTGTGTGCGCCTGTCGACAACGTGCACTGGACTTTTTTATTTCCACTTTTCAGTGGCTTTATTTTTTGGACGGGTAACAATTATTTTACAACAAGGGCTCCTCGAGTCTCCGCTTTTTATTCGAGTGGGAGTATACAGGTTGCTGTGGGGTCGGTAATATAGTGGACCAGGGCGAACATGCACCAAAATGGTAACGAAAAGGAGAAAGAGTCCGAGGCGCCGAAGGAACCAGCCGATTCTCAGCAGGCGGCGAGTGACAGCGCCGCTGACAACTCGGACCGTGACAGCAGCCCCACGCACTTTCCGATGCCGGGGTGTGCTAAGCCAGAGTTCAAGCGCAATGCTGTGACGGACGACTACAAGATCTCAAGTCAAGTACTGGGTCTGGGCATCAACGGCAAAGTGCTGGAATGTTACAATAAGAAGACTGGGGAGAAATGCGCCCTGAAGGTAGTACCGCCCGCTTCAATCAACCATCTTCAACACGAACAAGCTCTCAAATATGTGTTTGGTCATATGCTTGTTTACTATGGAGATTTACAACAGATTTAACAGGGGTTGTAATTTGTGGGTACTGCCTAAAACATATTGTTGTCCTCCAGGAGCAGCAATTGTGTCAAAGACAGAGAAGATAAACTAGAGAACTTTGACCTCTAGAACACTGTTAAATTCTTATCAGAATTGTAAATTACTTTGCAGTGAAGTGAGAGAGAGATGAGAACCCAGAGACGGAAAACTAAGGTGTAATATCAGGCTTTTCTGTGGATGTTGCATTTAACAGCAGTAAGTGTTTCACATACTGTATCTCATCGCTTAGTGATCAGTAGCAGACTTGCATGGCCGCCCTCTCTCACACCGTATATCATGGGCTGCATGGTGTCACAGTCACCTGTCTTTAAGGCATCTGTGTGTATATCACGTGTCTCCTTGGGAACTGCTATGTAGGAGTCTCTTCCTGCTGACACACTTGAATTTGTTTTTGTTTGTTTTTGTGTAACAGGGGATATGTGTGTGTGTGTGTGTGTGCGTGTGCGTGTGCGTGTGTTAGAATGTCTGATATGGTGAAGGACCGAGCTTGAAATGACAGCATCATAGTCCCCAGCAGTGGAGACTTGAGTCCTTCATGATCATGGGTGTATTGAGCCAGCAAAGGTTCCAGCTTTGTATCTTGGGTATATCTGATAGCCATGCATTCACACCTGTGTGAATTTGTCATCACTTTGAGTGTAACATGCACAGACATACCTTTTGTAAACAGAAAGAAAGGATCCTTGTACCATATTCCAGCAGTCCTCCTTTCAGACTAAACAATGGGTAGTTGATGCTGCAGTGTCTTTTTCTGGGCTGTTTACAGAGATGACAAAAAGGACGGAGAGACATACACTTTGTACCAAGGAACTTTGAATCCCGTCCCCATCTCATGCATACAGTTATGCTGTCTACTGATCATGCTTTTGGTGAGAGTCGCCCTTCAATATCTTCAATATCAGTGCATCAGTTCCATCACAACCCCTCTTCCCCTTTCAGCAGAGGAGGCTCTATTCAGTTCAGATGAAAACAGAGTTTTATGATGACAAGTGAAAGTGAGGCCACCGTACATTATGATCAGTGATCAATGGAGTCTCCGTCACTCTCACTGCTCCCTCTGAGATGTGCTAGATAACGCTGCGTCTCTCAGAATGTCCTCAATACCCAAAACCACCTGTGGAATCGGACACAGCAGGAGACCTACAGTCATTCACCTCAACCCTAAACCTCACCCAAAATAAACTCTAAACCTCTATGTTGTTATATAAGTTGTGTAATATTGTGTGGTTCCTTAACAGGTACACAGCACTTACTTTTTACAGTGTAAGTGAACACTTAAGTGTTAAGTGTAAAATTACATATGTAAATTACCTATTTTGTATGAAGTGTGGCTAAACCTTTTTCCCCAAAATACCTTGCATTAAGTCAGTACCATTACTTCAGAAGATTAAGGCAGGTCACGTATGCAGTCCCTGCAGTTACTTTGGAGCAAGTTCCTCCTGCCACCCATGTTAACCAATACTGTAGTTTGATGAAACTTGTTGTTAAGCCTAAATATATAGCCATAGTCCTGGAAGAACTAACATTTGTTGTGCTGTGCTTTCTAGAAGTGGCACCCCGGTAAGCCATGTTGTGGCGCCTCTTGATTTCTGACCCATGGTGCTAAAAGTGGGTTTATGGGTGTGACGCATTTGAGTCTTAGCCTCCAGCCATTGGGTGTGGGGAATGGCAGGAAGGGGAGTGTGTTTAGCAGAAAATCTGTTCCATGTGATTAGGTGCAAGGTGCTCATTTCCGTGCATGTGTGTGTTCATGCCTGCGTGTATGTCAGGGTGTGTGTGTGTGTGTGTGTGTGTATCTGTGTGTTTTAGTCTGAGCGTGATAGTGTTGCCTGCAAGTGTCTGTTATGGAGCTGAGTTGGCACCAGGATTTGGGTTTCTGGAAGGTGCAGTTATATTGGATCAGCCTGTAGTGACGTCTGTTTTTCCGGGTATGCATTGGAAAGCTGTCATCACAGAGGCAGAGGAAGAGAAATTTACGCCACAATCTCATGCAGCACGGCCCAGGGACCTGAAGCAGACAGACACATCCATTATAACGGCTGCAACACAGTTTAATGGCTGCAGCATATATTGACATTGATTGAAATTGATTCTGCTGGTAGACTTAATCACTGTGGATTATATTTGTATGTGGTAGTGGTAATTCACTACATACAAATGTAGTGACACAGATGTCCAGACACATATAGGGGCTGTTTTTCTAGAGTCTGAAACTGTCAGTGGTGCTTTTCCCTCAAGGAATTGCAGTGACCTGCAGCACATTGGCATTACATTGTTCATTTCAGTGCTCACGCTCTTGGTGAGACTGCAATTATACCAGGTGTGTCTGGGCATGGTTCTCTCCCTCAGCCTTTCTGTCTCTTCAGTAATAGAGTGGGTGGCGTGGTACTTTCTCTCCTTCTGTGTGATTACTTTGGTGATGTCATGGTGCTCTATTTGTCGTTATGGTTTTCATAACGACGTTTAGTTTATGTTGCTGGCGGGGGAGGGGGGTGGGGGGGGTGGGGCAGACAACTGGGGATCTAGCAGCCTATTACAGGCTGGTTTCCTTAATCCTTGTTTACTATTATTCTGTGTCAGGCTCTGTTTCATTTTGTGTGCTTGTTTTTCATTTTTTAACTTACCACACCTCCTTCTTGTTGCTGCCTTTATTTCCCCCTGAAACAATGAATGTATAGGAACGTATAGGACTGCTTTACTTCATTCTAAAACCAAGTGGTATCTGAAACTATTTGAAGGGGTTGGGGAACTGGATGTCAGTCGGTATGCTGTGAAAATATGCCCTGGATTTACAGCATTGTCCAGAATTGAACATTTTGTAGGGAGTTGGTGGTTGTAGAGATTTTAGAGACCTTGTCGTAGGTTATTCTAATTCAGTTAGCTGCCCTGGTACACATACGGTTTTATAATAGTCATCGTAATTTATTGCTTTGTGTTCTGTATAGCAATTAGTCTCTGTGCAAACAAGCAGAAGGAATTTGGAGAAGTGGAAACCACACTCCAGAGCAGTCTGTTTTTAATTAAGTGCACTGCAGACCGCTGACTGTATTGGAAGAGTACAAGATTTCTACACACATTTCTACACACTCAATCTAATATAGCAGTTCTCATCTTTCTGTGTGTGAGCATGACCTCTGACAAAACTCTGTCTCCTTATGTGCAGATGCAGGTGCTATCTTTACACCCATGTCCTGTCTGTTCCATCAGGGCAGTTTCTTTACCCCTTAAGGACAACCTTGGGTGGTGTGTGTTCTGTCTGTGTAGACTGTGTGTTCTGTGTGGACTGTCTCTGTATTCTGTCTGGGCTGGTTCTATATTCTATCTGTGCAATTCAGTCATGACACGACAGTCTATGCTGTGTGGTGTCTCTGTTTTGTGTTTTATGTGGACACTTTCTTTGATCTGTCTAGTTTGGGTCTATCTTCTGTTTATAAAGAGGTAAGCTAAGAAGGAAAGGAGCAGGGCTGGTAGGTTGCCAGTTTGAATCTCAGGTGGCCCATTGCTGTGGTACCCTTTGTCAAGGTATTTAACCAGAATAGCCTCTGTCAATAAATTGTTTAAATCTATGTAAGTTGCTCAGAATAGCAGCTGTCTGCTAAGCAAACATAATGTTATGTAATCTGTGCTGGCTCTTTTTTCTCTGAACTTCATTCTGTGTCCCATCCATGCAGGATCAATCCTGTCTAGACAGTCTCTGTGTTAAGTCTGTGTAGGTTCTATTCCACCTGAACAGTCTCCTTGTTCTCTCTGTGAGGGTTTTACACTGTCTGGACAGACTCTGCATTCTGTCTATGTCGGTTCTATTGCACTTGGACTGTATGTGCTCTATGCGTGTAGTCCTCTGTGAGTGCTGTCTTGACTTGCCCTGCTCTGTCTCTGTAGGCTTTTCCCTAGTTATGAGATGTTTGTGAGAGGTTTTCCCATATGAAGGAGTTAACAGGATTAGAACAAGCTCAACACACATTATCCAGACAGACATATTGTGATGCACTTTAACTAGATGGACAGCTTGGAGAAGGAGTTTAGAACACAAATATGAACTCTGACCTCACTGTCTGGAAAGCCCATAAGACAAGTTATTCAATCAGCAAGGATTTGTAGAGAAAGGTCAATGATAAATATCAATGATATAGCAGGTGTATGGTAACTGAAACATGTATTCTTCAATGTAATGCAGTAGAGCCAACAGAAAATAATTTATTTCTGTAAGTGGGAATAATGAAATGCGTTTTGTCATTTTACTGTGTACGATTTATCATTTATTTGGAAAGCAGTAGCCCTGTTTTGATATGGCTTGATATGACAGTTCATGCACTTTACACAACTGGGTCATTACAAAAAATTCATTTAAGTTAATTACTTAGGGGAACAGCTGTGACACTCCACCTGATATTCAAATCTGTGTTCTTCTGGACATTCACTTCTCTGCCTGTAAGTAGGCTGATGTGTCATTTGCCAGTATCCCACCTCCTTCCCAGAAGGCTTTCCAAAGTGTACATAGTGTTTCCTCTATGGTGTATGTTCTTTGAGAATGGGATACCCACTCCCCTTCCACCCCTGTCATTGGCAGTCCCAGAGGGGGTGATATAAATATCCTGAACCCCTATTAGCCCCCATGGAAGCTTACAGTGGCATTAATGACCTCTCCTTGACCACCGCCTGTATGAACCTCCCCCACAGCAAGCTTCTTGCACATCAAGGGGGTTTATTTTTATCCTTCTCACCTGTAAATGCTGAAGGCAACCGCAGTGAGTGTAACAGTTCCTTGTTGGTATTCAGCACTGCCTCTCACCTGAGCGCACTTGTCTGTTGTAGAATCACAGCAGCGTCATGACAAGCCCGATTTAAAACGGGATGTGGAAGTGAAGGCAGAGCGTGGCTGCGTTTCCAGGGTTTGATGTATGAGTGTGGTGTGTGCACAGCGTGCGGAATGACCTGGGGAAGAGCAGCGTGCGCTCGTTTTAGACGAGTCTGCGGAGATGAGCCTCTCTATCACGTTCTGTCGATGCTTTGAGCTTTCATCAGTGCTGTTTGGGATGACTGCCAGTGACGTGGATGGGGAATAAGAGGTCTGTTCTGCTATTTAGTTTATTTCTCAAGGGACTCTGGGTGAAGGTGCTGTGGGGTGACGCAGAGGCTTTTAGCCCAATTAAACGCCCCCTCTCTCCGTCACCCATCAATCTCGCACACTTGCATTTTTCTGTTTCCCCAGAGGCAACGCAATGAGGACGGGACAAATCAGGGCCATGCGCAGCATGCGGTTACATCTCGCATAAGAATTTAGCTCTAATTTAATCTGGGCATTAACTCAGTGAATACTTATAAACATAGGAAAGCCACCCCTGTCTGTCTTTCCGTCTGCATCAGTCCCTGTATATCTCTCTGCTTCTCCCTCCCTCATTCTCTGTTTCAATCCCAGTCTATCTCTCTACCTCTCTGTCTATTTCTCTTTTTCCATTTCTCTCTGTCTCTGGACCTCTCCCTCCCACTCTGTCTCCATCTTTATCTGTCTCTGTACCTTTCTCTTTCTGTCTGTCTGCATCCCTGTGTCTCTAACTCTCTTCCGGCTCTGTCTCTAAATCTGTCTATTTACAATCTCTCACTCCCTTTCTACCACTGCATACCGCCTCCTTCCCTCTCTTTCAGTGTTTAGTTACTGTCTCTCTCTTTTTTGTCTATATAGTCTCTCTCTTCCTGTGCGTTTTTGTTTTATGTTTTTTTCACACACATCCTGCCACACACAAGCACACACTGGTGTAGGTCACGCACCTGTCTCTTGTCCCAGGATATTGCGTTCAGCTATAACCGTGGAGACCTCAATCAACTCACAGTAGTGGAGGAGAGAATTAATTGTCTCACTGTGTCCCTCAATGAATACTGATTCATCAACTCATAAATGGTTGATAGCACATATTTATACTGAACGTCTGTACTACTGGGGACATTTGATCAATGAATTCCAAACTAAAGCCAAATCATGGCATTTTAAATGTTTATATTTCAATATCATCAGATATTTATACAAGTTAATTCTGTGTAGTTTTCAGCTGAACACAAATACAACAGTAAAGCACATTGATCTGTAATTTGAGTAATTAGAAAGAAAGATACATATCAAATGATGGATGTGAACTCCTTTGACTGTGCAGAAATTTTATGGAATGAAAGTGTCCAGTTTAACATCTTTTTTTTTACATCACAATCTATCTTACAGCTCTGTTAAGTTAATATACACAACATTATCTGATGTTTTTACATGTCTATCAGTCAGCAAGAATGCTGTTGCAGAACAAGAGCAGACAGTGTTTCAAAAGTCTCTTACACACTGTTAGAGATAAACTGCTCACGATAGCTGCTGCCATAGATCACTGCATACACTGTAGAGTGGAGTTCTTTTCTTTAGTGATGGGAAACGTCTCATGAACCCAGTGAAGAGTGCAGTTACCACATACTGCATGGTATTGACAGATATGAACTTCGCTATGGCATCAAACTTTATTTGGTTCAAATCGATGAATCGCTCATATTTTGATAGTACCACCTTCTCATCAAGAAGCCCCACTTTTTGGTCACTGCTGTTCTCTGCAGTAAGCTGACTCCATGTGTCATGGTAGGGGCCAGACAGTCATATTACCGGAATGTTTTCATAATGTCAAGGTGAAGTAAATAAGCAAATGACTGGTGGCTGTGGGAGAGGATCCTCATCGCTCTCTCTTAGGGCTGTGTAGGGTAGACACAGTTCCCACTTGGCAATCAGTTCCAGGGCTTCTCCGGCCCCGTAAACAGCCCTCCTGCCTGGGCCGCTGTCAATTCCTATAAATACTGGCTGACGGAAGACGTGCGCTATGTCAAGGCCCTGCGACTATTCCAGGATGGGGAATGCGCACTGTGTGTCTGCTGGACTCATCAGTTACCGAAAGAGGAGCAGGCAGCAGAGAGAGAGAAAAGCATTGATTGGACAAGGAGGAAGAATCTGGCCGGTCACACAGATGTGAAAATGATTCTGTTAGGGGCTCATAATGCCTGTTAGGGGGTTTGTTTGCATGGTTACATCAAGTTTTTAATTTTCTGGAAGGAAAGGAGACACATAAATTGGAGGAGAGGAAGTTCTGGTTCATTTCTGGCACAGCTGACTCCTCTTTAAATTCAAATCACTGTAGAACATGTACCTCACTCTTTGACCTCTGTGTCTGTGCTTTAACTAGACCACATCAGCTACTGGTTTGAATATTTTTTGGACAAGGTCTGACGGAGGGACGTGACTGCAGGGGCTGATGGTTAGGACTATGATTAAAAGGCTCTGTCTCACTTTCCCCCTCTCATTTCTCTCTCTCTCTCTCTCTCTCTGTACCCCCCTCTATTTGGCAGATTCTGTATGACAGCCCTAAGGCACGTCGGGAGGTGGAGCTTCACTGGCGAGTATCAGGGGGGCCCTACATTGTGCGAATCCTCAACCTCTATGAGAACATGTACCATGGGAAGAAGTGCCTACTCATCATCATGGAGTGGTGAGGACCTCCTGCATATCTGACTACATATCCCAGCATGCGTTATTGCGTCACCATAAAAATACATATCCCAGGAATTGATCTCAAATTTACATTTGCCACCTACTTTACTTGCAAGTGAATACAGTCCCACACTCCCTCACCTGTGTGTCTGCTCATTCATTTAGTCCTGTAATCATTACACAGCGTGGCAGCTCTTAGACGTGATGAAGCATACAAACTACATGTAATTGCAACTGAAAATTCCTACAAGGGAAAACTGTCCAGATATAGTCACGGCTATATTTCAGCCAAGCAAACCATACACGCTGCAATTATCATTACTGTTGTAGAAAACTAGCTACACAAAATGTAATCATCATCACAATCAGGATGAAGTAGCTGCACAAATTGTAATCATTTTCTCGATAAAGAAAGTCCAGCCACACAAACTGTAATCATTTCCACAATAAGGGAAAACTACAGGAGCCACACAAACAGTAATCATTTTCACAGTGAGGGAAAACTACCTATTCAGGCTGTACTAGTCATCATAAAAAGGACATGCGAAGCGTGTCACAGCTGTGGTGCAGCAGCAGAGTTGAGTCACTTGTTTCGGTTGTGAAACATGTGTCTGTGGAAAAGTGCTTTCATCACATTCACCTGCTTCCTGCTCTCCTATTTCAGCCCCTCAGGGGCCGTGAGAGCTTAATGCAAGGATTTCGTGTCTGTGGAAAAAGTGCATGCCGTGATGAAGTTGTGTTCTTTCTCTCTGTCTCTGTCTCTCTCTCTCTCTCTCTCTCTCTCTCACACACACACACACACACACATACACACACACACACACACACACACACGCATAGACATACACACGTCTTTGTCTCCCATATGCACGTATACATACCCCCCCCCCCCCATACACACACACGCACGTACACATGCACACACCCACACACATGCGTGCGCACACAAACACACACACACGCACGGACACACACACACACACACATTCGTCTCTCACACACGGCATACACACCCCCTCATACACACCCCCTCACACACACACACACACACACAGTTTGACAGAGAGTTCGTTTCCGAACAAACAGGAAGCGTGTGCTGCGCTGAGGAGAGGGAGAATGTTGATCACACTGCCCACTACCTTCTCTGTGTGGTTCTATGTCTATGTGAATGTGGCTGCTGGCTTACTGCAGTGTGTAGGAGTGTAGAAATATTTGTCCTCACTTAGCGTTTACCTCTAGGCCCAAGGCCACTTGAGGTGTACTTACTCTCTATGTTATTTCTTTCATGACGTGTGCAGTTCTTGGTGTTTTGGTACCTTGAAAACCTTGTGAACAGCATTTTTACAATCTACTGTGTGATCACTGATGACCAAACAGAATCTTATCTGTGTATGCATGCACATGATTGGACTAGACAAGGTCGATGGAGGTCACTGGGGTATGTGTATCTTTCTGTGTGTGACAGCATGTGTGTGTGGTGTGTATTTTATGTATGTATGAAGTCGACTGGGATTTCTAACACGGTGTTTTGTTGGTCTTGCTCCAGTATGGAGGGGGGAGAGCTCTTCAGCCGTATTCAAGTACGTGGAGACCAGGCCTTCACAGAGAGAGGTGAGAAATGGAGGCAAGGTGCAGAGGATTCTGGGAAGGCAAGAGATGTGAGGGGACATGGTTATGTTCTATAAACTTTGGAGTTCTGTGTGACCTGTTCCATGATGTTCTGTGTTCCATTCTGTTTGCAGTGTGCTCAGTGTGGTTTATTCCAGTGTCCTCTGTGTTTGGTGCTCAGTATAGCTGTGTGTTTCATGATGTCTCGTGCTCTGATTTTCAGGGTGTTTGTGTTCAGTGGTGCTATGTGTTCTGTGTTCTGTGGTGTGCGATTTGTAACCGTGTTTTCTCTGTGTGTTCTGTCCCATGATGCTGCCCAAAACACACGTGCGTGACACTTTGTTGTCTGACTGTCTCCTCTCAGAGGGGGCGGAAATCATGCGTGACATTGGGACAGCCATAGAGTACCTCCACAACATGAACATCGCTCACAGAGACATCAAGGTGAGTTTCGCCCCGAGCAGACAGGACACATTACCTTGTTTGATTAGTGATGGCCTTTTTTACTAGAGACATACATAACTTGCAAACCACTAGATATTTACAGAAGCAATTCAGGTTAAGCACAGTATCTTTCTCAAGTGTACAACAGCAATGTTCCACCTGGGATTCAGTCTAGCCTGGAAACTTACCACTATGTCACATATGAAAAGAGAGAGCTCCATCTCTTTCAAAGGCAGGGATTTCATACAAAGGCAGTAAACACAGACAGTGATGTTTGATGCTGGTGACAGAGACAGAGGGTGTAATGTGTTTGGTAACCATGGCAGGTCTCTCCCCCCAGCCAGAGAACCTGCTGTATACCACCAAGGAGGCTAACTGTGTCCTCAAGCTGACGGACTTTGGCTTTGCCAAGGAGACCACACTACACAACCCCCTGCAGACACCCTGCTATACCCCATATTACGTAGGTGAGTATTGCACGGTGAGGGATAGAGGCAGATGTGGGGTGATACATAGGTAGAGAGGCTATAGAGAAGAGGATGAGCTGGCCAGCTGGAGTTTTAGTTGTTTGACACCTTTGTAGATGAGGGGCTGATAGAGTTAAAGCAAACACAGCAACCACAGCAACGATAAGAACTTTTTAACTTATACATCCAGACCATGGTGCATATGTAAGGTTATGATATGCGGTTATTCATTTTCCATCTATCTCTTGATCTGTTTATTTGTGGTAGCCCCTGAGGTGCTGGGCCCTGAGAAGTATGACAAGTCATGTGACATGTGGTCTCTGGGCGTGATCATGTACATCCTGTGAGTACAGTGTGTGTGTGTGTGTGTGTGTGTGTGTGTGTGAATGCGTGTGTGTTTAAGTAAGCATGTATGGGGTGAAGTGGTTTGGTGAAAACACCTCTGACCCATTTTCAACACTTTCACCCTCAATGACTTTCCTCTCTCCCACTTCTCATAACATTAGAGCTGTGGTCTCTAACCCTGGTCCTGCTGATATCACGCCCACTATGTTTTCCATTCCGCCTTAAATCATTCTGTTTGAAGGGGCAGAGACATTTTAACCGCTCAAATTAAACCACTCGTTTAAAAGAACAAGGGTAACTGGCATTTGACCGTGTTCAGTTGTTGTTATTAAAATGAACTTTTAAGGACAATGTCATTTTTTGTAATCAAATTCATTCTATCCCAAGCTGAAATAGTGTGGTCAAGTATTAGTATGTGCAAATTTACAAGCAGCACAGCCTTATTCACATTTTGATCACAATATCCAAAAACAAGCAAGACATCAATCTTCCTACTACCCTTAAGTAAGTTATTCACTATCGATGGTTTGTAGGTCCACTGCTCCTTCAGAAACACTTGATTTAGGTTGATCGAGAAAACAAAGGTGGTAGCTGTCCGAAAACAGAGTTGGAGACCGCCACATCACACAGTTGGTCAGATTCATAGAATGTGCTGCTCCTTGGCTCCCTCTGCAGGCTGTGTGGCTTCCCACCATTCTACTCCAACACAGGCCAGGCGATCTCCCCCGGGATGAAACGGCGCATTAGGAACGGCCAGTACGAGTTTCCCAACCCTGAGTGGGCTGACGTATCTGAGGAAGGTGAGAATGGGGTGACAGAACGGGGGAATTATGGGGTATTACAGACAGCGGAGGCTCTGATGGTCCCAGCTGGCCCTGTCACTCAAGCTGCAGCACTCGTGGTTGTGTGTGTATCTGTGAACGTGTGCATGCATGTGTTTGGAGGCAAAGACAGTTGTTTTATTTAAGCACAGCTAAATAAAGCCAGTGTGGTTGGTTTGGGTTTTGAGTGTTTTGATGGCTACATCTTCCAGCCTGACCTGTTCTTAATCCTTCTTGTTAGCACAGGTGTTTCCTGATGTTTACTTTATTGAACTGTGAAAATGTCATTACAGACTCTTCCTTTGTTTTCATAAAAAGACACATGAATCACTGTTGGGTTGCATCCCGAAAAGGACCTGCTGTGTGAACTTCAAACTGGGGTGTCTTTCTTTAATGTGGATAAGAAGTTGAGAATTCTGTCACTAAAGCGTCTGAGTTAGAAGATCTCTCTCTCTGGCTTACTGGCTTCATATAAAGAGATCAATTCATATTTGGTCGGTGTACTTGATTCAAAATAAGTAATTCAAAAATAAATGTTGAAATCTGCAAGGCCTACATATTACATGAGACCTGCTGAGCAAGAGATGAGCATAAACAACAGCTGGTTAATACCCATAGATTTCCTGGCAGAACCCATTCATTCACAGTGGAAGAGAACCTACCTCACACACTGAACCCTCAGTGTCAGATATAGCTGGAGCCCCTTTTATGTAGTGAGATCACCTTCTTGTTCTCTTGTAAATAACCCCTCTTTAGATGAAATGTGCCATGCTACCTACCTGCCAGTCCTTTGATTTGGGATTTTTTGAATCAGAGGGCACTTTCCTAAATTGAAAAAAAAGAAAAGTTTGAGGGTATACCAGTGGCGTCGTTAGGTCCGATCATTCTAGGCTATAGCCCCGAATATTTTTGCCCTGAATATAGCAAAACAACAGACAGCCTGTGTACCAGAGCGGAACTTGACTTGCAGCATCCGAAGGTGTGATAATATTTATTTATTATAAAGTCAGATATAACCTCCTCAACCTACCGATGCTGATCTCCCTTCAAAAAAAAAACAAGACAAGCCCCAGGCAAACTTGACTTAGCCTCGGATCTATTCAATAGCTAGAAACGTCCCTGGAGTATACCCAATACGAGCAATTGCAGGTGAAGTGGTGGAAAAGTGTCCAAAGTGAGGAAGAGAGGTCCACACAGTCTATATGCTCTATGCGCCACACATTCTCCAATAAACATATTTATTAATGAAAAAGAACCATGCTGGACATTTGTCCTATAGTAGACCCCTGATAAAGATCCAGCATGGATCAAAATGTCCTTATCCTTTTGATAAATAAATATGTTTAAAGGAGCAAGACATATGTGGGCCTCTCCTGTTCCTTTACAGTCATTTTCGCAGCACCTCAGTATTTATTTATCTGTTAATTGGATGTGGATGGGATGAGTATAAATCACAGCTCATATACATCACATGCCAGCTGATTGTATGTCTCTAAATGTCATGTCTCTGGGCACTGTCAAGGCTGAGCTGTACGTGGGGGGTGACATTGACAGTTGATCTCACCTTTCAGCTAAACAGCTTATCCATCAGCTGCTGAAGACTGACCCCAATGAGAGAATGACCATCACCAAATTCATGAACCATCCCTGGATCAATGTAAGTCCTTGTGACAAAGCCCTGAACCTGTGGCCATCCTGTGTGTGTCTCTGCACACAGTGCATCCTGACCTGTGTGTGTGTGTGTCATTGCAGCAGGCAATGGTGGTGCCTCCAACTCCGCTCCACACCACACGCGTTCTAACAGAGGACAGGGAGCTGTGGGATGATGTGAAGGTGAGAGTGCTGGAGCAATACTGACATCCTGTGGCCACTAGGGGAAATGCATTTTTAAAGCCCATGTTAAAATATTTCAACTGTTAGAACAGACTCAGCAGTCTCAGTGGTACTAGGATTTTTGTATTATTTATGGAAAGTTATTTTTACAGACAGATCTGTTTGCCAAATTGCAGCACTATGCCACAAGGTGCTTATATGCATTCCGATAATGAATGAAACATAATGAATTCCCATAACTGAACAAAGTGTCACACCCTTGTACCAGAACACCTGAACTATGGACTAAAAATTCAGATGAAATTTAGCGACATCAGGGCTTTCTGCATTTCTGTGCACCTTAATTAATCTATAGAAAAAGCCATTAGTTTCAGATAAAACTTTCATTGTTGTGGTTTTCATCTACCTGTACCCCAACTATGTGAACTTTAACAGACTAAGGGGCCAACAAGATGTAGAAAGTCCTAATATTATGGCCAGAGCCAAACTTATTCTCAAGAGCAAACAAATGGCAAACTTCCTCCATCATATGTAGAATATAATAGATTTATTTAGCACTTTGGGAATTTCACAAGTAGAGGTTAAATACCAGCCCAAAAATATGTAATAAGTGCTAAAATTGGAAAATGTCTGTGGAATCTGAGACTTTGATTGACTTTGTCAAGATGTTCGACAAAAATGGAACCTATTAACTGACAAAACTGATAACCAACAGGCCCCAGGCGAGTTCTGGGGTTGCTTAACAGGCCAGTGCCCTTTGCACAAAGGTTACAAGTTTAGTTATGCAGTAGAATGTGTTCAGACAAGGTGGATGGGGCTTGGCCATGAATGGCTTTAGGTGACAGGAGCATTAAGCTCTAGTGTCCCGAGCAAATTCCTTTACCTGCGGTTCATATATTCTGGTTTGTTGCGCTGTCCTCTCTCTGACGGTTTCTCTCCGACCCCTCTATGTGTGCTGTTTCCCACAGGAGGAAATGACTAGTGCACTGGCCACCATGCGTGTGGACTACGACCAGGTTAAAATCAAAGACCTGGACACCTCCAGCAACCCCCTGCTCAACAAGAGACGCAAAAAGGCAGCTGCCGGAGGAAAAGGCGGAGGCAACGTGTGTAACAACCAGTGAGAGACTGGCAACAAGGCGAGGGAAAGGGGAATGGCATTAAGTGTTAGTGCAGAAGGAAATTACTCGGGGAGCGGAGTGTACCACCGAAGGGGGCAGCAGAGAAACTTTTAAGTGTAGTGCTCAGCTCTTGATTCAGCTGTTAGAGAGGAAGGACTGAAGATTAAATTTGCTTTTTTCAGAACTGAAATAATTTGCCTCTCATGCGTTCAGTTTTGTATAAATTTGTGTGTGTGTGTGTATGTGTGTGTGTGTGTGTATGTGTGTGTATGCATGCATGCGTGTGTATGACTGTATATTATTTATGTGCATTTGTGTGTTGTCTTTGCACACAACACTTTCAAGGAGTTTGAATGTTGGAATACCCATTCCTCTAAGACTCCATATACATCACTCAGCACATAGTACAAAATATTAATTGCCTACTCTTTCTTGTGATCCTCTCTGAGAGGGCATTTGTCTTTGGACAGTGATCTGTGCTTTTCAGGTATGTATAGTGGTTCTGGGATTATGAAGGAATACAGTAATTGCATTATTAAAGATTAAGGGAGAGCAATGGGACACCAGCATAATCTAGATAGATCTAGTCTGAATTATCAAGAATATTATCATCATTTGTATTGTTGTGTATCATGTAACATCATATGTATCCTCATCCTTTTTCAGGAATTAAAAACACTCTGGAGATTTTGCATCTTTTTTGACTCTGAAGTTTGATTAATTTGTCTTAATGTTTGCACACAATCACACAATATTAAGTATTTTAAATATGCACAATAATTAGGTAACACCTCTTACTGAGGTTGGAAACACATTTTCTCTTGAAAGGACAATAAAGCAAAAAGAGGCTGGGGAGAGGGTGGTTGAAATGGGACCTAGTACACTCTTACAGCCCTCTCAGATGAAGAATGATAGTAAAAACTATGAACATACATTTTTCAGATAATGTACTGTAGTGATCTGATGGGACCCAGAGCAATGTAGAACAGTCTCCCAACAATAAAATATATCAAATCCATTGGTGCTGTTGTAAAAAAATTATGTAGAGATTCTGACAAATAATTGATGGTTGTGTTGAATAAAAGTGTTTTGCGTGACTGCCAGCAAGTAATAGCTCATTATTGTAGTGGTATATAGTTATCGTTATGCTGTGCAGTGTATTTAGGCTCTCACAGTGGGCAAGCATGTACAAGTTAAAAAAAAACTCCAGCAAAGAAGTTATTGTTTGAGTCCATTATGCTGCCAAATTGGAATTAAGCTACATAATAAACCTATGGAGCCTGTGTATGCCAGACTGATTTATTCAGGGCAACAACATTCAGTTGTTGTGCTTCAATGAATCATATTTTGAGTCTTAGCTTGTCAGTAATGTGGCACTCCTCAGTGGATTTACTGCATAAATCCTAGTATTCTGTTGACATTAAAATTCACCATGACTATTTCACAACAGTCGCAATATGGAGCGTAGCAAAAGGAAGTTAGCTCTGCTCCTGGTACAAGCTTTGACGATTTCGTCATGATGGACTCTGTTGGTAATGCGTTACTTTACAGTTCTCATGCTTTACAGTTGATTAAAATTCTTCTAATTATGTGTACTTCTTCTAGAAATGTGTGGCTGCATTATGTCACAGACTGGAAATAGAGAACACCCAGCTGAGACCAGATCACCCTGGCAGTGACCACAGTGCTTGAGAAGGCAGAGAATTTCCTTCACTGGAGTTTACACACTGAGCAAGCATAGGTTATAGGGTGGGGGGATGGGGGGATGGAGGGGTGGGCAGGGGCTGGGTGATGGTCAGAGGGGTGTGAGTAGGGATTTGACAGCCCCTGTACAACTATGCTATGCAATAGTCAGGTGGTTAACAGATCAGCACACCTTGAGTTCTTCACTTGTTTGGAAATGTCCACTTTCTTCACTTCCTCAGTGACACAGCCCCCATCCCCCAAGAAGGAACAGCACACAGGAAGGGGAGGGGGAAGAAAGGAACAGACTTGGTAGTTTGAGGGGGAAGGGTGTGTGTGTGTGTGTGTGTGTGTGTGTGTGTGTGTGCGTGCGTGCATGCCAGCAGCTGTGATGTGTGGGAGAGAAGGAGGGACACTGTTCAGTTTGACCTTTAGTAAGAATGCAGCAGGGACCAGGAAGGGCATGATAGACGTTCCTCTCATAGTGTCCCAGCTGTTTATTTCCTGGGTGCTCTCTCTTGAATCTGTTTACTGTGCTGAACCTCATGCTGCCATTTGCCTACACCCTCCAACCCCCCTACAGCCCAGCCAACTGATGCCTGACCAGGAATGACAGGCTCTGCTGACCTATCACCACCATTATCGCAAGTAGCACTGATAAGGGTATCATTACACGTTCAGAAATAGCTACAACCCGTATAGATCACATGTTGCTCAGAGTCGCATTGTCAGGAAGGGGCCCACAGCCCCCTCTTCTCTGAGGGTCTCCTGTCCATCTAGTTGGTTGGTGCCAGGTCCCTCACAGAATGTGCCCTGTTGTATTAACCTCTGACCTCTCGGCTCCCTCTGTGTGACACTTGCATTTCTGTAAAGCTTTAAAAAAACTGGCTTGTCTGAGTGGCCTGTCAGAGTTCTTACCTTACAAGCAGTGTAAATATGTTACAAGCACACCTTTGATGAATTCATTGCCCAGAGATCAATTTGACAGTATCCTTTATTACTGACGATAAATGATTGTAGCTGGTTTGGTCAAAATCTGAATGTGATTCTTACATACTGTAGTT
Organism: Megalops cyprinoides; assembly: GCF_013368585.1. Taxonomy (NCBI): domain Eukaryota; kingdom Metazoa; phylum Chordata; class Actinopteri; order Elopiformes; family Megalopidae; genus Megalops; species Megalops cyprinoides. The sequence goes on from NC_050588.1 coordinate 20,745,325, forward strand.
GCTTGTTTTGTTCACCTATCCCTCCTAATTAAACCATTAAAACCACCATCACCATTCCTGGCCCTCCTTTTTGCTGTAAAATGCTCTCTTGTGATCTTCCTGTGAAGATTCTTAATTGTTCATTCCTAAGAGAGCTTACCCTATTACTTTTCCGTGATGATTTGACATTTTGGCCAGCCCATAAGAGAGAACTCCTCTAAATTCCTCTAAACTGGTTGGATCGGCACACTGACACTCTTTTTGGAACAAACAGAAAAAAAATTCTGATTCCGACTTGTGAAGAACAGATATGACTCCTTATGTATTCTTTGCTTCGTTCACATCTTTAAGATAACAGCTACTCTGTACTTTACATGGCAACTGTATCCAATGAAGACAGTGGGTTGGGCCAGCTGTGTCATTTTCAGCTGTGCGTTGAAAAATGTGCCTGACTGTCGGACATGTGTTCATATGTCAAACGTATACATTGGGTAAACAATAAAAAGGAAAATAATTGTGACTTATGGAGGTTTCCCTCATTCGTCAGCCAACAGTATGCCTGCACCCCAGTCTCTGTGCGTGTTTGTGTTACGAATAGCCTGCGAAAATGAGTTGTACTACTTCTAAGATTGTGGTACGCTTTGGAGATCTGGAGCGACTCCCAGCTTCATTCACTGTGTAAGAGCGCCGCTCAGACACACAACACAGTCAACCACTACGACAGGGAACGAACAGCTCTCTTGCAAAGCCCGGATAATGAGGGGCTCCAGTCGTTCCAAAAACACACAGAACCTGGACAGGACGGGTAAGGAACCCCAGCTTTGAGTTTTATTTCGGTTATCTGTCATTTCTTGTGCTAGGAATACGACGCAGTTTTGCGCAAACCAATTTGCAGCACAGCGGTGCTGGGGTTAGTGCGAGACGGAAGAAGTAAACACAACTCTGCACGTAGGCAGTGTATGTTCTGAAACAGTGCGATACCTTTCTCGCAGTATGAACAAACAATAAGACCCTCGAAATGTGGGGAAAACGTGACTCAAGTGAGAGATGCTTGTGTGCAACAATGCCTTACTGCCAACAACGCCAAGGTCAAGCTTATTTTTATTGGCATTTCGTCGTAATTTTTTTCTGGGGCCGTATCCAGTGTATAAAATGCGTCTCTAGTCTCTGGTACACTGAGAGGAACGCTTACAGCTTATAGAAATATTTTTCCTTTATAAAAACCATTTACAAATTACAGCAAAATACCATTGGCTAGGTTTTATTACAACAGATAGGACAAGCTGGATAGCAGGAACTGATGTTTAGCTAGTCATGTTTACATTGCAACAATCTAGCAAGCTAGTGTTTCGGTACGTTTTCTGTCTTCTACACATCGTGGCATTGGTGTTCACTTGTGTTATAGGTAGTGTGTCTTAGATACATTGCGTTTCTCATTCCCAAAAGAGAAACACGAGTGTGTAAATTTTTCGTCACACAACTATAATTTGCAGTCATACGTACAGAAATGGTGGGTGTCCAGTTAGCTCCATTCCTTTGATCCGAGTTGCAGCCTGTTGAGGACTATCTAATGATGTAAGGTGTATTATTGAACGGGAACAGTTTATCTCCGTGAGTGTTCAGAGGTCGCGTTATTATCGAGGTGGCTAAATACCTTAGTAACCATATGTGATAATACTATTTACAAAATCCACGTGCTAACCACGAAATATAGTCTACAGAGATGACAGAAACGCAAGCACAAACGAAATGTTTATACTAAACACGATGCAATCAGTTCTACCGTGTTTGCATTAATTTTAGTTGAGTGATGAATAAATGACATTTACTATCGATTGCATGTCCTTATGTACTCACAGTAGTGTGGGCTAGCTAAATAGGTAGCTAATACGGACAATTATGCGTTCACAAGGTTAAACAGGGTAACTAAATATAGCTGCTCATATTCTCCGTTGATGTACAGCCCCTTGTACGCTCTCTGGGACATGCTGGAATTAAGTCACCCATACGTGCACGCTAGATTCAATTTCAAACAGTAAGGTACGACACCAAAAGAAGCTGCTTTGGTTTCGATTGTGTTAGCTAGCCACTGCTGTTCTGTTTCCTGTTCCGATGGCGGTGTGGGGTCGGTACGAATGCGTTTCTTTATTAGGAATCTTCAAAGCACTCCTTTCATATGTAGCCGCAGACTGGACTTGACAATGATGTCCACTCTGGAAATCAAGATGGAACGGACAACCTCTTCCTTTTTTAAACAACAGTTCCCTGATATGTGACAAATGGTTTGGAAAGCCATTTGCTTGATTGGTGTCATTGGACGCTAACTACAACAGCATACATACATTGAAATGTATTCCGGGGCTATTCTATACAACATTTTAATTTAATCAATTCTGTAGTTCGGTTCCTGTGCGCATATGTTAACATTCAACGTCGTCTTTGGACAAAATACTTTGTAAAACACTTGAGGCACAAATCCCATCTGAAACTAAGGGACAGGCGTGTGACCACAGGCGATGGAGTCATGATTAAAATGCCAGATACAGGGTCCTATGTTTGAATCCCACTTTGGACATCCCTGTTATCTCCACGAGGGTTTACAGAATGTGAAATATGTAAAATTATAAATGGTAATTTACCAGTCATGGGTGTCTGTCTACAAAGAAAGTGAAAACATACTTTTATTGTGGCAGAACATTACTGTGACGGAGTGCCGTCACTACGGTCAAAGTATCATGGTTGGTACCCCGTAGACCTGGGTTCGAGGCCAGTTACGGTGACTGCTCTTGCCCTTCGCTATAAATGGTGTCAGAAGTGGGATGGCTTGCCGCGAGGCCATCAGAGGCATGCCTGGTGTGTGAGCCGTATGAGGGACCCCCAGGTTCAGTTAACCCCGGTGTGTGAGGGACCCCAGAGATGGGTGAAGCACTGGTGAGTGGGGCACCCTGGGATGGGAAAAGTACGGCAAGAGAATTCGTGAGGGACGCCATGGTGCGTGAAGCACATGGGCGCGCTTCCCGAAGGGGAGGGCAGTGTGATGGAGTGTCATCACTATGGTCAAAGTGGCATGGTTGGTACTCCGTAGACCCGGGTTCGAGGCCAGTTATGGTGACTGCTCTTGCCCTTCGCTACAATTACTAAGGATAACACTGCCTACACACATCACCTATTTAATCTGTGTTATCTTTCATGGCCTTGATTGAGACCACACCTTTGTTCTGCAGTTGGAAAGTTTCTGCTATTTTAAAGACTGTAATAGTAAAGTATTAATGTACAGTTTAGAAAAGGAAAACTCAATGGTAAAAAAAAATCATTAATGAAGGGAACTGCAGTAAGTCCTTGATCTTTGAATGTACCACTGACTGGAAGGATAGACACATTTATACAATCATACAGGTGTTGACATTCTATCCCCATCTTAAGCCTGTATGCACATTTCCTGGAGAGACTGTATGAAGAACAATCTACTGGGTAGCATCAGTGTGTAATTTCTGAGAGTTTCTATTAGGGATGTTAACAAATATATTAACAAACTATTAGTGGCTTTCTACCCTATAACTCTTAACAGTCTAACAAATAATACACATATTTTTTAAAAAGGTCCAAGTATTGCTATTCTGGTTTTCACCAGATGAAATCTGAATCAGTCCCCAGAGTAACTTACACCATTAGGACTCTGTTTTCAGATACAGAATGAAAGGGGTTTGGAATGAGGTAATAGGTTTCAAATGATGATTGGTAAAGGGGACTCTTGTTAAAACACACAGAACACTACTGTTGCTGGCTGACATGCAATGTTCTGTGTGCAGCATTGTGTGGAATCATGTACCTGTGCTAGTCTTCATACCCAATCAGAGCTTTAGAGTAAGGTGCCTCTACTGGCAATATGCTGGGCAGGGGGGCGGACAAGAATTTAGACAAAGGAAAGGAGCTGTAAAGATGTTAACCTTACTACAGAGCTCATACTGCAATTGCTGTTAGACTGTAGTGAGTCGTAGTGTACGCCACACTGACACAGACCCCAGAAAATAAAAATGTAAACCAGGGCAACAAAAAAAAAACTGCCGGCAAGTTTTCTGTTTGTTCCTTGATTCTTATGCGGAATCCTGTGATTTTCAGTGTTATGCTGTTGATAAAATACACTGACAATGTATTCACACAGATGCGATGTGAATTAAGTCTGAAGCTGTGAACTCAATTTGACATTGTTGAGCCAGATAAGCCTTAGCGGCTATACACGTCGATGAGCACACTGGATTCAGTGTCCTGTTCCTCCCTCTGCTAAACAAACAAACAAAAATCTTTGGAAATATATATATTTTGAAACATTTGTTTTGATTTTTTTTTACTTGCATTAAGAAAACTAAACAAGTTTCCTTGAAAGTCTGCCTCCTTCTCCTCAACCCTGTAGGCAAGCAAACCATGTAAATATTTGCTAAACTGTTCAGCTTCATGCTCAGTTCTGCTCTGCTCTCATGGTGGGAGTGGGAGGGAGAGGCTTGTTTTCATGTGGCACATGGTGTTCTTCATACGCTATGCTTTGGCCTCCTGCTAGGTCACATGACGCTGCTGTTCAAAACCAGGGGCTGGTCCTCACTTCTGCATTTCCAATCTTTCCAGTCTCTGTCAGTGATTCATTTGTTGTTTCATGTCCCTTTAAGGGAAGAAATGGTAACCTGTATTTCTTGTCATGTATTCTGCACTGCTGTTCTGTGTGTTAAGTCACGACTAATAGGAACAGTAGTTTCCTTTTCCTCCTTGCCCTCAGCCCAGGCGCCTGTACCCAGTACCATTACAGTGTAATAAACAGTAGTATACAACACCATTGCTATTGTCATCATCCACCATTACAAGGCTGTACTCTTACTGTTTTGCATGCTCACTCAATGGGTGTGGCTATGTGGCTGACTCATAATTAGTCAATGAGGTTGATTGTAGATTTCACAACCACAATTTACTGTCAGCTAGCAGTCTGATCTTGCAAGATTCTGACTTGGCTTGTCAGGTCGATTCAAGTTCAGCCACCGACTCTTCCTTCTGCCACAAAGTGCATTCTATTTACAATCCTGGATTCTGGCCAGTGACTTTCCACAGAGGCGTGTTTGAGCCATAGTGTCACTGTTTGTCAGAAAACAAACGATTGTTGTGACCCCTGAAACTCGCTCTCCCCTGTGCCTGGAAAGCAGGGCTTCTCTTCCTGCCTCAGGCTTCTGAACTTTGACCTGTTTAATGTGTGGTTGCCCATCCCGATTCAGCATGCTAGATCATCTTTCTAATATATCAAACAGGGTTTGTTAAAGCAGAATTGTCAACTTGAATTTCTCATTCTGGCCATTCTGTCTGTCAACCATTGCCTGATGTGTGGTGAGGATCTTCAAGCATATGGCAGCTGTGTGTCAGCTAAATGGATTCTACGTGCCAGTGGTGGAGAAACTAAGGTTCCCCTCTCTTTGCCTCATTTGCTTTATGCTCAAGCTGGCGGCGCGCGCGGAGTTCATGTTCTTGCAATTTCGTTGCGCTTGCACAATGACAATAAAGTTCTTGAATCTTGAATCTTTCTGTTTCAGAAGTTCACACGTAATATGCAAATAGCTTTTATGGTGTCATTTGCCTCTGTCCCTCCCAGTGTCATCACTGGTACTCATGAGTGAGGCATGTTGAGTAGGACACTGCAAGGTCCTTTAATTCATTCCTCCACTAACTCAACTGAGGTCATTTTTATAGCACTGAATCAAGGAAGTGTGTAACTATCAATACTGTGTGTTAGTCCTAAAGGAGAATTGTGTCTCTAACTGCATGATTTAGTGAGTGTGCTCTACTGTGCTGGAAGTCACTCTGGACAAGAGCATCTGCTAAATGCATGTAATGTAATATAATGTAATATATCATGACAACTCCATAGTCAGTGAATCTTTCCAAAGCTGTGGCATATTTGTTTTGTTCAAATTTATTCGTATAATTTTTGATTCATTATGAAAAAGAAACTTGCATCATTTTAGAAGGAATCTAGGGTTTTGTATACTTCATCAGAGTACTGTACGTTTGTGTAGGTATATAATTTACAGGTACTTTGATTCTACATTTTAATGGAATATAAACTAATAATGGATTATTATTAGAATTGTTTGTTAAAAAGAGAAAGGAAAAAAAATACCAGTAAATGTGTATTTAGAGGTGTGTCTTCAATCAGAGGTGGAAAATGGTCAATAACTCTAATGTTCTGACTGCTGTAGGAAGCTCACTCCAGCACTTGGGGGCGAGAACAGACAGGGAATGTCACTGGGATGTGCAGCGCTGCTGTGTTTCAATACATTTGTCCCTGAGGTTTGTAGAGCTGTTGGCTGGGGACAGTAGGAGGATTTATGCCTCTGCATGAAGCCTTAGACAGATGACAGCAGTGCTTCAGCCAGTGGCCATGCAGTGCAAGGAGAGGAGCGTCAGTTAGAGCATCAAATGTGTAGTATATGTTGATTTTTAAGATAAAGCCACTGCACTTAATACTTAATTAGCTGAATTATTTTGCCCATTTTTCATTTTTTGATGGAGTGATACATTTGGCTTAGGATTGCACCTCAGCAGTTTACTAATTATTCATTGTACCAGTTTAGTAGGCACAACTGGTTGGAACAATACCCAGCTTACACTCTGGCTTTCCAGGACACCACTAGTACCTGGCAGTTTTTTTTTTTTTTCCACTGTCGCAGCTATAATCACCTTCTTTTCCCCTGGATCAATTACTCTGAGTTTCCAGTGCAGAGTTTTTAGCATGAACTACAGGAAGCGCATGCCTGTTTCCTTATGCAGGACACGTGCATGGCCAGTGTCTATGGAGAAATTGCAAGAGAAATCGGCTAAGGTCCTTGTGTGTCAGTTGTCAGTAGGATGTTCTCTCAGTCAGAGAAGTGCTCGTCTTGCACCCAGAGACTCTGCAAAGTCTTATGGAGCCAGTCCTCCTCAATGGGAAGAGTAGCATGGTTTGGGATAGGCCATTATGATGAGTGGCATTAACTGAAAAGTGGGTCAGAACACCCCATCTGCAGCATGCCATTGGGCCATTGAAGGCTGTCCCTCTAGCCACATAAGGGCAACCTAGACCCTTCTCTCTGCATATATTTAATGAAATTATGAGACCTTCCATGAACAATTCTGTGGGATTTGTTTTTACTGTTGCTTTCATCTGTTTTAATCATGCTGTTTTCCAGCGCCACCCCCACCCTAGAAATGTCTTACACATGCACATAAACAGGGAGAGGACTGAGGCTGACTGACTGCTAGATGGCTGACTGACTGCAGCTCAGAGAGTGTTGGGAAGTGGATATGTCCATCTGTGTCTTGTCTGCTTAGCTAAAGTAAGTTTATTACTACACAGAGAGTGAGCTGACGTACTTTTGTTTACCCTAATGCGAGGAAGCGCTAATCCCACTTCAGCCTCATTCTGTCTTCCTCACAGCGCTCTCCTCTCCGGTCTTTTCTGCTTGGGATTTTTAAGGAGGTTTTAATAGAGGCAATCAAAGAGAAGACAGAATAAGTGCTTGTCCATCTCACCCTGTGTCAGTCAGATGTTTATTATGGTTAACTGTACAGCTCAAGGCTATGGTTGATGTACAAGGTCTCTAAACACGCTGTTTACCAGGTTGGAGTCAAGGGCTCTCACCCAATACTGCCACCTTGTGGATATGTTGTCAAAGAGATTAACTAAGAAGTATCAAAGACACAAAGTATCATTGTGGAGGTTTCAAAAACAGTGACAGCACGTCTACAAAAAAATCCATTAGAACCAAACATTTGGGTTTCGATTTAATCACTCACGAGTGGCTAGTTAGCAAACAGGTAACAATTGGTCTTAGAGGAAGGCTTTGTCCTGACAAACTGGAAAGCTCATTTTGGCAAAGCACTTTCAAGTTGTTTGTTGCAATTTATTCTGAACTAAACTGAAGGGAAATTGGCAGCAGTGCAAATCCACATAATCCACCATTTTGATTAAATGCACCTTTTGGGAGTTCCTTTTCTTTCAGTTTTTGGGACACCCATTTTTTGCTCATAGTCTCATTTAGCATTAAAGTGTGAACCAAAAGAACTCAGACAGAAAATATATATATTATTTTGTGGTATGTTTGAAATAATAAAAGCAGTTGTTGTTTTTTCTGTGGCTTTATTTGCAAATTTCATGGCACCCATGACCTACATGACAAAACCATATAGATATAGACCTACTTAAATCATGGAGAAAATTAATATTTTACCACAGATACTCTGTTTATTTGACCAGATATTCAGGTCTGCATGCTTCACATTCATGGTTCTGTCGCTGCTGTTGTTGAAGCAGCAGTCTTCTGGTGTGTTTTGAACATTCTGGTCTAAAACAAGAAATCAATAACTTGCAAAGGAGCACAGACAGCACCAGAGCCTTGTCTGACCTAGCAGAACCAACACAGGACAGAGTAACACAGGAGCTGAATATCTGGTCATAATAAAGAGTGCTTTCAAATTGGTCTGTGTTAGCAAAATTTCCCAAGCATGTTGCTACAACGGGTTTTTGTACACTTAACTGTATTAGGTATAAATTGCCAATACTCTATACGTCATAGTTTTTACATTACAGCCTACAGCACCTACGTGTGTTGTTTAAATATATCACAATATAATTTTCTTCTGCTGAATTTACAGAAATTGCCATGGAATGTCTTCAGGCAAAGAAACCTCCTTGAAACAATGATGCCTCTGTTGTCCTGTGGCATTCTGCTACAGAGTTTAGGCACGTGGAGCTTTCGCAGGCATGGTTTCTCTGCCAAAGTGGGATTGTATTAAGTAGTGTGGAGTCAAAACAAATAAAGTGGCAGTTCATTTCAGTCAAATGGGCACTCAGCTTCTTAAAACATAGACTGCATGTTTTTAAATCACATTTCCGCTTCTGATCACAGCAGTAAATGAGCTACAATTAGATGTGAAGGCTGTATTTTTTTAAAAAGAGTATGAAAGGCATTTATATGTGTAATCTGGATGGTTATATGAGGGCTATGCTTTGATGTAGAATGAGGGGGGGAGTGCACTGTGTTTCTGTATGTTTTTTTCACTATAGCCAGGATGGATTGTAAAGTTTAATTACAAAAATGAATACTGTGAGTGAATATTAGCTTTTTTTATCATATGTAGTTACCATCACACTTTCAGTTTTGCCCTCTATAGGCGTTAAATGGAATTACACTATCATTTACATTTATTAATTTAGCGGATGCTCTTTTCTCCAGACTGACTTACAAAAAGGGCATTCAGTCAGGTTGGTCAAGTAGCTGCACAGATACTGAATCATTAGTGCCATCCTTGAGCTGTAGTGCCATTGTGGGAAACAATCCCAAAAGGGGAGTAATAACAGTCTAAGTGCACATAACCTTAAGCTATCACCACCAATTTGCAACTGCTAGGTTTTAACCTTGTATGGCCACCACACATTTATGAAGTTGATCATGCGTCTTGAGACATGTAGTTAATTTTTATTTTTTAGGACAGGTCTGTACTGTTTCAAAGGATGCTTTTTACTGGTTTGTGAGACACAGACTTTACACACTTCATAAACTTTGTCATCAAAAATGATGATTTGACACGGAGCGCCCCACAGTGTTGAAAGGTCGAATGGCATTTTAGAAGTTAGGAAAATGGTTTACGGCTATGGTGACCGCACTAAGTCCCAGAGATTACGAAGGATTTCGATTTTAGAGGTTCCTTTCAACCAGTTGACTGATTGATACCTGGAATAATTGTTTCAAGTTCCTGTCCTTTATGTCAGTCCAGGTGTGGAATCAATTGTTGAGTTTAAATGAAGACCAGAAACAATAGGATCTCTAGCTCACACACTTTGATTTAAAGAGCATCCGTATCGGATGACCCTTGAATATGTGATTTATTATCAAAGGATTTGCTATGTTGTTTTAACGAACCAGAGTCTGGTTGTTCTGGCTACAGAGTGACAGTCGGATGCTGTTTGGTGAATAGAATACCGACATTAGAATACCGCACGGACAGAAATAATTAAAACAGCGGGCATATTTATCTTCATCGGATTCATGTTTACTGTCGTTTTAAACCGTCTTTTGTGAAACGGTAATATGCACAATACAGGCGGTGCTAAGCGAATGCATACAATGGCTAATGCCTTGTGTTAGTGACATCTCGTCAGCTCTTTGCGCAGCATCATTGCCAGTCGCGCATAGTTTCGCGAGATTACGGTAGGTATTTCTTGTGGCGTTCCTCAACCGATGTGAGATCCATTCCCCAGATCCGTGTAGTGGGTATGGTAATGAACAGTTCTCACCCTAACCATTTATAAAGTGGGATTTGGACAAATGGTGCGTTAAATACGATGAGCCTCATGGAAGATTGCACAGAACGGCCAACAGTAGCGTCACCGCGAGAGCTCACTCAGAACCCGCTGAAGAAAATCTGGATGCCCTACAAAAATGGCCTTCCAGAAAAAAACATTTCTCAAAGAAAGGGTAAGCGGCCAGCTGGCCATAGCACCAGTCTGATTAAGTCTCCAGCGAGCAAGCAAGCGGCCAACGATGTGCATGGAGCCAGTTCAGTGTTGGAATGGATATGCCTTTTCTAGTAACAGCATTTCGCTTTGCACGGTGTTCGAAGAGCTGATAAAATCCTTTGTTCCCTGAGTTTTAGTGGAGGTACACGGATATGACTTGTGTTTTGGAAAAGTGGCTAGTGAGCTATGTGGTTGTTCATGTTCCGTAAATGTAGTAATTAACTAGCACCTCTGTGTGCGTCATATTGCAGCTAGCTGGTAGACATGGTACAGTAGGCTACCTTTAAAATGTCTGTTTCGACCAACGCTTGGTAATATACCGCCTATTCGCTCGCTAGTTTACAAAGCTTTTGCAACTTCACGGAAGTGCTTTTGAAACAGGTGTAGAAAAGCATCGTTTGCAGGTTACCTATTTTATGAGGCTTGTTGACTAGAGGCTAGCTCGCACTAAGCTCCATGTCGTGGTATGTGCTACTTCGTTAATCGCAGTTTTTTGAGGTGTAACGTTAGCTAGAGCAGTTGACCATTTTGGGAAGCAAACTACTTGGAATAGTAATATAAAACTGGTGGCAGTTGAAATACTTGATATTACTTCAGCTGATCGTCAGAGAGAGCACTGCCACTGGATACCGGCAGGATTAACGTTAAATTGTTCCTTGTTATGTATATAATTTGGGCGGTTATTGCAGGATAGTTGACGCTGCTACGTAGAAATGTTTTCCGCGAGTGACGTAGAAATGCTGTCCGCTGTTGCTGGGTCGATTCCCTGCTAACCACTGACGGTTGACAAAGACTGGTACATCAAGACCATCAGCAGGTATTGATCTCAGCAGAGTATCCATCTACATCCTGCGTCTGCAACGGGGTGGTCTGCAAGGAGATACGTGTGTATGCACTGACTTTCAGCTAGTTTACAGTCCCCGGTCTGCTGTTATTTACCCATTTTCCTTGCATTTTCTGCAGCTGTGATAATTTACTGTGATCAGCAGAAAAACAGGTGCATCTGAATGAACTTAAGTGATTAAGCACCTCACACCGACTGTTGCCTAAAACACGAGTTACCAACTCACTGAACACCCTTCGTTTGGAATTGACCTCATAAAGATTCATTGCTTGTTCTGTGGACTAGTCTTGCTTCGCTAACTGGCTTGAGAGCAAGTTATTACTGACAGTGTCTTCAAGTACGATTCCAGTCTTCAGTTGTAGAGCTTTAAAAGGGCCATGTGAATGCACCTAGAGTATTAGTAACTGAAACGCGTTGGGTCGAATTTTGCTGTCCTCTAAGATTCACGTAGCGTATTGCGAGGTGTTTTAAAAAGCTGCATGAAAATTGCCAGCCATTTCTGCAGGCTCACTCCACACTTTGTCATCACCCATCACGTGGTATATAAAAACCGCTTGTTATGTGGGTGAAAATGAGGAATGTTGCAAGTGAATGAGAACGTGCAGGTTTTTCAGTTAGATCTGTGAGAACCAGAAAAATGTGGCTTGCGAAGATATCGTTGCAGACAGTGTCTTTTGCTCGGATATCACGTTGTAGGGTTAGAATAATTGTGCTGTCGGCTGCGCAGCATTAGCGCTGTAGCAATGCAGAGCTTAAAGGCCGGCTCGAGGCAAACTGAAAGCGTGAGATTTCTGGTGTCCCTGCCGCAGGGCTGGGGAACAGAAACCTTTCTGCCGAATCAGCAGTCTGGCTCTGTGTAATTTTGTGCGAAGATCCTGACACAGTACTGCAGAGCAGTCTGAAATCCTCTACTAACCCACCTCAGGCAGCAATCTGTAGTGTCCCTCCAGTCTATCAACCAGTGTGCCTCGTTGGTGCATTGGAAGGAACTGGGTGAGGGAGAGGGGTGGGTTTGCTAGGGTTTGGGGGTTATGCAGTGTGTGGCCTGACAGTCTGCTTGAGACCACTGGGTGGAAACTGGCTGGTTGGAGCACACCCTTGTTAGAGCTGCGTAGCTTTGGTTTCTGTCCCAGAGCATTAGAGTCCCTTTTGTTACTTGTTACCTTTGACCCATTCTGTACAGCCAAAAGGCGGGTGGCCTTTTGCACAGTTATCGACCTTGTTAAGTGGGATTATCATTGAAGAAAGACAGTCTGAAGGAAGCCAGGCTTTCTGGCTTTTGGTGCATTCCACAGTTGTATTCAGTACTGTCTGTGAAGTGTTGACCTTTGTCCTGTTTTTTTCTGTTAGTGTATTTCCTTTCTTTTAAAATTCAGTGTTTATTTGAGGATTTGTTCCATCTAGTTGACTGTAGGGGATACCTAATCCTGTAAAGAATTAATGGATGTTAAAGCTGAATAGAAAGTAGGTTTTGTCGAGGGGGTGGATTAAATTACTTGAAATTAAAGTTAGATTTCAGCACTTATGCCATAATGTTTTAGTGATGGGGACAATACGAAGTACTGTTTGGTAACAGATAGGGGTCAATACAGAACAAGGTAAAATGGTGGTGTAAGAATGCTGATGAACTGCATAGAGCAGCTCATAGTTCTAGTGCTTTTAAATAAATGAATAGGCAAGGTCTTGCTAGGATTTCTCCCCAAGGTTAAAGCAATTGAAAGAGCCCCCACCACCATGTGCAGATTATTGATGTAGCACAGGTATTAGATCTGTCTTAAACATTTCCTTGCCTCATTCTGGCTCCAGTGTTAAATACTGTACGTGTGTGTGTGTGTATGGTAGTCCTTGTGATGTCTGTAGCAGTAAAAGCCCCCTTCTCTCTCTCCTTGTGTCTCACCAGTATGCATGACAAACTGTCCCACCCTCATTGTCACGGTTGGCTTACCTGCCAGAGGGAAGACCTACATCTCCAAGAAGCTGACTCGCTACCTGAACTGGATAGGTGTGCCCACCAAAGGTACATGTTTGCTTGGTAGCCCATTTGGGAGAAGAGAAAGATGGTCATTTGGGAGACTACAGTATAAATCTGCAATTATGTACTATAATAGAACTATAACTATGGAGTTCTGTTTGCTTCCTCAATGTATAGGTTTATAATTTTCAGTCTAATGTTTTGACAGTGACATGTTTTTGTGTGATATCTTTGAGATGCATTTTTAGTAACCTTCAATTATTGTGACATACTGATGGTGTATAGACTTCTTATTGCTTGTTCCTTGTAGATACAGGGATTTCTTGATTGCATTTGTTTTATTGTGTATGTGTGACTTGATGTCTTACTCATTAAAATGCCGAGGAAATGTCCTTCATGATATGTTATAAAACCTGTATATTTACTTAACTACTTTCATGCAAGATTTGAGCCACCCTGATTTGGTTTTGAGTCAAGACAGTTGAGTCAGAATGTAGAAGACCATTCCGAACAGGTTGCCGTTTTCCTCCACAGAGTTCAATGTGGGCCAGTATCGGCGAGAGTGTGTGAAAATCTACAAGTCCTTTGAGTTCTTCCGTCCAGACAATGAGGAAGGCCTGAAGATAAGGAAGTAAGAGAGACACGTTTGCCTCCTGGCCAGTCGTCCCTGCTCAATGTACACTACAGTGCTTTTAGTGCTCCTCTGTAATAACATTACCTGTGACACAGGTGACAGCCATATCTGTAACACAGGACTGGTGTGAGATGGTGAGCGTTTGGTTCCCTTTTCATCTCTTTAGTCATTAGTGATTAAATGTGTTTTTTATGAATTGTGAGTGCTGGCTTTTTTTCCTTGCTTCGTATTTAATTCTCCTCCCACTTTGCAGTTTGCTCTTTGTTTTGGCCAACACATTTGAGCGTGGGCTCGTTTTCCTCAGTTCATAAACAACACCATGAGTTTTGTGGACACTGAAAATTGAGGCAATAAAAGTAACACGTACATAGACTAACATTTAAGGGACAAACCAGCCAACATTTATGTAGATATAAATAGATGTTCTGGTTCTCTCTGTCTGTCTCTCCTCCCTCATGTTGATTTACCATATAAGATGATGGATTGGGTTAGCTCCAGAACTCCTGACCCTGTTTTTTGTGTGTTGATGGCAGGCAGTGTGCACTGGCTGCACTGAACGATGTCCGACAGTACCTGGGAGAGGAGGGAGGGCAGGTGGCGGTGAGTAAACAGCTGCAGCATAATTACTGCGACAGTAAGCCTTCTTTAGTGAAGTGTCAGCTTTATGTCTTGTGTTCCTTTTTTATTAAACAAAGATCACAACAAAAAAAATGTGATATTGCCTTCAATACTTACATGCTACAGGTGCTGTCCCCATCAGCTGGTGGTTTCTGAAGTAATCGTCAAACAGGACACTAATTTCGTTTTTGACATGTCAGTTAATTTGAGTCATGGATAAGCTGTCATGCACACATTTTGAGAACATTCACATGTTTATTTGACCTTTTAGCACTATTTTACTCTAGTGTTATGGCGTCAATGTGGTTGTATTGTCATGTTTGGGTGATGATATTGTGTGTATATATATGTATTGATATATGATATATGTATTGATACAGGTACGGTTGTATCTTGTTTGGAGTATGTGTGTAGTGATGTCATTGTTCTCTGTCTGAATCAGGTGTTTGATGCCACAAACACTACAAGAGAAAGGAGAGACACCATCATAAAGTTTGCAGAGCAGAATGGCTACAAGGTATGGTAGCTCTGTCTTTGCACAGATGAAAGCTACTGTGCTCTTTTTGTGCAAGTGAAGGTAGAGCTATCATTACTGCCCTGTGCAGGTGTAAGCTGAACCTTGCTTTTTTCCTCAGGTGTTTTTTGTGGAGTCTGTCTGTGAAGACCCTGATGTCATTGCAGAAAACATTGTGGTGCGTGAATTTAACCTAATGCTTCACCAACAGTCATTTAAGATTTTGCGAATTTAATTCTCATAACTTGTCAAGTTGTAAAAATGTAGTGTGCTATAAACAAAAGAATGATTTCCCACTCGTCGGAACAATAATTGTAGTGGCAGCAGGTTGGTGGTTCCATTCTGAGGTGGGTTGTAAATTGTGATTACAGATATTGTGTAGTACCAAAGTTCAAAGTACTTGGTTGATTAATATACGTGACATGTTTGTGTCTGTTCAATAATTCACTAACAACAAAGTGCCAGTGTCAAAATGCCAGTGCATGCAAGAGCAATCAGGTGGAGGATTTTGTGTCTTATGGACTGATCTCCTCTCTGTCCCTCATCCTGTTTTTTCAGCAAGTGAAGCTGGGAAGCCCAGACTACACAGACTGCAACACAGAGGAGGCAATAGAGGACTTCATGAAGAGAATAAAGTGCTATGAGAACTCCTACCAGACCTTGGACGAGGTCCTTGACAGGTGAGATGAGGTCCTTGACGTGGTTGGAGCACACATGAAGTTGACTATCTGTAGTCTGGCACAGAATAAAGGAAAAATTCAATCATATAAAAGCTTGCTACTACTAAAGGTAGTATGGCAGTGCCCTTCATTTATTTGATGTAGTAACTGATTTGACTGTTTTTTCTTGAAATATTACCCAGTTAAAAAATGGCAAACTTAATGAGGATCATTTTTTTGTTGTCTCAGAGGAGATTGGTTGATTTATTTATTGAGTAACAGAGTTGCCACAGACCTCTTACAATAATTTATTCAGTATCACCATTTGTGACAGATATCCCTTTAATACTCAAAGTTCTTGTTTCTTCATGTTAAAGGGATATCTGTCACAAATGGTAATGGGTTAAGGGGAAACATTGGCATTCAAACCATTTCTGTCCTGATGAATTTACGTTAACATTCTCAGTTGGGAAGACCATTATAGTTGATGCAGTGTTTCTGCGCTTGAATCATGGACATCTTGAAATACCCAATGGTAGTTTTAAGCATTTGGGTGATTTTCTTTCCCCCTTGCCGCCTGCAGAGACCTGTCCTACATTAAGATCATGGACGTGGGCCGGCGGTACCTGGTGAACCGGGTTCTGGACCACATCCAGAGCCGCATCGTGTACTACCTCATGAATATCCACATCACGCCCCGCTCCATCTACCTGTGTCGTCACGGCGAGAGTGACCTCAACGTCAGGGGCCGTATCGGGGGCGACTCCGGGCTGTCCATGCGTGGCAGAGAGGTGGGCCTGACAGACCGTCTTGCCTCCCCATTCGCCTCTTGCTGATTTGCAGAGGGCATGAGGCCTCATGGTGTTGCAACTGCCATTCACTTGGCAGTCATTATTTGATTGTCTTTGTCTTTGTTTGTAGTCGTACGTGCGTTTGGTTTTCCTTAAAATTACTCTGGAATGTTCATTTGGTGTTACTGTGAAGGAGTGGACATGTTTTAAAGGGTATGTCCTCTGAATGCATTGATGAGAAGCACATTTATAGAGCTATTCCATTGTGCATTGGAAAAGTGGTCACTGATTCTCTCTCCCTCTTTCCATCTTCAGTTTGCCAAGTGTCTGGGGTCCTTCATCCAGGAACAGAACATCCCAGACCTGAAGGTTTGGACCAGTCAGATGAAGAGGACCATCCAGACAGCTGAGGCACTTTGTGTGCCTTATGAGCAGTGGAAGGCACTCAATGAGATTGATGCGGTGAGCCCTTGAGTCTCCCCTCATCCATCCGTGTGTGTGCGTGTGTGTGCGTGTGTGTGCGTGTGTGTGCGTGTGTGTGCGTGCGTGTGCGTGCGTGTGCGTGCGTGTGCGTGCGTGTGCGTGCGTGTGTGTGCGTGTGTGTGCGTGTGTGTGCGTGTGTGTGTGTGTGTGTTAACATGCGTCTTCGCTGTCCCTAGGGTGTGTGTGAGGAGATGATGTATGAGGAAATTCAGGAGCACTACCCTCTGGAGTTCGCCCTGCGTGACCAGGACAAGTATCGCTACCGCTACCCCAAGGGAGAGGTGAGTGATTGGAATGATATCGTCAGCAAATCAGCTTTTGTTTTTTTTAGTTTTATTTATTTAATTTTTTTTTTTTGAGGGAGTTGCGTCCATGGAAATGGATTACTCGGTGTATTGTGGAGCTGGGTAAAAAGTTCACGTTGAACTCTGAGCCCTTTCATGCTTAATCCTGAACTGAGTTTGCATGGCCGATCTTTGGCAGCTGCAGTTCTAGCGTCCACTGGCAGCGTGGCCAACGCTCGCTGACTGTACACTGCAGGGTTTACTCTGCATTAACCTGGATAACGGTCACTATGATGGGTGTGTGCAGAGACCACCTGCTCAAGAGTAGTCATATCAGGCAATTCAGGCGTTACAAATGAGTTTGTGCTCCTTTGGTTGCTCAGCACTGGGTTGTCTTCAGATTGATCATTAATGCACAGCAACCAGAGTTGCCCTGGAGTAATGGCACCTTTTGCCCCATTACCTCCAACTTAGAAACGGGAGGGGTCATCAGAGGTACCGGCCGGGCTGTTCTCTGTGTGTGCGCCCAGACGTCCCGTCCTTGGCACGCGCTGGTCATGCGGCGTGACAGGGCCTCCTGGGTGCGGATTGTTTTTCCATTTCAGTAGCTGCTGAGAGAAAGGCGGGCTGTCACGCCACCGGAGCTCACCTCTCAATGTGAAAGGACACTATCGGGTCATGAACGATCAGGTTTCGGCAAGGTTTTGAACTGCTGGGGAAGTGACCTTATGTCTGTGTATCTCTCTGTCCCCTGCTGAGTCCTGTGAGGAACTTTTGTTTGTGTGTGTGTGTGTGTGTGTGTGTGTGTGTGTGTGTACACATTTTAGGGTTTGCATTTGACCCATACTGTGTGTCTGATGTCTGTTTTGTCTCATGAGGATGTGGTGTGTGTCTGTATCTGATGTCTGCAGTCCTATGAGGACCTGGTCTGCATGTATGTGTTTGCATCTGTGTTTGTATCTTATCCATGTTGTTTCCCCACAGTCCTATGAGGACCTGGTGC